>NC_133513.1:658500-987750 GCF_049354715.1 Callithrix jacchus
TACAATTGCTCTGAATAAAGTCTGTCAGAACAAATATACAATGGCCTTTTATACTCTGTTTTGGAGTATATACACCAACTCAATATGCTCTCTCATGTAAAATACCGAAATTCTAATTTTACGTGAATCTAAAAAAATCTAAATAATATCTAGGCGCAACAAAGTTAAAAGAAAATGGCTCTGAATATAGTCTGTTAGAAGAAATATACAATGCCTTATTCTACTCTGTTTTGGAGTATATACACCAACTCAGTATGCTCTCTCAGGTAAAATGTAGAAATTCTAATTTTACACGAATCGGAAAATCTAAAAATTCTCTAGGTACCCCAAAGTTAGAAACAAAATTGCTCTGAATATAATCTGTCAGAAGAAATATACAATGCCCTATTCTACTCTGTTTTAGTGTATATACACCAACTCAGTATGCTCTCTCATGTAAAATACCGAAATTCTAATTTTACATGAATCGAAAAAAATCTAAATAATAAATAGGGACCCCAATGTTGAAAGCAAAATTGCTCTTAATATAATCTGTCAGAAAAAATATACAATGCCTCATTCTACTATGTTTTGGAGTATATACACCAACTGAGTATGCTCTCTCATGTAAAATACCGAAATTCTAATTTTACGGGAATTTAAAAAAATCTAAATATTACCTAGGAACCCGAATGTTAAAAGCAAAATTTCTCTGCATATAATCGGTCAGAAAAAATATACGATGCCCTTTTCTTCTTTGTTTTGGAGTATATACACCAACTCAATATGCACTCTCATTTAAAATATTGAAATTCTAATTTTACGTGAATCGAAAAAAATCTAAAAATTATCTAGGCGCCCCAAAGTTAAAAGAAAATGGCTCTGAATATATTCTGTTAGAGAAAATATACAATGCCCTATTCTACTCTGTTTTGGAGTATATACACAAACTCAGTATGCTCTCTCATATAAAATACAGAAATTCTATATTTAAGTGAATCGAAAAAAATCTAAATATTATCTAGGCACCCCAATGTTAAAAGTAAAATTGCTCTGAATATAATCTGTCAGATAAAATATACAATGCTTTTTTCTACTCATTTTTGGAGTTTATACACCAACTTAATATGCTCTCTCATGTAAAGTAGCGTAATTCTATTTTTCCGCGAATCAAAAATTCTAAATAATATCTTGGCGCCTCAAAGTTAAAAGAAAATGGCTCTGAATATAATCTGTTATAAAAAATATACAATGCCTTATTCTACTCTGTTTTGTAGTATATTCACCAACTCAGTGTGCTGTCTTATGTAAAATACAAAAATTCTAATTTTACCTCAATGGAAAAAATCTACATATTATATAGGCACCCCAATGTAAAAAGCAAAATTGCTCTGAATATCATCTGTCAGAAAAAAAAATACAATGCCTTATTCTACTCTGTTTAGGAGTATATACACAAACCTCATATACTCTCTCATGTAAAATACCAAAATTCTATATTTAAGCGAATCGAAAAAATCTAAATACAATCTAGGCACCACAATGTTAAAAGCAAAATTGCTCTGAATATAATCTCTCAAAAAAAATATACTATGCCCTTTTCTAATCTGTTTTGGCGTATATACACCAACTCAATATGCACTCTCATGTAAAATACCGAAATTCTAATTTTACGTGAATCGAAAAAAATCTAAATAAAATATAGGCGCCACAAAGTTAAAATAAAATGGCTCTGAATATAGTCTGTTAGAAAAAATATACAATGCCTTATTCTACTCTGTTTTGGAGTATATACACCAAGTCAGTGTGCCCTCTCATGTAAAATACCGAAATTCTGATTTTACCCGATTCGAAAAAAGCTAAATGTTATCTAGGCACCCCAATGTTAAAAACAAAATTGCTCTGAATATAATGTGTCAGAAAAAATATACAATGCCCTATTCTACTCTTTTTGGAGTATATAAACCTACTCAGTATGCTCTCTTATGTAAAATAATGAAATTCTAATTTTACGTGAATCGATAAAAATCTAAATATTATGTAGGCACCCGAACGTTAAAAGCAAAATTGCTCTGAATATAATCTGTTAGAAAAAATATACAATGCCCTTTTATACTCTGTTTTGGACTATATACACTAACTCAATATGCTCTCTCATGTAAAATTCCGAAATTCTAATTGTACGCGAATCAAAAAAAATCTAAATAATATCAGGGCATGACAAAGTTAAAAGAAAATGGCTCTATATATAGTATTTCAGAAAAAATATACAATGCCTTATTCTACTCTGTTTTGGAGTATATACACCAACTCCATATGCTCTCTCATGTAAAATACCGAAATTCTAATTTTACTCGAATCGAGAACATCTTAATATTATCTTGACCCCCCAATGTAAAAAACAAAATTGCACTGAATATAATCTGTCAGAAAAAATATAAAATGCCTTATTGTACTCTGTTTTGGAGTACATACACCAACTCCATATGCTCTCTTATGTAAAATACAGAAATTCAACCTTTAAGCGAATCAAAAAAAATCTTAATATTATCTAGGCACCCGAATGTTAAAAGCAAAATTTCTCTGAATATATTCTGTCAGAAAAAATATACAATGCCCTATTCTACTCTGTTTTGGGGTATATACACCAACCCCATATGCTCTCTCATGTAAAATACTGAAATTCTAATATTACATGCATCTAAAAAAATTTAATAATATCTAGGTGCCCCAAAGTTAATAGAAAATGCCTCTGAATATAGTCTGTTAGAAAAAATATACAATGCTTTATTCTAATCTTTTTTCGAGTATATGCACCAACACAGTGTGCTCTCTGATGTAAAATACAGAAATTCTAATTTTGCCTAAATCGAAAAAATCTAAATAGTATCTAGGCACACCAATGTTAAAAACAAAATAGCTCTGAATATAATCTCTCAGAAAAAATATACAATGCCCTTTTCTAATATGTTTTGTCGTATATACACCAACTCAATATTCACTCTCATGTAAAATACGGAAATTCTAATTTTACGTGCATCGAAAAAAATCTAAATAATATATAGGCGCCACAAAGTTAAAATAAAATGGCTCTGAATATAATCTGTTAGAAAAAATATACAATGTTTTATTCTACTCTGTTTTGGAGTATATACACCAACTCAGTTTGCTCTCTCATGTAAAATACCGAAATTCAAATTTTACGTGAATAAAAAAAAAACCTAAATATTATCTAGGCACCCCAATATTAAAAACAAAATTGCTCTGAATATAATCTGTCAGACAAAATATACAATGCCCTATTCTACTCTGTTTTGGAGTATATACACCAACTCCATATGCTCTCTTTTGTAAAATACAGACATTCTATATTTAAACAAATCGAAAACAATCTAAATATTATCTAGGCACCCCAATGGTAAAAGAAAAATTGCTCTGAATATAATCTGTCACAAACCGTATACAATGCCTTACTCTACGCTATTTTGGACTATGTACACCAACTCAATATGCTCTCTCATGTAAAATACCGAAATTCTAATTTTACGTGAATCAACGAAAATCTAAATATTATCTAGGCACCCGAATGTTAAAAGCAAAATTTCCCTGAATATAATCTGTCAGAAAATATATACAATGGCCTTTTCTACTCTGTTTTGGACTATATACACCAACTCAATATGCTCTCTCATGTAAAATACCGAAATTCTAATTTTACGTGAATCGAAAAAAATCTAAATAATATCTAGGCGCCCCAAAGCTAAAAGAAAATGGCTCTGAATATAGTCTGTTAGAGAAAATATACAACGCCCTATTCTACTCTCTTTTGCAGTATATACACCAACTCAGTATGCTCTCTCTTGTAAATTACCGAAATTCTAATTTTATGAGAAACAAAAAAAATCTAAATCTTTTGTAGGCACCCCAAAGTAAAAAAAAAATTGCTCTTAATATAATCTGTCAGAAAAATATACAATGCCCTATTCTACTATGTTTTAAAGTATAGTCACCAACTTCATATGCTCTCTCATGAAAAATACAGAAATTCTATATTTATGCGAATTGAAAAAAATATAAATATAATCTAGGGATCCCAATGTTAATAGCAAAATTCCTCTGAATATAATCTGTCAGAAAAAAAACACAATGCCTTATTCTACTTTGTTTTGGAGTACATACACCAACTCAGTGTGCTCTCTCATGTAAAATACCGAAATTCTATTTTTACGTGAATTGAAAAAAATCTAAATATTATCTAGGCACCCCAATGATAAAACCAAAATTTCTCTGAAAATAATCTGTCAGAAAAAATATACAATGCCCTTTTCCACTCTTTTTTGGAGTATATACACCAACTCAGTATGCTCTCTCATGTAAAATACAGAAATCCTATATTTAAGCGAATCGAAAAAAATTTAAATAATATCTAGGCGCCTCAAAGTTAAAAGAAAATGGCTCTGAATATAGTATGTTAGAAAAAATATACAATGCCTTCTTATACTCAGTTTTGGAGTATATAAAACAACTCAGTATGCTCTCTCATGTAAAATACCGAAATTCTAATTTTACCCTAATCTAAAAAATCTAAATATTATCTAGGCACCCCAATGTTAGAAACAAAATTGCTCTGAATATAATCTGTCAGAAAAAATATACAATGCCCAATTCTACTCTGTTTTGGAGTATTTACACCAACTTCATATGCTCTCAAATAAAAAATACATAAATTCTATATTTAAGCGAATTGAAAAAAATCTAAATATTATCTAGGCATCCCTAGGTTAAAACCAAAATTGCTCTGAATATAATCTGTCAGAAAAAATATACAATGCCATTTTCTAATCTGTTTTTGAGTATATTCACCAACTCAATATGCTCTCTCATGTAAAATAGCGAAATTCTAATTTTATGCGAATCGAAAACAATCTGAATAATATCACGGCGCCCCAAAGTTAAAAAAAAATGGGTCTGAATATAGTCTGTTAGAAAAAATATACAACGCCTTATTGTACTCGGTTTTGGAGTATATACACCAGTTCAATTTGCTCTCTCATGTAAAATACAAAAATTCTATATTTAAGAGAATCGAAAAAAATCTAAATATAATCTAGGCACACCTATGTGAAAAACAAAATTGCGTTGAATATAATCTGTCAGAAAATATATAGAATGCCCTATTCTACCCTGTTTTAGAGTATATACACCAACTCCATATGGTCTCTCATGTAAAATTCAGAAATTCTATATTTAAGCGAATCGAAAAAAATCTTAAAATTATCTAGGCACACCAATGTTAAAAGCAAAATTTCTCTGAATATAATCTGTCAGAAGAAATATACAATGCCTTTTTCGACTCTGTTTTGTAGTATATACATCAAGTTAATATGCTCTCTCATGTATAATAACGAAATTCTGGTTTTACACGAATCAAAAAAAATCTAAATAATATCTAGGTGTCCCAAAGTTAAAAGAAAATGGCTCTGAATATATTGTGTTAAAGAAAATATACAATACCTTATTCTACTCTGTTTTGCAGTATATACACCAACTCAGTATGCTCTGTCATATAAAATACAGAAATTCTAATTTTACATGAATCCAAAAAATCTAAATATTATATAGGCACCCCAACGTTAAAAACAAAACTGCTCTCAATATGATCTGTCAGAAAAAATATACAATGCCCAATTCTACTCTTTTTGGAATATATACACCAACACCATATGCTCTCTCATGTGAAATACATAAATTCTAATTTAACCAGAATTGAAAATATCTAAATATTATCTAGGCACCCCAATCTTAAAAACAAAAATGCTCTGAAGATAATCTGTCAGAAAAAATATACAATGCCCTATTCTACTCTATTTTGGAATATATACACCAACTCAGTATGCTCTCTAAGTTAAAATACCAAAATACTAATTTTATGCGAATCGAAAAAAATCTAAATAATGTCTAGGCGCCCGAAAGTTCAAGAAAAGGGCTCTGAATCCAGTCTTTTAGAAAACATATACAATGCCTTTTTCTACTCTGTTTTGGAGTATATACACCAACTCAGTATGCTCTCATGTAAAATACAGAAATTATAAAGTTACCCAAATCGAAAAAAATCTAAATATTATCTAGGCATCCCAATGTTAAAAGCAAAATTTCTCTGAATATAATCTTTCAGAAAAAATATACAATGCCCTTTTCTACTCTGTTTTGGAGTATATACACCAACTCAATATGCTCTCTCATTTAAAATACCTATATTCTAATTTTACGCGAATCAAAAAAAATCTAAATAATATCTACGTGCCCCAAAGTTCAAAGAAAATGGCTCTGAATATAGTCTGTAAAAAAAAATATACATACCTTATTCTACTCTGTTTTACAGTATATACACCAACTCAGTATTCTCCCTCATGTATAATACCGAAATTCTAAATTTACGCGAATCGAAAAAAATGTAAATAACATCTAGGCGCCCCAGAGTTAAACGAAAATGGCTCTGAATATAGTCTGTTAGAAAAAATATACAATGCCTTATTCTACTCTGTTTTGGAGTATATACACCACCTCAGTATCCTCTCTCATGTAAAATACCGAAATTCTAATTTTACGTGAATCCAAAATAATCTAAATATTATCTAGGCACCCGAACATTAAAAGCAAATTTTCTCTGAATATAATCTTTCAAAAAAAACATACAATGCCCTAATCTAGTCTGTTTTGGAGTGTATGCACCAACTCAATTTGCTCTGTCATGTAAAATACCGAAATTCTAATTTTACGTGAATCAAAGATAATCTAAAGAATATGTAGGCGCTTCAAAGTTAAAAGAAAATGGCTCTGAATATAGTCTGCTAAAGAAAATATACAATGCCTTATTCTAATCTGTTTTGGAGTATATACAGCAACACAGTATGCTCTCTCATGTAAAACAACGAAATTCTAATTTTACCACAATCGAAAAAATGAAAATATTATCTAGGTACCCCAATGTTAAAAACAAAATTACTCCGAATATAATCTGTCAGAAAAAATATACAATGCCCTATTCTACTCTGTATTGGAATATATACACCAACTCCATATGCTCTCTCATGTAAAATACAGAAATTCTATATGTAAGCGAATCGAAAAAAATCTAAATATTACCTAGGCACTCCAATGTTACAAGCAAAATTTCTCTGAATATAATATGTCAAATAGAATATACAATGCCCTTTTCTACTCTGTTTTGGAGTATATACACCAACTCAATATGCCCTCTCATTTAAAATACCGAAATTCTAATTTTACCCGAATAGAAAAAATCTAAATATTTTCTAGGCAACCCAATGTTAAAAGCAATATTGCTCTGAATATAATCTGGCAGAAAAAATATAAATTGCCCTCTTCTACTCTTTTTTATAATATATACACCACCTCAATATGCTCTCTCACGTAAAATACAGAAATTCGAAATTTACGTGAATCGAAAAAAGTCTAAATAATATCTAGGCGCCCTAAAGTTAAAGGAAAATGGATCAGAATATAGTCTGTTAAAAAAAATACACAATGCCGGATTCTACTGTGTTTTGGAGTATATACACCAACTCAGTATGCTCTCTCATGTAAAATACCAAAATTCTAAATTTACGTGAATCGAAAATAATCTAAATATTATCTAGGCACCCCAATGTAAAAAGCAAAATTGCTCTGAATATAATCTTTCTGACAAAATATACAATGCCCTATTATACTCTGTTTTAAAGTATATACACCAACTCAATATACCCTGTCATGTAAAATACCGAAATTCTAATTTTACCCAAATCGAATAAATCTAAATATTATGTAGGCAACCCAATGTTAAAAGCAATATTGCTCTGAATATAATCTGACAGAAAAAATATAAAATGCCCTTTTCTACTTTGTTTTGGAGTATATGCACCAACTTCATATGTTCTCTCATGTAAAATACAGAAATTCTATATTTAGCGAATCAAAAAAAATGTAAATATAATCTAGGCACCCCAATGTTAAAAACAGAATTGCTCTGAATAAAATCTGTCAGAAAAAATATACAATGCCCTATTCTAATCGGTTTTTGCGTATATACACCAACTCCATATGCTCTCTCATGTAAAATACAGAAATTCTATATTTAAGCGAATCGAAAAAATCTAAATATTGTCTAGGCACCCCAATGTTGAAAACAATATTGTTCTGGGTATAATCTGTCAGAGAAATATACAATGCCCTTTTCTACTCTGTTTTGTACTATATACACCAACTCAATATGCTCTTTCATTTAAAATACAAAAATTCTAATTTTACCCAAATCGAAAATATCTAAATATTATCAAAGCACCCCAATGTTAAAAACAAAACTTCTCTGAATATAATCTGTCAGAAAGGATATACAATGACCTATTCTACTCCGTTTTGGAGTATATTCAGAAACTCCATATGCTCTCTAATGTAAAATACAGAAATTCTATATTTAAGTGAATCGAAAATAATCTAAATTTTATCTAGCACCCAAATGTTAAAAGCAAAATTGCTCTGAATATAATCTGTCATAAAAAATATACAATTCCCTATTCTACTCTGCTGTGGAGTATATACACCAATTCAATATGCTCTCTCATGTAAAATACAGAAATTCTATATTTAAGCGAATTGAAAAAAATCTAAATATTATCTAGGCAACCCAAGGTTAAAAGCATAATTACTCTGAAAATAATCTGTCAGAAAAAATATACAATGCCCTTTTCTACTCTGTTTTGGAGTATATGCAGCAACTCAATATGCGCTCTCATGTAAAATACAGAAATTCTAATTTTACGCGAATTGAAAAAATTATAATTATTATCTAGGCACCCCAAAGTTAAAAAAAAATGGCTCTGAATATAGTCTGTTAGAAAAAATATACAATGCCTTATTCTAATCTATTTTGGAGTATATACACCAACTCAGTATGCTCTCTCATGTAAAATAACGAAATTCTAATTTTACCAGAATCGAAAAAATCTAAATATTATCTAGGCACCCCAATGTTAAAAACAAACTTGCTCTGAATATAACCTGTCAGAAAAAATATACAATGCCCTATTCTACTCTTTTTTGGAGTACATTCACAAACTCAATATGCTCTCTCATGAAAATACCGAAAATCTAATTTTAAGTGAATGGAATAAAACCTAAAGAATATCTAGTCGCCCCAAAGTTAAAAGAAAATGGCTCTGATTATAGTGTGGAAGTTAAGAAAAACAATGCCTTATTCTACTCTGTTTTGGAGTATATACAGCACCTCAGTATGCTCTCCCATTTAAATACAGAAATTCTAAATTTACGTGAATCGAAAAAAATCTAAATATTATGTAGGCACCCTAATGTTAAAAGCAAAATTGCTATGAATATAATCTGTCAGAAAAAATATACAATGCCCTTTTCTACTCTGTTTTGTAGTATATACACCAACTCAATATGCTCTCTCATGTAAAATACCGAAATTCCAATTTACGCGAATCGAAAAAAATCTAAATAATATCTAGGCGCCCTAAAGTTAAAAGAAAATGGCTGTGAATATAGTGTGTTAGAAAAAATATACGATACCTTATTCTACTCTCTCTTAAATTATATAAACAAACTCAGTATGCTCTCTCATGTGAAATACCAAAATTCTAATTTTAACATCATCGAAAAATCTAAATATTATATAGACACCCAAATGTTAAAAACAAAATTGCTCTGAATATAATTTCTCAAAAAAAATATACAATGCCCTATTCTACTCTTTTTTGGAGTATATACACCAACTACATATGCACTCTCATGTAAAATACAGAAAATCTATATTTAAGAAATCCGAAAAAATTCTAAATATTATCTAGGCACCCCAATGTTAAAAGCAAAATTGATCTGAATATAATCTGTCAGAAATAATATACAATGCCCTTTTCCACTTTGTTTTGGAGTATATACACCAACTCAATATGCTCTGTCATGTAAAATACAGAATTTCTAATTTTACGCGAATCGAAAAAAATCTAAATAATATCTAGGTGCCCCAAAGTTAAAAGAAAATGGCTCTGAATATAGTCTGTTAGAAAAAATATACAATGCCCGATTCCACTCTGTTTTGGAGAATATACACCAACTCCATATGCTCTCTCATGTAAAATACAGAAATTCTAATTTTACTCGAATCGAAAAAATGTAAATATTATCTAGGCACCCCAATGTTAAAAGCAAAATTGCTCTGAATATAATCTGTCAGAAAAAATATACAATGCCCTTTTCTACTTTGTTTTGCAGTATATACCCCCACTTAGTATGCTTTCTCATGTAAAATGAAGAAATTCTAATTTTACCAGGATTGAAATAATCTAAATATTATCTAGGCACCCCAATGTTAAAAGCAAAATAATCTAAATATAATCTGCCATAAAAAATATACAATGCTTCTTTCTACTATGTTTTGTAGTATATACACCAACTCAATATGCTCTCTCATGTAAAGTACCGAAATTCTAATTTTACGCAAATTGAAATAAATCTAAATACTATCTAGGTGCCCCAAAGTTATAAGGAAATGGCTCTCAATATATTCTGTTTGATGAAATATACAATGCCTTGTTCTACTCTGTTTTGGAGTATATACACCAACTCAGTATTATCTAGCATGTAAAATACCGAAATTCTAATTTTACGTGAATCGAAAAAAATCTAAATATTATTTAGGCACCCCAATTTTAAAAACAAAATTGCTCTGAATATAATCTGTCAGAAAAAATATACAATGCCCTATTCTACTCTGTTTTGGAGTATATACACTAACTCCGTATGCTCTCTCATGTAAAATACAGAAATATTATATTTAAGCAAATCGAAAAAAATCTAAATAATATCTAGACGCCCCAAAGTTAAAATAAAATGGCTCTAAAAATAGTCTGTTAGAAAAAATATACAATGCCTTATTCTACTCTGTTTTGGAGTATATACACCAACTCAGTATGCTCTCTTATGTAAAATACAGAAATTCTAATTTTTCCCAAATCAAAAAAATCTAAACATTATCTAGGCACCCCAATGTTAAAAACAAAATTGCTCTGAATATAATGTGTCATAAAAAATATACAATGCCCTCTTGTACTCTGTTTTGGAGTACATACACCAACTCCATATGCTCTCTCATGTAAAATACAGATATTCCATATTTAAGCGAATCGAAAAACATCTAAATATTATATAGGCACCCCAATGTTAAAAACAAAATTTCTCTGAATATAATCTGTCATAAAAAATATACAATGTCCTTTTCTACTTTGTTTTGGAGTATATACACCAACTCAGTTTGCGCTCTCAAGTAAAATAGAGAAATACAAATTTTACCCTAATCAAAAAAATCTAAATATTCTTTAGGCACCCCAATGTTAAAAACAAAACTGCTCTGAATATAATCTGTCAGAGAAAATATACAATGCCCTATTCTACTCTACTTTGGAGTACATACACCAACACCATATGCTCTCTCATGTAAAATACAGAAAATCTAATTTTACTCGAATCGAAAAAATGTAAATATTATCTAGGCACCCCAATGTTAAAAACAAAATGGCTCTGAATATAATCAGTCAGAAAAATTATACAATGCCCTATTCTTCTATGTTTTGGAGTATATACACAAACTCCATATGCTCTCTCATGTAAAATACAGAAATTCTATATTTAAGCGAATCGAAAAAAATCTAAATATTATCTAGGCACGCCAATGTTAAAAGCAAAATTGCTCTGAATTTAATCTGTCATAAAAAATATACAACGCCCTTTTCTACTCTGTTTTGAAGTACATACAATAAGTCGGTTTGCGCTCTCATGTAAAATACAGAAATTCTAATATTATCCGAATCGAAAAAATCTAAATATTCTGTAGGCACCCCAATGTTAAAAACAAAACTGCTCTGAATATAATCTGTCAGATAAAATATACAATGCCCTATTCTACTCTTTTATGGAGTATATAAACCAACTCCATATGCTCTCTCATATAAAATACAGAAATTCTAATTTTACTCGAATCTAAAATATCTAAATATTATCTAGGAACCCCAATGTTAAAAACAAAATTGCTCTGAACATATTCAGTCAGAAAAAATATACAATGCCCTATTCTACTCTGTTTAGGAGTATATACACAAACTGCATATGCTCTCTCAGGTAAAATACCGAAATTCTAATTTTACACGAATCAAAAAAAACCTAAATAATATCTATGAACCCCAAAGTTAAAAGAAAATGGCTCTGAATATAGTCTGTTTAAAAAAATATACAATAGCTTATTCTACTGTGTTTAGGAGTATATACACCAACTTAGTATGCTCTCTCATGTAAAATACAGAAATTCTAATTTTACCCGAATCGAAAAAATCTAAATATTATCTAGGCACACCAATGTTAAAAACAAAATTGCTCTGAATATAATCTGTCAGAGAAAATATACAATGCCCTATTCTACTCTGTTTTGGAGTATATACACCAACTGCATATGCTCTCTCATGTAAAATACAGAAATTCTATATTTAAGCGAATCGAAAAATATCTAAATAATATCTAGATGCCCCAAAGTTAAAAGAAAATGGCTCTGAAATAGTCTGTTAGAAAAAATATAAAATGCCTTATTCTACTCTGTTTTGGAGTATATACACCAACTCAGTATGCTCCCTCATGTAAAATACAGAAATTCTAATTTTACCCGAATCAAAAAAATCTAAACATTATCTAGGCACCCGAATGTTAAAAACAAAATTGCTCTGAATATAATCTGTCATTAAAAATATACAATGCCCTTTTCTACTCTGTTTTGGAGTACATACACCAACTCCATATGCTCTCTCATGTAAAATACAGAAATTCCATATTTAAGCGAATCGAAAAAATCTAAATATTATATGGGCACTCCAATGTTAAAAACAAAATTTCTCTGAATATAATCTGTCAGAAAAAACATACAATGCCTTTTTCTACTCTGTTTTGGAGTATATACACCAACTCAGTTTGCGCTCTCAAGTAAAACAGAGAAATTCTAATTTTACCCTAATCAAAGAAATCTCAATATTCTTTAGGCACCCCAATGGTAAAAACAAAACTGCTCTAAATATAATCTGTAAGAAAAAATATACAATGCCCTATTCTACTCTTTTTTGGAGTATATACACCAACACCATATGCTCCCTCATGTAAAATACGGAAATTCTAAATATGCGTGAATCGAAACCAATCTATATCTTATCTAGGCACTTCAATGTTAAAAACCATATTGCTCTGAATATAATCTGCCAGAAAAAATATACAATGCCCTATTCTACTTTGTTTTATATTTTATACACCAACTCAATATGCTCTTTCATGTAAAATACAGAAATTCTATATGAAAGCAAATCGAAAAATATCTAAATATTATCTAGGCACCCCAATGTTAAAAGCAAAATTGCTCGGAATATAATCTGTCAGAGAAAATACACAATGCTATTTTCTACTCTGTTTTGAATTATATATACCAACTCATTATTCTCTTTCATGTAAAATAGAGAAATTGTAATTTGACCCGAATCGAAAAAATCTAAATATTATGAAGGCACGCCAATGTTAAAAACAAAATTGCTCTGAATATAATCTGTCAGAAAAAATATACAATGTTCTATTTTACTCTGTTTTAGAATATATGCACCAACTCAGTATGCTCTGTCATGTAAAATACCGAAGTTCTCATTTTACGTGAATCGAAAAAATCTAAATATTATCTAGGCACCCCAATGTTAAAAACAAAATTGCTCGGAAAATAATCTGTCAGAAAAATTATACAATGCCCTATTCTACTCTGTTTTGGAGTATATACACCAACTCCATATGCTCTCTAATGTAAAATACAGAAATTCTATATTTAAGCAAATCGAAAAAAATCTAAATATTATCTAGGCACCTCAATTTTAAAAGCAAAAATTCTCTAAATATAATCTGTCAGAAAAAATATACAATGCCCTATTCTACTCTGTTTTGGGGTATATACAGCAACTCAGTATGCTCTCTCATGTAAAATACAGAAATTCTATATTTAAGCGAATCGAAAAAAATTTTAATATTATCTAGGCACCCGAATGTTAAAAGCAATATTGCTCTAAATATAATCTGTCAGAAAAAATATACAATGCCCTTTTCTACCCTGTTTTTAGTATATACACCAATTTAATATGCTCTCTTATGTAAAATACAGAAATTTTAATTTTACCCGAATCAAAAAAACCAAAATATTATGTAGAAAAACAATGTTTAAAACAAAATTGCTCTGAATATAATCTGTCATAAAAAATATAAAATGCCCTATTCTACTTTGTTTTGGAGAATATACACTAACTCCATATGCTCTCTCATGTAAAATACAGAAATTCCATATTTAAGCGAATCGAAAAAAATCTAAATACTATCTATGTACCACAAGGTTAAAATCAAAATTGCTCTGAGTATAATCTGTTAGAAAAAATATATAATGCCCTTTTCTACTCTGTTTTTTAGTATATACACAAAATCAATATGCTCTCTTATGTAAATTACAAAAATTCTAATTCTACCCGAATCAAAAATATCTAAATATTGCCTAGGCACCCCAATGTTAAAAACAACATTGCTCTGAATATAATTTGTCAGAAAAAATATACAATGCCCTATTCTACTCTGTTTTGGAGTATATGCACCAACTCCATATGCTCTCTCATGTAAAATAGCTAAATTTTATTTTTACGCGAATCGAAAATTCTAAATAATATCTAGGCACCTCAAAGTTAAGAGAAATGGCTCTGAATATAGTCTGTTAGAAAAAAAATACAATGCCTTATTCTACTCTGTTTTGGAGTATATGCACCAACTCAGTGTGCTCTCTCATGTAAAATACAGAAATTCAAATTTTACCTGAATCGAAAAAATCTAAATATTATCTAGGCACCCCAATGTTAAAAAAAAAAATTGCTCTGAATATAATATGTCAAAAAAAATATACAATATCCTATTCTACTCTGTTTAGGAGTATATACACCAACCCCATATGCTCTCTCATGTAAAATACCAAAATTCTATATTTAAGCGAATCAAAGAAATCTAAATACAATCAAGGCACCACAATGTTAAAAGAAAAATTGCTCTGAATATAATCTCTCAGAAAAAATACACAATGCCCTTTTCTAATCTGTTTTGGCGTATATACACCAACTCAATATGCACTCTCACGTAAAATAACGAAATTCTAATTTTACGTAAATCGAAAAAAATCTAAATAATATATAGCCGCCAGAAAGTTAAAATAAATAGGCTCTGAATATAGTCTGTTAGAAAAAATACACAATGCCCTATTCTACTCTGTTTTGGAGTATATACACCAACTCAGTATGCTCTCATGTAATATACCGAAATTCAAATTTTACGTGAATAAAAAAATCTAAATATTATCTAGGCACCCCAATGTTAAAAGCAAATTTTCTCTGAATATAGTCTGTCATAAAAAATATACAATGCCCTTTTCTACTCTGTTTTGGAGTATATACACCAACTCAATATGCTCTCTTATGTAAAATACCGAAATTCTAATTTTACGTGAATCGAAAAAAATCTAAATAATATCTAGGCACCCCAAACTTAAAATAAAATGGCTCTGAATATAGTCTGTTAGAAAAAATATACATTGTTTTATTCTACTCTGTATTGGAGTATATACACAAACTCATTATGCTCTCTCACGTAAAATACCAAAATTCTAATTTTACGAGAATCAAAATCAATCTAAATATGATATAGGCAACCCAATGTTAAAACAAAATTGCTCCGAATATAATCTGTCAGAAAAATATATAATGCCCTATTCTACTCTTTTTTGTAGTGTAGACACCAACTTCATATGCTCTGTCATGTAAAATAGAGAGATTCTATATTTATGTGAATCGAATGAAATCTAAATATAATCCAGGGACCCCAATGTTAATAGCAAAATTGCTCTGAATATAATCTGTCAGGAAAAAATATTCAATGACTTATTCTACTCTGTTTTGGAGTATATAGAACATCTCAGTGTGCTCTCTCAATAAAATACCAAAATTCTATTTTTACATGAATCGAAAAAAATCTAAATATTATTTAGGCACCCCAATAATAAACCCAAAACTGCTCTGAAAATAGTCTGTCAGAAAAAATATACAATGCCCTTTTCCACTCTTTCTGGAGTATATACACCAACTCAATATGCTCTGTCATGTAAAATACAAAAAATTCTAATTTTAGGAGAATGGAAAAATATCTAAATAATATCTATGTGTCGCAATGTTAAAAGAAAATGGCTCTGAATGTAGTCTGTTTGAAAAAATATACAATGCCTTATTCTACTCTGTTTTGGAGTATATAAACCAAGTCAGTATGCTCTCTCATGTAAAATACCGAAATTCTAATTTTACCCAAATCAAAACAAGCTAAATATTATCTAGACACCCCAATGTTTAAAACAAAATTGCTCTGAATATAATCTGTCAGAAAAAATATACAATGGCCTATTGTATTCTGTTTTGGAGTATATACACCAACTCAATATGCTCTCTCTTATAAAATACAGAAATTCTATATTTAAGCGAATCGAAAAAAATCTAAATATTATCTAGGCACCCCAATGTTAAAAGCATATTTGCCCTTTATACAATCTGTCAGAAAAAATATACAATGCCCTTTTCTACTCTGTTTAGGAGTATATACACCAACTCACTAGGCTTTCTCATGTAAAATACCGAAATTCTAATTTTACGTGAACCGAAAAAAATCTAAATAATATTTACGTGCCCCAAAGTTAAAAGAAAATGGCTCTGAATACAGTCTGTTAGAAAAAATATACAATGCCTTATTCTACTCTGTTTTGGAGTATATACACCAACTCAGTGTGCTCTCTCATGTAAAATAACGAAATTCTAATTTTACCCGAATCGAAAAAATATGAATATTATCTAGGGACCCCAAAGTTAAAAACAAAATTGTTCTGAATATAATCTGTCAAAAAATTATACAATGCCCTATTCTACTCTGTTTTCGAGTATATACACCAACTCCATATGCTCTCTCATGTAAAATACAGAAATTCTATATTTAAGCGAATCGAAAAAAATCTAAATATTATCTAGGCACTCCAATGTTAAAAGCAAAATTGCTCTGAATATAATCGGTCAAAAAAATATACAATGAAGTTTTCTACTCTGTTTTGGAGTATATACATCAACTCAATAGGCTCTATCATGTAAAATATGGATATTCTAATTATACGCGAATCGAAAAAAATTCTAAATTATATCTAGGCGCCCCAAAGTTAAAAGGAAATGGCTCTTAATATAGACTGTTAGATAAAATATAAAATGCCTTATTCTACTTTTTTTTGGAGTATATACACCAAATCAATATGCTCTCTGAGGTAAAATACGGAAATTCTAATTATACGTGAATCGAAAAAAATCTAAATAATATCTAGGCGCCCCGAAGTTAAAAGAAAATGTCTCTGAATATAGTCTGTGAGAAAAAATACACAATGTTTTATTCTACTCTGTTGTAGAGTATATACACCAACTTCTTTTAATGTCTCATGTAAAATACAGAAATTCTAATTTTACCAGAATAGTTAAAATCTAAATATTACCTAGGCACCCCAATGTTTAAAACAAAATTTCTCTGAATATAATCTGACAGTAAAAATATACAATTCCCCATTCTACTGTTTTGGAGTATATACACCAACTCCATATGCTCCCTCATGTAAAATACAAAAATTCTATATATAAGCGAATCGAAAAAATCTAAATATTATCTAGGCACCCCAATGCTAAAAATCAAATTGCTCTGCATATAATCTGTCAGAAATAATATACAATGCCCTATACTACTCTGTTTTGGAGTATATACACCAACTCAGTATGCTCTGTCATGTAAAATACAGAAATTCTATATTTAAGCGAATCGAAATAAATCTAAATATTATCTAGGCACCCAAATGTTTAAAGCAAAATTGCTCTGAATATATTCTGTCAGAAAAAATATACAATGCCTTTTTCTACTCTGTTTTGGAGTATATACACAAACCCAGTATGCTCTCTCATGTAAAAAAGCAAAATTCTAATTTTACGTGAATCGAAAAATATCTAAATACTATCTAGGCGCCCAATAGTTAAAAGAAAATGGCTCTGAATATAGTCTGTTATAAAATATATACAATGTTTTTTTCTACTCTGTTTTGGAGTATATACACCAACATCGTGTACTCTCTCATGTAAAATACAGTAATTCTAATTTTACCGGAATACTTAAATTCTAAATATTACCTAGGCACCCCAATGTTTAAAACAAAATTGCCCTGAACATAATCTGTCAGAAAAAATATACAGTTCCCTATTCTACTCTGTTTTGGAGTATATACACCAACTCCATATGCTCTCTCATGTAAATTACAGAAATTCTAAATTTATGCAAATCGAAAAAAATCTAAATATTATCTAGGCAATCCAATGTTTTGAACAATATTTCTCTGAATATACTCTGTCAGTAAAAATATACAATGCCCTATTCTACTTTTTTTCGAGTATATACACCACCTCAATATGCTCTCTCATGTAAAATACCGAAATTCTAATTTTATGTGAATCAAAAGAAATCTAAATATTATCTAGGCATTCCAATATTAAAAGCAAAATTGCTCTGAATATAATCTGTCAGCAAAAATATACAATGCCCTATTCTACTTTGTTTTGTAGTATATACAACAACTCAATATGCTCCCTCATGTAAAATACCGAAATATTAATTTTATGTGAATCGAAAAAATGGAAATATTTTCTAGGCACCCGAATGTTAAAAGCAAAATTGTTCTGAATACAATCTGTCAGAGAAAATATACAATGCCCTTTTCTACTCTGTTTTAGAGTATATACACCAACTCAATATGCTCTCTCTTGTAAAATACCGAAAGTCTAATTTTACGCGAATCGAAAAAAATCTAAATAATATCTAGGTGCCCCAAAGACAAAAGAAAATGGCTCTGAATATAGTCTGTTAGGAAAAATATACAATGCCTTATTCTACTCTGTTTTGGAGTATATAAACCAACTCCATATGCTCTCTCATGTAAAATACAGAAATTCTATATTTAAGCGAATCAAAAAAAATCTAAATATTATCTAGGCACCCCAATGTTAAAAATGAAATTGCTCTGAATATAATCTGTCAGAAAAAATATACAATGCCCTATTCTAAGCAGTTTTGGAGAATATACAACAACTCCATAAGCTCTCTCATGTAAAATACAGAAATTCTATATTTAAGCAAATCGAAAAAAATCTAAATATTATCTAGGCACCCCAATGTTAAAAGAAAAATTGCTCTGAATATAGGCTGTCAGATAAAATATACAATGCCCTTTTTGACCCTGTTTTGTAGTATATACACCAACTCAATATGCTCCCTCATGTAAAATAGAGAAATTCTAATTTTACCCGATTCTATAAAATCTAAATATTATCTAGGCACCCGCATGTTAAAAACAAAATTTCTCTGAATATACTCTGTCATAAAAAATATACAATGCGCTATTCTACTTTGTTTTGGCGTATATACATCAACTCAGTATGCTCTCTCTTGGAAAATACCGAAATTCTAAATTTACGTGAATCAAGAAAAATCTAAATATTGTCTAGGCACCCCAAAGTTGAAAGCAAAATTTCTCTGAATATAACTTTTCAGAAAAAATTTACAATGACCAATTTTACTCTTTTTTGGTGTATATACACCAACTCAATATGCTCTGTCATGTAAAATAGCGGAATTCTAATTTTACGTGAATCGAAAATAATCTAAATAATATCTAGGCGCCCCAAAGTTAAAAGAAAACGTCTCTGAATATAATCTTTCAGAGAAAATATAAAATGCTTTATTCTACTCTATTTTGGAGTATATACACCAACTCCATATGCTCTCTCATGTAAACTACAGAAATTCTATATTTAAGTGAATCAAAAAAAAAATCTAAATATTATTTAGGCACCTTAATGTTAAAAGCAAAATTTCTCTGAATATAATCTCTCAGAAAAATTATACAATGCCCTTTTCTACTCTGTTTTGGAGTATATACACCAACTCAATATGCTCTCTCATGTAAAATTCCGAAATTCTAATTTTACGTGAATCGAAAAAAATCTAAATATGTAGTCGCCCCAAAGTTACAAGAAAATGGCTCTGAATATATTCTGTCAGAAAAAATATACAATGCCCTTTTCTACTCTGTTTTGTAGTATAAACCAACTCAATTTACTCTCTCATGTAAAATACAGAAATTCTAATTTTACCCGAATCAAAAATATCTAAACATTATCTAGGGATCCCAATGTTAAAAACAAAATTTCTCTGAATATAATTTGTCAGTTAAAATATACAATGCACTATTCTACCCTGTTTTGAAGTATATACACCATCTCACTCTGCTCTCTCATGGAAAATATCAAAATTCTAATTTTAACCGAATCAAAAAATGTAAATATTACCTAGGCACCCCAATGTTAAAAACAAAATTGCTCTGAATATAATCTGTCAGAAAAAATATACAATGGTTTATTCTACTCTTTTTTGTAGTATATAAACCAACTCAATATGCTCTCTCATGTAAAATACAAAAATTCCATATTTAAGCGAGTCGTAAAAAATCTAAATATTATCTAGGCACCACAATGTTAAAAACAAAATTGCTCTGAATATATTCTGTCAGAAAAAATACACAATTCCCTAATCTACTCTGTTTTGTAGTATATACACCCACTCCATATGCTCTCATGTAAAATACCGAAATTCAAATTTTACGTGAATCGAATATAATCTAAATATTTTCTAGGCACACCAATGATAAAAGTAAAATTGCTCTGAATATAATCTGTCAGAAAAAATATAGAATGCCCCTCTTTACTCTTTTTTGGAGTACATACACCAACTCAATATGCTCTCTCATGTAAAATACCGACATTCTAAATTTAAGAGAATCGAAAGAAATCTAAATAATATCTAGGCGCCGCACAGTTTAAAGCAAATGGCTCTGAATATAGTCTGTTAGAAAAAATATACAATGCTTTATCTTCTCTGTCTTGGAGTATATACAACAACTCAGCATGCTCTCTCATGTAAAATACCGAAATTCTAATTTTACCCAAATCGAAAGAATCTAAATATTATCTAGGCACCCCAATGTTAAAAACAAAATTGCTCTGAATATAGTCTTTCAGAGAAAATATACAATGTTCTCTTCTACTCTGTTTTGTAGTATATACAACAACTCAATATGCTCTCTTATGTAAAATACCGAAACTCTAAATTTACGTGAATCGAAAAAAATCGAAATATTATCTAGGTACCGGAATGTGAAAACCAAAATTGCTCTGAATATAATCTGTCAGAAAAAAATATACAATGCTTTTTTCTACTCTGTTTTGGAGTATATACACCAACTCCATATGCTCTCTCATGTAAAATTTAGAAATTCTATATTTAAGCGAATCGAAAAAAATCTAAATATTATCTAGGCACCCCAATGTTAAAAGCAAAATTGCTCTGAACATAATCTGTCAGAAAAAATATACAATGCACTTTTCTACTTTGTTTTGTAGTATATACAACAACTCAGTACGCTCTCTCATGTAAAATACAGAAATTCTAATTTTACCCGAATCGAACAAATCTAAATATTATCTAGGCACCCCAATGATAAAAGAAAAATTACTCTGAATATAATCTTTCAGAAAAAATATACAATGCCCCTTTTTACTCTGTTTTGGAGTATATACACCGACTCAATATGCTCTCTCATATAAAATACCGAAATTCTAATTTTATGCGATTCGAATAAAATCTAAATAATATCTACGCACCCAAAAGTTAAAAGAAAATAACTCTGAATATAGTCTGTTAGCAAAAATTTACAATGTTTTATTCTACTCGATTTTGGAGTATATGGACCAACTCAATATGCTCTCTCATGTAAAATACAGAGATTCTAATTTTACGTGAATCGAAAAAAATCTAAATATTATCTAGGCACCCTAATGTAAAAAGCAAAATTTCTCGAAACAATATCTGTCAGAGAAAATATACAGTGCCCTTTTCTACTTGGTTTTGGAGTATGTACACCAACTCAATATGCTCTCTAATGTAAAATACAGAAATTCTAATTTTACACGAACGGAAACAAATCAAAATATTATCTAGGTACCCCAATGTTAAAAGCAAAATTGCTCTGAATATAATCTGTCAGAAAAAATACACAATGCACTTTTCTACTGTGTTTTTCAGTATATACACCAATTCAATATGCTGTCTCATGTAAAATACCGAAATTCTAAATTTACGCGAATCGAAAAAAATCTACATATTACCTAGGTACCCCAATGCTGAAAGCAAAATTGCTCTGAATATAGTCTGTCAAAAAAAATATACAATACCCTTTTCTACTTCGTTTTGGAGTATATACACCAACGCAATATGCTCTCACATGTAAAATACCGAAATTCTTATTATATGCGAATCGATAAAAATCTAAACATTATCTAGACACCCCAATGTTGAAAGAAAATGGCTCTGAATATAATCTGTCAAAAAAAATATACAATGCCTTTTTTTCCTCGGTTTTGGAGTATACGGACCAACTCAATATGCTCTCTCATGTAAAATACTGAAATTCTAAATTTTCATTAATCAAATAAAATCTAAATATTATCTAGGCACCCCAATGGTAATATCAAAATTACTCTGAATGTATTTTGTCAGAAAAAATATACAATGCTCTTTCCTACTCTATTTTAAAGTATATACACCAACTCAATATGCTCTCTCATGTAAAATATAGACATTATAAATTTACGCAAATTAAAAAAATTCTAAATATTATCTAGGCACTCCAATGTTAGAAGGAAAATTGCTCTAAATGTAATCTGTCAGATAAAATATACAATGTTTTTTTCTTCTCTCTTTTGGAGTATATACACCAACTCAATATGCTCTCCCATGTGAAATACAGAAATTCAAATTTTACACGAATCGAATAATATCTCAATATTATCTAGGCACCCCACTGTTAAAAGCAAAATTGCTCTGAATATAATCTGCCAGAAAAAATGTACAATGACCTTTTCTATTCTGTTTTGGAATATATACACCAACTCAATATGCTCTCTCACGTAAAATACCAAAATTCTAAATTTACACGAATCGAAAAAAATATAAATATTATCTAGGCACCCCAATGTTAAAAGCAAAATTTCTCTGAATAGAATCTGTCAGAAAAAACATACAATGCCCATTTCTACTCTGTTTTGGAGTATATCCACCAACTCAATATGGACTCTCATGTAAAATACCAAAAATATAAATTTACGCAAATTAAAAAAATTCTAAATATTATCTAGGCACCCCAATGTTAAAAGAAAAATTTCACTGAATATAGTCGGTCACAAAAAATATACAATGCCGTTTTCTACTCTCTTTTGGAGTATATACACCAACTCAATATGCTCTCTCATGTAAAATACCGAAGTTGTAAATTTACGCAAATCGAAAAAAATCTAAATATTATCTAGGCACCCCAATGTTAAAAGAAAATGGCTCTGAATATAAACTGTCAGAAAAAATATACAATGCCCTCTTCTACTTTATTTTGGAGTATACACACCAATCCAATATGCTCTCTCATGTAAAATATCGAAATTCTAAATATACGGGAATCGAAGGAAATCTAAATATTATCTAGGCACCCCAATGTAAAAACCAAAATTTCTTGGAACAAAAATCTGTCAGAGAAAATATACTATGTCCTTTTCTACTCTGTTTTCGAGTATATACACCAACTCAATATGCTCTCTCATGTAAAATACCAAAATTATAAATTTACGCTTATCAAATGAAATCTAAATATTATCTAGGCTCCCCAATGTTAATAGCAAAATTGCTCTGAATATAATATATCAGAAAAAATATACAATGCCTTTTCTACTGTGTTTTGGAGTATATACACCAACTCAATATGCTCTTTCATGTAAAATACCAAAAATCTAAATTCACTTGAATCGAAAAAAATATAAGTATTATCAAGGCACCCCAATGTTAAAAGCAAAATTGCTCTAAATATAATCTGTTCAGAAATAATATACAATGCCCTATTCGACTCTGGTTTGGAGTATATACACCAAATCAATATTCTCTCATGTAAAATACCGAAATTCTAATTTTACGCGAATTGAAAAATATCTAAATATTATGTAGAAAAACCAATGTTAAAAGAAAATAGCTCTGAATATAATCTGTCAGAAAAAATATACAATGCGCTCTTCTCCTTTGTTTTGGAGTATATACACCAAGTCAATATGCTCTCTCATGTAAAATACCGAAATTCTAATTTTACGCAAATCGAAAAAAATCTAAATATTATCTACGCACCCCAATGTTAACAGCAACATTGCTCTGAATATTATCTGTCAGAAAACATATAAAATGCGCTTTTCTACTCTGTTTTGGAGTATATACACCAACTCAATATGCTCTATTATTTAAAATATGGAAATTCTAAATTTACGCGAATCGAAAAAAATCTAAATATTATCTAGGCAACCCAATGTTAAAAGCAAATTTGCTCTGAATATGATCTGTCAGAAATAATATACAATGCCCTATTCTACTCTGTTTTGGAATATATACACCAATTCAATATGCTCTCTTGTGTAAAATACTGAAATTCTAAATTTACGCTAATCGAAAAAAATCTAAATATTATCTAGGTACCCCAATGTTAAAAGCAAAATTGCTCTCAATATAATCTGTCAGAAAAAATATACAATGCCCTTTTCTACTGTGTTTTGGAGTGTATACACCAACTCAATATTCTCCCTCATGTAAATTACCCAAATCCTAACATTACTCTAAGTATCTCATAGAGTGCACAAGACCCCCTTGATGTTGTTTTTTATAACTAGGGGATTACAGATGACATTACTCACGATATGACTTCGGCTGTTTGCCGGTCCTGTGATAATGTTTCTAATATCCAGAGAAGGAGAGGGGAATGTTTCTGCCCATAGGCAAATCCTCTGAATACGGCAAGATGAGTACACCGTGCTGTGATATTTTCACTAATGTAAACAAGAAAACAATTATATTGAATTAAATATTGCAAGGTGTTAACCCCCCCTATAATTTTCCTTGTAATTTCAAGGGGTTGAGGAGGACATTTTTGTCAAAATGGCGGAGGTGTAACTTCAGCTATTGTCTACTATATAATAAAAAAGGATAAAATTATTATTTACATATGATATGATTGCCAGTATCATATTACACCACATTTTCAAAATATCTGGGCCCCAGCAGCTGTGGGCATGGCAGCCAAGCGAGGGTGTCCCTATGCAACCAGGTTGGGCATTGCAGCTGCTACGGGCCCTTTGTGATTTCTCTGGGGGCTGCTTCGGGCCCTCTGGTGGTGGCTGTGGTAACAGCCACATAGCCAGAGGGTCTCTCAGCATCCAGGGAGGGCCTGGCGGCTGCTACTGTCACTCTGGCAGGGGCTATGGGCACAGCCACCTAACCAGGGGGTCCCTACGTAGCCAGGGTGGGGCTGGAAGCTGCTATAGACACTTTGGCGGGAGGTGTGGGGATACCCTGCTCTTCACAGGTACACAGTTTGCACCTATTTCTACATGTGTAGATTGTTTACATAATGGGCACATATTTGTACACATGTACATATGATATTATCACAATAAACATATATGTACATAATATGTGTACAATAAATATGTACTTTATACGTACCTAATATAAACAATATGTACTTTTTGGTGATATTATGTGATATCTACATATTATTGATTATATATCTTATTGTGATAATATGTATGTTACCACTGAAATTTTTAGAAATGTACATAGAGTACACTTTATGTACCTACGCATTGTGTACACATTATAGAAATAAATAGGTACATATTTTACAGATTATGTACATTTTTTCTACATGTGTATTTTGTACACATATGTACAGCGGAGTAAATGTACAGACTATACCTATTTTATACATTTATTGTGATATGTCAATAAATGTACACATGAGTACATTCTGGGATATAATTTTTAGCATATTAGACAGGAATTACACCGGTCACCAAAGTGGGTTTACACCCAGGTGCGCACATAGTTTATACATGTACATGTTGTGCTTATTATGTACTCATGTACAGAATGTACATGTCTACATTATATATACATAGGTGTACGCAGCATACATAGGTACATACTGTGCACACTTTTGTACACGTGCATATATTGTAGATCTGTACATAATGGGTACATGATATACATGTGTACACATCATATCACAATAAATGTAAATATACATCTTTGCAATATGTACGTTTATATTATGTATTACGTTTATTGTGATTATATATGCTGTTGTGATATGATATCATTGTGACATTACAAATGTACATATTATACACATTATGTACCTATGCATTGTGCACAGATTATAGAAATAGAAAGAAACATATTTTACAGGTTATGTACATTTTATTTACTTGTGTATTGGGTACACAGAGTAAATGTACAGATCTTACTTACTTTATACATTTATTGTGATATGCCAATAAATGTACACATTATGAGTACATTCTGTGATATTACATTTAGAATATAAGATAGAAATTACTCTGGTTACCAAAGTGGGTGTAAACTTATGTGTGCACATATTTTGTACATGTACATACTGTGCATATTATGTACTTGTGTACAGAAGGTAAATATCTACATTATATGTATGTATGGGTACAGAGTGTACATATGTACATACTATGTACATATATCTACACCTGAATTTATTGTACATCCGTACATAATGGGTCCATGCTCTACATGTAAACACATCGTCATACCACAATAAATGGTAATGTACATAATGTGTGAAATATGTACATTTATATTATGCATTACATGTGTATTGTGATTGTATATGCTGTTCTGATATCATTGTGATATTACAAATGTACATATTGTACACATTATGGACATACCTGTTGTGTACATATTATGTACACATAAATGTACATATTGTACAGATTATGTATATTTATTTTACCTCTGTATGGTGCACACATATGTACATCACAGTCAACGTACATATGGTACATATTCTGTGCATTGTTTGTAATATTTCAGTAAGAGTACACATTATAAGTATATTCTGGGATATGATTTTTAGTATGTTAGATAAAAATTACTTTCAATATCAAAGTGGGTATACACTTATGTGTGTCCATTTTGTGATATTATCCATCATATCCTGAGTAGGTGTTTCTCTCATTGTGAAAGCAGGTTTACACTCTCGGATTGCTCCAATATCAAGGCAAACTAAAACTCGTCTGTGATGTAGTTAATAATATCCTGAGGACAAAGGATGACCATACCCTGAATATCGCAGGATGTGTACACCACCACTGTAGTATTGTTTCTAATGTTCAAAAACGGTAAGGATATTACTCCAAATATCTCAGAAAGCACACAAGCCCCCCGTGATATTGTTTCTAATAACTAGAGAATTACAGATGACATTAACCACGACGTGACTGGGGCTGTACCCTGGTCCTGGAATATTGTTCCTAATATCCAGAGAAGGAGAGGAAAATGTTGCTGCCCATAGGGAAATACTCTTAATACGGCAAGAGGTGTACACCATGCTTCGATATGGTCACTAATGTAAGCGAGAAAACAATTACATTGAATTAAGCATTGCAAGGAATGAAACTCCCCTATGATTTTCATTCTAATGTCAACGGGGGTGAGGATGACATTTTTGTCAATATGGCAGAGGTGTAACTGGAGCTATTGCCTAATATACAAAAAAACAGAATAAGATTATCATTTTTATATAATATGGTTGCCAGTATCATATTACACCTGATTTGCAAAATAGCTGGGCCTCAGCAGCTGTGGGCAGAGCCCACAAGCGAGGGGACCCCTAAGCAGCCAGGGTGGGCCTGGGGGCTGCTCTGGGCTTTTTGGTGGGGTCTGTGAGCACATCGACCCAGCCAGGGGTCCCCGAGCAGCCATGGTTGGCCTGGGGGCCGCTACAGGCACTCTGGCATGGGCTGTGGGCACAGACACCTAGTCAGGGGGTCCCTAAGCAGCCAGGGTGGGCATGGGGGCTGCTACAGGCATTCGAGCAGTGTTTGTGGGCACAGCCCAATTGCCAGGGGGTCTCTAAGCAGCCAGGCTGGGCCTGGGGGCTGCTATAAGGGGGGCTTTGGTAATAGCGTGCTGTGCATCGGTACATAGTTTGCACCTATTACTACATGTGTAAATAGTTTTAATATCGGGCATATATATGTACATGCATACATATGGAGTTATCACGATAAATTTATATTTACATAATATGTGCAAAATACATATGTACCTAATGCATACCTAATGTGTACAATATGTACTTTTTTGTAATATTAGACAATATATATTACTGTGATTATATATTTTATTGTGATTAAATATATTTTATCACTAATATTTTAAGGAATGTGCATAGTGTACACATTATATACCTATGTATTGTGTACACAATATAGAAATATATAGGTACATATTTTACAGATTATGTACACTTTTTTTACATGTGTATTGTGTACACCTATGCACAGCAGAGTAAATGTACAGACTGTACCTATTTTATACATTTCTTGTGATATGCCAATAAATGTACTCATTATGAGTACATTCTAAAATATAATTTTTACCATATTAGAAATTACTCCATTGACCAAAGTGGGTGTACACCCAGGTGTGTACATAGTTTGTACGTGTACATATTGTGCATATTAGGTACTCATGTACAAAATGTACATGTCAACATTATATGTATTTATGTGTACATAGTGTGCACATGCACATACTGTTCACACATATGTACATGTGCATATTTTGTACATGTGTACATAATGGGTACATGATGTGCATGTGTACACACCGTGATACCACAATAAATGTAAATGTATACGATGTGTGCAATATGTACATTTATATTATGTATTACTCGTGTATTGTGATTTTATATGCTGTTGTGATATATCATTGTAATATTACAATAAATGTACATATTGAACACATTTCGTACATACCTATTGTGTACACATTATGTACCTGTAATTGCACATATTGTACAGATTATGTACGTTTTTGGTACATCTGTATTGTGTACACATATGTACATAACACTCTATGTACATATGGTATGTATTCTGCACATTGATTGTAACATCTCAATAAGTGTACACATTATGAGTATATTGTGATATATGATTTTTAGTATATTATATAAACATTTCTTTCTATATCAAAGTGGGTATACACCCATGTGTGTCCATTTTTTGATATTATCCATCATATTTTAAGTAGGTATGACTCTCATTTTGAAAGCAAGTGTTCACTCTGTGATTGTTCCAATATCACAGGCAAAGTACAAGGCTTCTTTAATGTACTACCTAATATCCTGGGGACAAAAGATTATTATACCCTGAATATCGCAGGAAGTGTACACCACCACTGTAGTATCGTGTCTAATATCCAAAAACGGAAAAGATATTACTCCAAGTATCTGATAAAGCACACAAGACCCCCGTGATATTTTTTCTAATAACTAAGGGATTACAGATGACATTACTCACGATATGACTGGGGCTGTCCGCCGGTCCTGTGATATTGTTCCTAATATCCAGAGAGTGAGAGAATAATGTTGCTGCCCATAGGCAAATCCTCTGAATACAGCAGGAGGAGTACACTGTGCTCTGATATGGTCACTAATGTAAACAAGAAAACAATTCTATTGAATTTAACATTGCAAGGGGTGAAACCCCCTTATGATTTCAATTCTAATGTCCAGGGGTGTCAGGATGACATTTCTGCCAATATGGAAGAGGTGTAACTAGAACTATTGCCTAGTATATCAAAAACCAAAATAACATCATTTCCATATGATATGGTCGACAGCATCATATTACACCACATTTTCAAAATAGCCGGGCACAGCGCCCTAGCCAGGGGGTCCCTAAGCAGCCAGCGTCAGCCTGGGAGCTGTTATGGTCCCTCTGGCGGGGAATGTGGTTACAGCTCCCTAGCCAGGGTGTCTTTGAGCAGCCAGGGTGGGCCTTGGGGCTGCTACGAGGGGGGCTGTGGTAATAGCCTGTTCTGCACAGGTACATAGTTTTAATAATGAACACATATTTGTATAAGTGTACACATGGTGTTATGATAAATATATATGTACATATGTGCACAATACATATAGACCTAATGCGTACCTACTGTGAACAATATGTACTTTTTTGTGATATTACATGATAAATATATATTACTGTGATTATATGCGTTATTTTGATTATATATATTTTATCACTGATATTTTAAGGAATATGCATAGTGTACACATTATGTACCTATACATTGTTTACACATTATAGAAATATGTAGGTACATATTTTACAGAGTATGTACATTTTTTGTACATGTGCATTGTGTACACATATGTACAGCAGGGTAAATGTACAGATTGTACCTATTTTATACATTTATTGCACAATGCCAATAAATGTACACACTATTACTACATTCTGAATTATTATATTTTGTATATTAGATAGAAATTTCTCTGGTTACCAAAGTGGTTGTACACCCAGGTGTGTACATAGTTTATATGCGTACATATTGTGCATAGAATGTACTCGGGTACCGAAGGTACATATCTACATTATATGTACACATGTGTAGTGTACATATGTACATACTGTACCCACATATGTACACTTGCATATATTGTGCATCTGTACATAATGGGTACATGATGTACATGTTTACATATATCACAATAAATGTAAATGTACATGTTTGCAATATGTACATTTATATTGATATTACATATTACATGTGTATTGTGATTTTATATGCAGTTGTGATTATATAACATTGTGATATTACAATAAATGTACATATTGTACACATTATGTGCATACCTATTGTGTGCACATTTTGTACATATATTTGTACAAATGATAGTTTATGTACATTTATTGTACATCTGTATTGTGTACATGTATGTACATCACAGTCAATGTACATATGTTAAATATTCTGTACATTGAGTGTAATATCCCAATAAGTGTACACATTATGAGTTTTTTCTGGGTTATGACATTTAGTATATTAGATAAAAATGACTTCCAATATCACAGTGGGTATATACCCATGTGTGTCCATTTTGTGATATTATCCATCATATCCTAAGTAGGTATTTCTCTCACAATGAAAGAAGGTGTACACTCTGTGATTGTTCCAATATTATAGGCAAAGTGCAACGCTTCTGCGATGTAGTTCCTAATATCCCAGGGACAGAGGATGAGTATACTCTTAATATCGCAGGAAGTGTACACCACCACTGTAGTATTGTTTCTAATATCCAGAAACTAAAAGGATATTACTCCAAATATCTCCAAAAGCACACGAGACCCCCGTTACATTGTTCTTAATAACTAGGGGATTACAGATGACATTGCTCACGATGTGACTGGCGCTGTAAGCCGGTCCTGTGATATTCTTCCTAATATCCAGATAAGGAGAGAAAAATGTTGCTGCCCATAGAGAAATATTCTGAATACTGCAAGAGATGTACACCGTGCTCTGATATGGTCACTAATGTAAACAAGAAAACAATTATATTGAATTAAACATTGCAAGGGGTGAAACCCTCCTATGCTTTCAATTCTAATGTCAATGGGGTGAGGATGACATTTTTGTCAATATGCCAAATGTGTAACTAGAACTATTGCCTAATATGTAAAGAACCACAATAACATTATCATTTTTGTGTGATATGGTTGCCAGTATCATATTACACCACATTTTCAAAATAGCCGGGCCCCAGCAGCTGTGGGCACAGCGCCCTAGGCAGGGGGTCCCTAAGCAGCCAGCGTGGGCCTGGTAGCTGTTATGGGCCCTCTGGCGGGGGCTGTGGGTACAGCCCCCTAGCCAGGGGGTCTTTAAGCAGCCGGGGTGGGCATTGAGGCTGCTACGAGCAGAACTGTAGTAATAGCCTGCTGTGCATAGGTATGTAGTTTGCACCTATTTCTGCATGTGTACATTGTTTAAATAGTAGGCACATGTTTGTATACGTGTACATACGGTGTTATCATGATACATATATATTTTCATAATATGTGCACTATACATATGTACCTAATACATACCTAATGTGTACAATACTTACTTTTTGGTGATATTACACGACATATATGTATTAGTGTGATTATATATCTTACTGTGATTATATATATTTTATCACTGATATTTTAAGGAATGGGCATAGTGTACACATTATGTACCTATGCATTGTGTACACATTATAGAAATATATAGGTACCTATTTTACAGATTATGTACATTTTTGTACATGTGCATTGTGTACACCTATGTACAGCAGAGTACATGTACAGATTGTGCCTATTTAATACATTTATCACAATACGAAAATAAATGTACACACTATGACTACATTCTGGGATTTTATATTTAGTATATTAGATAGAAATCTCTCCGGTTACCAAAGTGGGTATACACCTATATGTGTACCTAGTATATACGTGTATATATTGTACATACTGTGTACTCCTGTACAGAAGGTACATATCTACATTATATGAACATATGTGTAGTGTACATATGTACATACTGTGCACACTTATGTACACGTATATATACCACAAATCTGCACGTGTGCATGATGTACATGTGTACATATATCACAATAAATTTAAATGTATATAATGTGTGCAATATGTACATTATAGTGATATTATGTATTATATGTGTATTGTGATTATATATGCTGTTGTGATTATATGAAATCATTGTAATATTACAATATATTTACATATTGTACACATTATGTACATACCTACTGTGTACACATTATGTACATATAAATGTACATGTTGTACAGATTATGTACATTTTTTGTACATCTGTATTGTGTACACATATGTACATCACAGTCAATGTACATATGGTACATATTTTGTACGTTGATTGTAATATCCCAATAAGTGTACACATTATGAGTATATTCTGGGATATGATTTATAGTATATAAGAAAAAAGTTACTTCCAATATCAATGTGGGTATACTCGCATGTGTGTCCATTTTGCTGTACCTTCTATTAATCTTTGCCATTGAACATGAGAGTGAGAGGTGGTTCTTTTCTCTAACAAGGTTTTCTGTTAATATAACTCAACTCTACTACCTTGTGGCCTCTGTATCTTCCATTGTAAATTGTAATTACCTATAAAAGAGAATATTTTGACATCACGCATCTACCTCTTGGATCCATCAGCCAGAGGCCTAAAATAAAAAAGACATTCACCCCACGAATGGTTATATAGTGGTTGACAACCCCACTTTCTTCTAGGTAAATAGTATCCTCTCCTTAACAGTAGCTACTTACAAGATTTGTGCATAAAGAATGTGACTTTTTTATCAGTATCTAGTTTATTCTTACATAAATTTCTAAAATACTGAGAGAATATTCTGATCATTGGTTATGTACTATTTTAATTTAATTTTTTCCTCTCAAATTTTATCTTAACTGACTACTCTACCCTGTTTATAAGACTGCCCTATGGTTAAATTTAGTAGGTAGTAAATTATCCTGAGCACACAGAACAATTCTTTTTGTAATCAACTCTGAAACATCATTGAAAGAGCAAGGATATGGGAATTAGATTTATCTGGCTTTTATTTCTGGTACTTACTTGCTCTCTGACCTTGGGCAACTTATGTATTGCTCTGAGTCTCATCTTCTTCATCTGTAAAATGATCATAGTAATACCTAATTCATATGCAGCTTGGAAATGTGTAATTTAGTGATTGATATAAAGTTCCTGATACAATTTCTGACAAAATAATAGACACCCCACGAAAGATAACCGTAACAATCAGAATTTATATTCACATTAACTGGGATAAAATTGATCTGAAAATACAGCATAAAAAAGCAGCCAAAAATTCACAAGCATATATTTCGCTTGCCTTTTTATACAGAGCTGGAAAATTTCTCATCATTATCTTATCCATTGCCTGCAGCACGATCCTTCCAAAACTCCTCCTAAGACCGTCTGCCAAGGTGGAACACACTGAACCGCATGTGACTCTGCCTTTTCTGACTATTTTTGCAAGATTTTTCTCATAGAGTATTATTAACAGAAAATGAAGCTGTTATCAAGGTGACTAGGAATGGTGCATTCTCAGTTCAGGCTCTGATGGAATGTCTACTTGATCTGGTGCAACTCCAGCTGTGCTCTTGGCTTTCCTCACTTTTGTGGTTCCGAGAATGCAAATATTCTCCCATGGCTTCCTTATTTTGTCTTTCTCCATGAGGTCTCATTCAAGTATAAACATTCCCTTCAATTTTCTCAACTCATTTTATATTGTCTGAATAACCTTGATAATTTTCCCTTTCCTAAAGCTATAGACCTTCTTTTTGTGTGTAAGAACAGATTACTCACAAATGTTTACTGTCCGCTAAACATTTATGTGTAATCGGTCCTTAATTCTACACACAAAATATCATCTCTACCAACATTTTACAACTATAGTCTTTCTATAGGGAACTATGAAAGGAACTTGCTCTAAAGGAGAAACTTCCAGAGCTAAACCAAGGGTCTGACAATTGTTAACAATATGTTATTCAGTAAAAATATTTTTTCAGTTAACAGAGAAGAATGCCATGGACAAAATGGCAAAACAGAACTTTTCAGCACTTATTCCTTCACAGAAACATCAATTTGAACAGCCATCCGTGCATCAAAGTGTCTTCAAAAGAGACAAGGAATTCAGTTGAGAGGTTATAGCACGTTTGTGGAGTAGAAAAGTAAGAGAAACGGCATAAAATAGAGTATAAAAGAGAGTTTTCTATTATCTGCATTACCCCGCCCCTAAACCTGGGTAGTGCAGCATGGAAAGAGATACTATGTATGTGCAGAGAGGAGAGCAAATGTAACACCTGACTTCAACATCAACTCCAATGCCAGGCACAATTCAGTGAACTCAACACCAGGCAGGTTTCTATAGCCACAGGCTATGGGACAGACCCTGTCAACCCAAGCTCCAGGCCTTCCCCTATGGCTCTAAGATCTAATGCCTCCAATCTCCATGGCTCCTATGGACATAGGCTCCAGGCCTTCGCCACAACCAGGCCATTTATGGCTTCCCCAGGCTCCACACTGGTTACTATAGACTCGTAAGTGCCTGGATAAACAAACCTCTACATCGACACAGTGGAATATTATTCAGCAATGAAAGCAATAATCTTTGAATGTGGCCTTTGTTGCAGAAAAAAAGCACGTGAGCTATGAAGCCATTAAAAGACATAGAGGAAACTCAAATACATACTACTAAGTGAAAGAAACCAATCTCAAATGACCACTTACTATATGAATCCAACTATATGACATTCTGGAAAAGGCAAAACTATAGAGACATCAAAACGTTCAGTGATTGCTGGGGGTTGAAAAGTGGGAAAGGATAAATGGGAAGAGCATAGAGGATGTTTAGGGCAATGAAACTACTCTGTGTGTTACTATAATGGTAGACACATGCCATTACACCCTTGTCAAAACTCACTGAATATACGACAGCAAGAATGGTCCCTAATGTCAATTATAAACGATGGGTGACAGTGATAAGTCAATGTTGGTTCATCCATTGTAACAAATGTACCTCTCTAGTGAAGAAGGCTGATAGTGGAGGAGGCTGTGCATTTGGGGAGGTGGGAATGTAGGAACTCTCTGTACTTTCCACTATGCCTCACTATTAACTTTACACTGCCCTAAAAATAAAGCGTATTTGAAAAAAGATTGAGCTGTTGATATAAGCCCAATGTCTACTTTGACGTCCAGAAATGTTTCTTTTAAAACGCTAATACACCACTTCCTGGAAGAAAATATTTATTAACAAATTCTTTTCTAGAACAATTATTTTTGTGGGTGTTCCTGTCACAACTATACATAAAAATCAGAATATGCAGCAACATCTTGATACTCTAAAAACACAATACCAAAAACGTTAAGAAAATCATTTCTAAATTTGAACTAAGCCAAAATGTGGAGAAGCAAAAGGGAAGAAAATTATTTCTGTATAATGAGATTATAGGTTGTTTCTTCGAACTCCTCTACAGTTTTCAGTATTTGCCAACTTCTATCATGGAGATATATAAATATAGAAGTAGATATCTAGATATATAGTCATTAGATATATATTTATATATAATAAATAAACAGATATCATTTTTATTTATTTATTTATTTATTTATTTATTTTTTGAGACGGAGTTTCGCTCTTGTTTCCCAGGCTGCAGTGCAATGGCGCGATCTTGGCTCACCGCAACCTCCGCCTCCTGGGTTCAGGCAATTCTCCTGCCTCAGCCTCCTGAGTAGCTGGGATTACAGGCACGCGCCACCAAGCCCAGCTAATTTTTTGTATTTTTAGTAGAGACGGGGTTTCACCATGTTGACCAGGATGGTCTCGATCTCTTGACCTCGTGATCCACCCGCCTCGGCCTCCCAAAGTGCTGGGATTACAGGCTTGAGCCACCGCGCCCGGCCTACAGATACCATTTTTAAAAGATATATTTATGTATTTTATATATTTATATAATATATACATGTTCATATATACATCATGTTATCACCATTATGGATATAAAGAAGGACATTAAAATAGTGAAAAGATTAAAATAAAATGTACCAAAATGGAAACAGTGATTTAACTCTGCCTAGCTTTATGTGATTAAACAAGGTATTTTTCAAATCTATTTTTCTTTGCTTTCTAGAGGCTTTATAATAAATCTATATTTTTATATTTAAAAGCCTAATTTTTATTAAACAAATAAAAATTCAGCAACACTGTCTTTAGAACATTTTTTAAATCAACTTGAGCATGAAGAAAATGTTATGACTATGGTGGTGAGCATTTTGAAAGATTAGCAGAAGCAGGGATAATGTGACACTTAGCTGATCTTTCAAGGGAAGCTAGACAAATGACACTTTTCGAAAAGAAAATAGTAACTAGTGTTGAAACATGGTATCGCCAGTATGATTAAGAAGGAAAGTGTCAACTTCTTCTGTGGAAAATCCTAACATTACCAAACGTAAGAAGGCAAATACTTCAACAACAGAAATGAAAAAGATCTTGATTCATTTATTTAACACTTTTTTAGAGTTTAATCCCAAAAAGTCTATTTTGAAGAAAAGAAAAAATCTTACTCGTGTATATTACCCTTTGCAGTGAACTGGCCAAATAAGTCTATCCAAGGTACGTTGAATACCGAGCATGCTGGAAACATTTTTATTGACATCATCTCTAATCCCTACAACAATAGTGCAAGGGAAGGTTTAACATCTTCTTTTTACAGAGAGGAAAGCTGAGGCTCAAAGAGGTATATATGCTCATTTAACATTACACATCTAATAAGTGGTGGAGGTGGGACCTATACTTACATCTGTCAGACCTTAAAGTCTGTGTTCTTCTTTCTACCTCTCTGCCTCAGTCCAACAATTGGGATCTTTGCCATGATGCCTCACGAGTTAACGAGGCACTTTTCATGAAGTTTTTGACTCAGACTTTATCACTCAGCAAGATACCTCAACTAATTTACAAAATGTGACTTGAAAAGCAGGTTGTAATTCCAAAAGCAAAAATCCAACCACAAAAGATAAAGTCTTAATCAGTAGAGCTTTACAGAAGGAAGTAATGTAGGTAGTAAGGGCACTTTTGGAAATGTCTGGAATTAGAGGAGTCGATGTATCACCTGTTAGAAATTGTACTCGCTTGGTAGCAAAATTTTCCTGTGTTCACTTAAAATAATAGTCTTGTTGTTTTAAAACCAACGCACAGTCAGAGGGTGACTTGGATGTTTATTTTTTATTCTCTTTGCCTTCTTGTTTTAAGAATGGATTTTTCCTAAATTCTAATTATTATTGTAACTTACATAAGTGCAGCTGATTTTGCTTTTAAGGATAAAACTACATTTAAGTAGCTTTGTCTGGATTATCAAAACCAGGCCCTGAAGAAGTGAGTTCCTAAAGGGTAGGAACTTTGCTTATGTCTATATCTCAGTTGTGTTAAACAGAATAACTGGCGCAAATTAGCAAATGATGCACTGAGGAATCATAGAACAAAAGACTTTATGAAGAACTAAGTTTCAGATTCAGGGTGACGCTAAGGAGCTAGTGTACCAGAGGATGGTATGCCTTCTGCAATCACAAAAGCAGCATTCAGTCTGATCTGGGCTCTAAGAAGTGCTCCTTGAGACCTGACATTTTATCCTAACACTGCCACTAAGAGGTTAAGTCAGAAAGAGTTCACTTCCCAGAGCTTTCGATTTCTGGTTTCCAAATCAGCACAATGAGAAACTGAAAAGAAGGAAAGAGGAAAAAAAGAGAGGGTCAGAGATCCCTCCTGCTTGTACAATGCCATGATTTGGACACAGGGTTTGGGCAACCATGGCCCATCCACCAATTCCTGCCTGTCGTCTCTTGTCAGACAGCTCATGAGCCACGAATGTGAAAGAATTCAAAAAAGTAACAATATCTTGGGACATGTCAACAATTATATAAAATGCAATTTTCTGTTCTCATAAAAGTACTTTGGAACTCAGCCCCACTCCTTTATTACCCATTTCTATGGCTGCTTTCACACCACAACCACAGAGATGAGTAGCTGTGACAGAGACCATATGGGCTGCCAAGCCTAAAATATTTACTGCCTAGACCTTTCCAGAAAAAAAAAGGATTGCTGATCTTTTACACAGACAATCAAGCAAGCGATCACCTGAGAACATTAAAATCTGTGTCTAGGACAAATGGGGCCTATATAAACTAGGGAATAATCTTTCCCACTACTTTTGCAAGAACATTCACCCTTGAGAGAGCAGGCTACATGGCTTGGCAGCATTACTGCCACCAGTCCAGACTTCCCCTCACCTGTGCCCTATAAGTGACCAGCATTTCTAGGCATCCGTGGAGCAGCGGGGTGCATTCTCATGGCTGGCCCCACACCTTCCCTTCCTCCTGCTTCCTCACCTTCTATTTTCTGAGTGGTTGTCAAAGGAACGCTGAATTTTGCTGTCACTTTTTCAGACCCCAATTCCACTTATGACAGTCTTGGTACCAGGAAGCATTCCAAGCTCCTATCTCATCACCACAACCGCCTGCTTCTCACTTAGTCCAGACGAGCTTGCCACAGTGCACTTGCTTTTTAATCGCTCTCTCTCTTCTTGCCTTCACCTCCTCTCCCTCCCTCTCTCCCTGGCTCTTTCTGTCACACGGGTGTGTGCACATACACAAGTTCCGATCAGATAAAAGAAGAAACACTTTTTAAGTTTCTTTCTAGGCCTAATAGAAAATTCTTTTTTTTTTTTTTTTTTTACAAAAACAGAGCTGTTTTTTTCCATTGCAAAAGTGTGGGTGTCCTTCCTTTTGGAGAGTAACAATCATGTTCTACATGGCCTTCTGACACATTGCATGTTGTACATATGTGTGTGTGCACATGTGCATATGAGTGTTAGAGTATGTGTGTGTAGCAGGGAGGAAAGAGATGAAGGAGAGTGTGTATGTGCATGTTGGTTCACATGAGTGTGAGTGTGTGCATGCACGTACCTGTGTGTGTGCACGTGTATGAGCGTGCTTGTATTTGCGTATGAGGATGTGCATGTGAAAGAGAAAGAAAGAATGCGTGTATGTGTGAATGTGTATGTGTGTGTATAGCAGGGAAGAAGGGGATGAAGGAGAGTATGCTAAAAAGAGAACACCTCAGAACAGTCCAATAAAAGATTCCATATCAACATCATATCTTGTTAAAATACAGGATTCCCAAGTCAGTCACCTTCAAGCTGGAAGCCTGGAGTGTAAAAAGAGTGGGTGTTCTTCTCTGACAACTTATTGTCTAAGACAATTTTATGATCAAAAATATATTCGAATAAAAGTACCTGAGAAAAGTACATAAAGAGAATATAGCAAAGTGTTAACAATGGTTTTCTTTGGGTGAGAGGAAGAAGAAGCAGGTTGTAGTTGATCTGTTTCTTTTAGTTCAACTATTCTGCATTCCTCACTTTTAAATTTTGGATATTAAGCTGGAGAGAAAGAACATGAATATAAAGATGAATTCGCTGAATGGAGCAACGAATGCTGAGTTAGCCAAAAATGTATGGCTACCTTCTATATCTAATTATCTGAGGGCAAATCAGAAAACACCACTTTCAGAAAAAAATTTTTTTTTTTTAGAAATGAAGGTTCGCTCTTGTTGCCCAAGCTGGAGTGCAATGGCACAATCTCAGCTCACCGCAGCCTCCGCCTTTTGGGTTCAGGCAATTCTCCTTCCTCAGCCTCCCGAGTAGCTGGGATTACAGGCACGCACCACCATGCCCAGCTAATTTTTTGTATTTTTAGCAGAGACAGGGTTTCACAATGTTGACCACGACTGTCTCGATCTCTTGATCTTGTGATCCACCCACCTCGGCCTCCCAAAGTGCTGGGATTACAGGCTTGAGCCACCGCGCCCAGCCAGAAATTTTTTAAAATGTGTTTTACGTTATTTTCCCTTTCAGCCTAAGGACTAAAAATTAAACACAACTGGATCTGCGCCATTGCCTCAAAGATTCTTAGCCTAGTTCAAGATCCATTGTCTGGACACTCCTGCTTTTTAGACAGAAAACAGGGCTAAATTCCTATTGACTTCCAAATACACAGACCCACAGATTTGTCACAGTAGCCTCTCTCTCTCACCCTGTCTCTGTCCGTCTGAGTCTCTCTTTCTCTCTCTCTTCCCTCACATCATCCCCAAATCAGAATGCATATATAAAAATTTGATTAACTGAAACACAGAATGACCAAGATTTTACTACAAGTGAAATACACAGACTTCAGCTAAGATGTTTCGTTGAATACCTGCATATGCCTTCACTCCATCATTAAACCACATTAACATGGGATGATTAAAAATAAATAAACCAACAAAGATAAAAAGAAAATAAAGACAATCCCTTCAGCATATAGAAAACTGGCAAGCAGAAGCTGTCAGTGACACCTCACAGTAGACACAGAGATGCTAAATCCCAAGCCAGTGGCAGGAAGGCAACCAGGATCCCCAACGGTTCAAGAGTTGGCAGCTAAATTTACCTAGGGAATTTATGTTTCAGTAGTAGGTAGATCCCAGATCCTCTCCCTAGAATCGGTGACTGCATCCCACGGTGGTGGCAGGGTGGAGGTTTCCTCTCTATAGGGTAAAATTTGGTGTCTCTAGGCAGGAGCTCTCTAGACACAAGTGCTTAAATGTACACACTGAACACTGAGATCCTCCAGGTTTTCCTACCACTGAGTTCCAATGAGGGTGGCAGATACACTTGGTCAGAAGTTAAGATGATTTTTCTCTAGAGAGAATCTCTCTTGCTCAAGAAGAAAAGGTCTGACCCAGCAAGACCACCCTCCACAAAATGTTACAATCACAGAACTTCCATCAGCTTTTAGCTTTTCAGTGCTCCATTTTTTTCTAACAGACACAGACAGCTAAGGGTCACCAGGCATCTGAGCGAAGCTTCTAACATGAATGGCCGAGACCAGAGCAAGAAGACACATAAATGCAGCCTGAATGAGGACTGTGCTAGGAGATAAGACCTTCTGAAACCCATATGAATGTTCACGATGAGATAAAAGTGTTACCATTTTCATGAAACAAGAACCAAATTTAAAGAAAAAGTAAACGCTTAGAAATTAAAAATATGACAGCAGAACTTGTGAAAAATTCTTGTTAGAATAGTAAGACAACAAAGTTGAGTAGATGAACCTTATGTCTTCCAGAAATAGCGATAAGAAAAAAGTTGAAATCCGGAAGAAAATTTGAACAGGTTCAACACTAAAATGATCAGAATTCCAAAGATAGAAATAGAGACAGACAGAGAGAGAGAAAAAAGAACAGACACACGCAGCAAATAAGAAAGAGAGAGATAAACCCTAACACAGTAATTGCTGGAGACTATAACACCCAACTTTCAGCACTGGACAGATCTTCCAGACAGAAAACCAACCAATCAACATGAAATTTAATCTTTACTACAGACCAAATGGAACTGATATTCAAGGAACATTTCATCCAATGACTGCAGAATACACATTTTTTCAACTCAACACATAGATCATTCATAAGTATAGAAGATACCTTAGGTCACAAAGCAAATGCAATCACATTTGAAATCAGGACTAAGAAATTCATTCAAAACCATACACTTACATGGAAACTGAGTAACTTGCTCCTGAATGACTCCTGGGTAAATCATGACATTAAGGCAGAAATCAAGAAGTTTAAGAAGTTCTTTGCAAGTAATGAGAACAAAGGTACAACTTACCAGAGTTTCTGGGATGCAGCTAGTCAAGTAGTGTGGAGAGAAATTTATAGTATTAAATGCTCACATCAAGAAGTGAGAACTCGGGACAGCTGCGGTGACTCACTCTTGTAATCTCAGCACTTTTGGAGGCCAAGGCGGGCAGATTACAAGGTCAGGAGTTTGAGACCAGCCTGACCAACATGGTGAAACCCCATTCTACTAAAAATACAAAAATTAGCTGGTGTTTTGGCACATACCTCTAATCCCAGGTACTCAGGAGGCTGAGGCAGGAGAACTGCTTGAACCCAGGAGATAAATGTTGCAGTGAGCCCAAATCACACCACTGCACTCCAGCCTGGTTGAGAGAACAACACTCCATCTCAAAAACAAAATTGAGATCTCAAGTTAACTACCCAACATCACAATTAAAAGAATTAGAAATCCAAGAGCAAAGAACACCCTCAAAGCTATGCTGAATGGGAGTGGGGAGAGAGGGCATCTTTATCTTGTGCCAATTTTTAAGGGGAATGCCTTCAGCTTTTGTCCATTCAGTATGATGCTGGCTGTGGTTTTGTCACATGTGGCTCTTATTATTTTGAGGTATGTTCCTTCAATACCTGGTTTATTGAGAGTTTTTAACACACATGAAAGTTGAATTTTATCAAAAGCTGTTTTTGCATCCATTGAGATAATCATGTGGGTAATTTTTTTTCTTTAGTTCTGTTTATGTGACGATGACATTTATCAATTTGCATATGTTAAACCAAACTTGCATCTCAGGGAGGGTGGTTGTAACCAGGAATTTATCAATTTCTTCTAGATTTCTCAATTTTTTCAGGTTCAGTGGCTCACATCTGCAATCCCAGAACTTTGGGAGGTCAAGGTGGGTTGATCACCTGAGATTGGGAGTTCAAGACAAGCTGGATCCACATAGAGAAACCCCATGTCTACTAAAAATACACAATTAACCAGACATGGTGGCACATGCATGTCATCCCAGCTACTCAGGAAGCTGAGGCAGGAGAATAGCTTGAACTCAGGAGGCAGAGGTTGCACTAAGCCGAGATCTCACCATTGCCCTCCAGCCTGAGCAACAAGCACAAAACTTCATCTCAAAATTAAAGGAAAAATAGTGCCTACAGTTGTACATAATATTCTCTGAGGGTGGTTTGTATTTCTGTGGGGTCAGTGGTAATATTGCCCTTATTGTTTTTGATGGTGGTTATTTGAATCTCTTCCCTTTCTCCTTCATTGGTCTAGCTTCAAGTTTATTATTTTTTTAACCAGTATGATTTTAATAGACCAGTTACTGGGTAGTAAATTGAAACATACAGAGTGCCATCTCCAAGAGCAGTCATGATTTCATTTGGGTTCTTGAAATATGTTAAGAAGTAGGTTGAGTTTTATTATTTTTTTCAGAAAACCAGCTTTTGAAAAATTTATGTGGAACCAAAAACAGCCAAGGCAATCCTAAGCAAGAAGAGCAAAGCTGGAAGCGACATGCTACCAGACTTCAAACTGCATTACAGGGCTACAGGAAACAACAGCATAGTACTGGTACAAAAACAAACACATAGACTAATGGAACAGAATAGAGAATCCAGAAACAAAACCAAGCTTCTACAACTATCTGATCTTTGGCAAACTTAACAAAAACAAGCAAGGGGGAAAATATTCTCCCTATTCAATAAACGATGCCAGGATAACTGGATAGCCATATGCAAAAGACTGAAACTAGACCCCTTCTTTACATTACATACAAAAATTTGCTCAAGATAGATTAAACACTGATATGTAAAACCAAAAACTATAAAAGCTCTGCAAGACACGAGACAATTCCATTCAAAACATAAGCACAGGCAAAGATTTCATCATGAACATGCCAAAAGAAAAGGTAACAAAAGCAAAATTGAAAACGGGTCAAATTAAAATGAGAAACTTTCACACAGCAAAATAAACTATCAACAGAGAAAACTGACAACCTACAGAATGTGAGAAAATGTTTGTAAACTATGCATTCCACAAAAATCTAATATCAAACATCGGTAGGGAAATTAAATTTACAAGAGGAAAACAAACAACCCATAAAAAGGTGGGCAAAGAACATAAACAGACACTTTTAAAACAAGACATATATGCAACAAGCAATCATATTAAAAAAGCTCAACGTCACTGATTATTAGAGAAATGCAAATGAAAATTATAATAAGATACCATTTCACACCAGTCATAATGGCAATTATTAAAGCAAAAAAAAAAAAAACACATACTGGCAAGGTTAGAGAGAAAAACAACACTTACACACTGTATTCGGGAATGCAAATTAGTTCTGCCATTGTGAAAAAGTGTCATGATTCCTCAAAGACCTAAAGAGTGAAATACCATTTGATTCAGCAAACCTAGTAATGGGTTACTAGGTATGTACCCAAGGGAATATAAATCCTTCTGTTATAGAGACATGTGCACGCATATGTCCATGGCTGCACTGTTCACAATAGCAAAAATATGGAATCAAGCTAAATGCCCATCAATGGTAGACTGGATAAAGAAAATGTGGTACATATACAACAAAAAACACTAGGCAGCCACAAAAGAATGCGATCGTGTTCTCTTCAGGGACATAGATGAAGCTGGAGACTATTATTCTTAGCAAACTAATGCAGGAACACAAAATCCAAATACCAGATATTTTCACTTGCAAGTGGTAGCTAAATTATGAGAACACAGGAACATACAACAGGCGGAAGAACAACACACACTAGAGCCTTTCAGAGAGTGGAGAATGAGAGAAGGAAGAAGATCAGGAAAAACAACTAAATGGGACTAGGCTTAATACTGGAGTAATGAAGTGATCTGTACAATAAACCTCATGACAGACTTTACCTAAATAACAAATCTGTGCTTGAACCTTTGAACTTAAATAAAAGTTAAAAAAAAACGGCAACTTCTCAAGTTGAATAACATAACCTCCTAGGTTTAAACACATGAACACAAACTCACACCAAGGAACATTGTCTTGAAAATCTGCAATATATGACAAAGGAAAACAGCTCTCCTAAGTTTTCAGAAAAGTTTTTTAAAAAACAGTATTTACAAAGAATCAAAAATCAGAATGGTTTCAGGCTTCTCAACAGCACTACCAGAAGCTGGGAAATAATGGAGTAGTATCTTTAAAACTTGAATGGGAAATTATTTTCAATCAAAAATTCTATGCCCCACCAGTCATGTAAGTGTAAGAAGAAATAAAGTCATATTTCAGAACAATTTGCTTCAGTGTATCCTTGCTTGAATAAGTTACTGGAGGATACAGTCCACAAACAAGAGATTCAGGGCACGGGGCAGTGCAAAACAACAGAGTGGGTTTGTATTTGTATTGAAAAGACAGCAGCATTCGAGAGTTAGGGAATACTGGAGGAGGAGTTTTCTCCAGCATCCCTGGAGCCCACACCTCTCATTTCCACATTCCTATGTCCCATTGCTGCCCATGAATTCTGATCACCTATTCCTTTGAGAGAGGTATTTCTCTCACCGATTAGCTGTAGTCAAGTGGCTCTTTCTTGGGCTACAGGAGGAAATCTATTGCTTTTCATTAAACATCAATTGGATTAACGTAGGCTTAAGGTCAGCATTATGCCATCAGCTGTACGTTCTTGGGAAGACATCTACTCACAAACTGGTTAAAGAACGTGGCCCTCCTACCTCTGACTTGTGTGATTCTAAGCAAGCTATTTAGCACCCTCTCATCTGTGAAACAAACATAAAGTTCTTATCTTGGGCTCCACAAACAGAAAGTGTTGAACAAGAACAGTTTCTTCTAATCCAAGGCCAGACCATATGGAGGACCCTAAGACAGCCACAGTCTTGGTCAGTAGGACAAACACAGGGTTCAAATTGCACCATTAAAACTGTGGCCAAACGTTTGCTCTGCCTCTGAGTCACTCACTGTCATAAGGCTCTACCGGTTCCCATTCCAGATAGAAGGTGGGCTTTTGTTGGTTTTTGTTGTGTTTTTCAAGAGATGGAGTCACCCAGGCTGGAGTACAGTGGCATGACCATAGCTCACTGCAGCCCCAAACTCCTGAGCTCAAGTGACCTTTCTTCCATGGCCTCCTGACAGATGTTGGGCCAACAGGGCAGCAGGTATGCATCCCCACACCCAGTAATTTTTTTTTGAGAGATGGGGTACCGCTATGTTGCCCAGACTGCTCTCAAATTCCTGGCCTGAAGCAATTTTCCCATATTAGCCTCCTAAATTTCTAGGATTACAGGTGTGAGCCACTGTGCCCAACAGGTGTTCTTAAATACAATTTCCACACTGCTATTCTGAAGAAGGGCAAGAAGCAAAGAGTCCCTCCTTGAAACATAGAAAATAAAAGCATTCACTATTAAGTGGAGGCAGAGTTGATGATCAGCCAAAACTACTTCAACTGTAATCCAGAAGTCCCATTGATACAGGAGTTCTAAAGAAATTATTTAGTCAGAGATTGAAAGTAAGGAATTCTTTGGTAAGGTTTCCCTTTGAATAAAAAGCAGTCCCAAAACCATTTCTAACAAAGAGCGGCCTGTAAAATCGAGCTGCAGATATAGACAAGCAAGCTGGAAGCTTCCACAGGCGAATGCCAGCAGCTGTAACAATAGGAGGCTACTTGGGTGCCAGGCATGCTCAACCTGACGGCTTCATCTTCCTTTTTCTTTATCAACCACAAGTGCAGTAAGGGACAGACAACATGCACTGGCCAAGTAGAAAACCTATATGCATAAGAAGATTCGGGTGGATAGCCAGCTTCTTCACGAGCTATGTAAAGCTCTCACCTGGTCCAACCCATATTTGGACCCTATGTAAATCAAACACCACCTCCTCAACAAGTCTATAAAACCTTGTGCAGTTCACCAGAAAACACACTCAGAAGCCCCTCTCTCTCTGCAGAAGAGAGAGATGTTCTCTTTTCTTCTTTTGCCTGTAAAACCTCCATTCTTAACCTCACTCCATGTGTATTCATGTCCTTGATTTTCTTGACATGAGGCAATGTACCTTGGGTATTACCTCAGATGGACAATGCTGCTTCATCATAGTTCTCTTTTGTTCAGGTTGTGGGACAAACGGCTCCTTTCCTCTGCAACCTCAGCTCAACCTTACTCAGGCCTCCTTCCAGCAGAATTACAGAGCGAAATGAAACCCCTTAAGTCTTATTTTAAATTGGAAGCCGCTCCAAAGAAAGCAGCATGATGAGTTTCAGGTGGCCCGGGGTGGGGGCAGTGCTACTCTGGCTTCTCCGTGCTCAGTCCTTCTCAGTTCAAAAGCGCACCACGTGGAGCAATAGAACACCTCCTCATCTGGGTTTTAAAAATAGTGGGAGGAAAAGCGCTGTCTTCATGCTTATTTCCCTGGCAGAGGGGAGGTCATAAAACACTAATTTCTAAGCAGTGGACCAGAGTTTTACTGATCTCTTCTGTTACTGACTCATGTTTACCCAGAGAAACCACATCACAAATCTGAGTCTCCTCTGGCAAGAGAAGGAATCGGATTCATGATTCTCTCAGCCCCCTTTCCACAGTAGAGTTCTGACTCCACTTCTAAAATACTTTTCTGCAAGCCTCTGTACCTCATAAATGTTTTACTCTACTCGAGACAGCAAAGGGAAGCACAGATTAGCTACTGTTTTCAGAACAGTGGAAACATGCTGTCTTCTCCACGTTTGGCATTGGAGTCAAAGATCAAGCGCCAAACAGTAGTTGTCAAGAATCCTTTCATTTACAATCAGGTTCTAGACTTTTCAAATGGTGTGGGCAAGAACCAGTTTTGCCAGAATAGGTTATTATCTACCTCTTACCTTTATAGGACAGGACTAAAAATTCTCTTTTTTAAGACAGAGTCTTGCTCTGTTCCCGAGGCTGGAGTGCAGTGGCATGATTTCGGCTCACTACAACTTCTGCCTCTCAGGTTGAAGTGATTTTCCTGCCTAAGCCTCCTGAGTAGCTAGAATTACAGGGGCCCACCACTACACTCAGCTAATTTTTTAATTTTGAGTAGAGACAGCGTCTCCCCATGTTTGCCAGGGTAGTCTCCAAAGCCTGACCTTATGATCTGCCTACCTGAGCTGCCCAAAGTACTGGGATTACAGATGTGAGCCACCACGCTGGGCATTTTTTTTAATTACACTGAAGACTTTTGAAAGGGTTGTGTGTTGTATGAACTCCCTCCTCACCCAATTCTCATGGATGGGAAAAGGCTGCTGCTTCATTTTAAAGCTAATGAGCTGCCTGAACAGGAACTTCTATTTAACCATTCAAGCTGATTAGCTCACGTCCCTGAAGGCTGGAGAACACGGGAACTGCTATCCCATCTGAATACAATCCAAAGGCAAAAGGCTGTGGCCAAGTTGAAATAATGGGGCAGATAGAAGCGATAAAGACTGGAGCTGGGAGTGGCCCGTACTTCAAGTTAAGCCAAACAAAGGTGTTTGCATGTTTTATATGGGCCAAATAGGAATTCCATAATAGAGAAAACCATTGATTTTAAGGAGGACGCTGCCCTGAAAAGCTTCCTGCCAGGGGTAAGGAAGAGGCTGCCCAGGACCCCCAGAGGCAGGTGGTAGGAGGGCTCTTAGTGGCTTCCTAGAAACTGTATTACCTGAGGTAGTGAACTGCTGTCAGAGATCCCTACCAGGAGAATTTCTCAGGAACGCATGAGAAAGGGCCCAAAACTGCATGACTGCTCCTAAAATGTGACACCATAATACAGCTGAACTATTCAATAACGCCCTATCTGTTCCTCTGTCTCTCCTTTCTCCCTGCCCCTATCCAACCCTAGAAGAGCCAGAAAGCACTGCTAAGAAGTGAGGGTGGGTGGTCATAAACAAACACACTGCCCTCCTTTCCCTTCCCACTGTGGGTTTCTCAGGCTGAGGCTGTCACAGAGGAGGAGGGATGAAAATTGTTTTCGTTGATATTTTATCATGAACATTTATGAACGTACAACAAAGTTGAAAAAACTTTACAGTGAACACTTTAACTGTATCTTCACCAACTTGGAGTCTTGTTTTATCTCATGTCCATCCATAGATCCATCTTTCTATCCATCCAGTAATCCATTATAGTTTTTAGGCATTTTAAAGTAAATTGCAGACATCAGTAACTCAACGTGCATTAACTACAATTTGGTACCTTTCTTTTTCCTTTTGGTGTAAAGTTTACAAATGATGAAATGCAAAAGTTTTAAGTATGTATTTACCGAATTTTGACAAAAGTATACATATGTGTAATCCAAAACTCTATCAAATAAAGAACATTACTATAATCCCTGATATGGTTTGGCTGTGTCCTCACCCAAATCCCTTCTTGAATTGTAGCTCCCAGAATTCCCACGTGTTGTGGGAGGGACCTGGTGGGAGAGAATTTAATCATGGTGACAGTTTCCCCCATACTGTTCTTGTGATAGTGAATAAGTCTCACAAGAGCTGATGCTTCATAAGAGGAAAGCCCTTTTGCTTGTTTCTCATTTCTCTCTTGTCTGCCACCATGTAAGATGTCCCTTTGACTTTCTGCCGTGATGATGAGGCCTCCCCAGCCAGGTGCAACTGTGAGTCCCTTAAACCTTTTTTGAATAAAGTACCCAGTATCACGTATGTCTTTATCAGCAGTGAAAAAACGGACTAATACAATCCCAGAAAGTTTCCTCATGACTTGCCTCAGTCTCCAGCTCTGTACCCTTGGATTTTTTTCATTGTCGACTAAGTTTGCCAACTTTAGAAATTCCACATAACTTGAATCATGTTGTGATAACCCTATATATAAGGCTCCCTTCAGTCCACAAAATAATTTTTATATTTATCAGTCAGGTTACACATATCAGTATCTCTTTCATTTTTATTGCTGAGTAGTATTTCATGCTATGAAATAATGTAGTTTGCTACCTGATCCTCTATTTGTGGTCACCAGAAATATTTTTAACTTTTGATTATTATGAGTAAAGCTATTGTGGTCTTCTATAAGTATTTTTATTAACATGTATTTTCACTAATTGGGGTAGATTCCTAACTCGGAAATTTATTATAGATGAGATGTATATTCGTTCTATAAGAAAATTCCAGAAATTTGACAAAGTAGTTGTACTGTTTTATAGTCCCATTAGCAATAGTTATAGTTGTGCTGTATTCTTGCCAACATTTGGTGTTTAGTTTTTCCCAACCTAGTTATTTTGTGGGGTGTGTAGTAGTATCTCACTGTGGTTTTAATCTGCATTTCCTTGATGTTAAGCATTTTGTCCCACTTGTATACTATCTTTGCAAAGTGGCTCCCCAAATTTTTCCCCTTCTAAACAGTAATTGTTCTCTTTTTTTCTTTTAGTTGTTCTGTCATCCAGGCTGGAAGGCAATGGTGCAATCTTGGCTCACTACAGCCTCTGCTTCCTGGGCTCAAGCGATCCTCCCACCTCAGTCTCCCAATTAGCTGATACCAGGCTAACTTTTTGTATTGATATTAGCCAACATACAAGGCTAATTTTTTGTACTTATACTAGCTGTCAGGGTCTCACCATGTTGCCCAGACTAGTCTCAAACTCCTGGCCTTAAGCCATTCATCCTCCTCGGCCTCCCAAAGTACTGGCACTACAGGTGTGAGCCACTGTGCCCAGCCTTATTTTCAGGTTATAAAACTGCTTTCTATATTCTGGAAATCAGGCTCTTTACTGAAAATAGATTTATGACCATTTTCTGTCAGGCTGTGGCTTGCATATTCTTTTGTTTAATGTATCTTTTAATTTTCCCAGACACATTTTCTGCAAAATTCGTGTTAGTTTTTGTTGTATTTTTCAGATACTTTGTTCATTTCATCTAAGTTGCAGAATTTGTCACCATGACGTTGTTTATGATAGTCTCTTATTATCCTTTTCACGTCTGCAGGATCTGTAGTGATAGTTTCACTTCGCTTTCACTTCTGATATTGATACTGACCATTTGTGTTTCCTCTCTTTTTTTCATGATCAGAGTAGCTTAAGGATTATTAATGTTGATATTTTAAAACAACCAGCTTCTTTGCTTTGGTAGTTTTCTCTATTATTTTTTCTGTCTTCAATTTGGTTTATCTCTGCACTTTTACCTTTATTGTTTCCTTCTTACTACTTCGTTGGAGTTTTCTTTGCTCTGTGTGTGTGTGTGTTTTCAATCTTCTTTAGGTGAACATTTACGTCATTGATTTTAGACCTTTCTCTTTTTCTTCTATTGCAGTATAAGCATGTACGGCTATACTTCCCTCTGGGAACTCCCATAGCTGTAATTCATAAGTGTTGGCATGTTGTATTTTGATTATCCCTTAGAATAAAATATTTTATATTCTACCTTTTGCTTTCTTCTTGGGCTTGTGTATTATATTTAATCTCCAAGTACTTGGAGCTTTCCTAGTTCTCTTATTGTTAATTTCTGTTTTAATCCTATTGTGGTCAGGTAACATACACTGCATGAATTCAATTTGATTTAATCTATTCAGTCTTGTTTTACGACCTAGCATGTGACCTATCCTAGTGAACACTACATGTACTTGAAACATACAGTATTCTGTGGTTATTGGGTGTCGTCTTCCATTGGTTTGTTTAAGATGGTGGAGAGTGTTGTTCAGGTCATCTGCATCTTGACTAAGATTTTGTCTAGTTTATCTATCAATTGCTTGGGAGATGGGTATTAAAATCACCAATCAAAATTGTGGATTGTTTGTTTATTCCTTTAGTTCAATTTTGTTTTGTGCAAATTGATGCACAAATTATTTTTAATCCATTTTTTTTGATGAAATGACTCTTCTGTAATCATGAACTATCCCTCTTTATCTTTGGAAATACTGTTTTGACTTAAGCATATTTTATTTGGTATTAATATAGCTTCTTCACACTTCCATTGCTGACTGTTTGCATAGTATATCATTTTAAATGTACTCATTTAGGGTCAGGTACAGTGGCTCACACCTGCAATCCCAGCACTTTGGGAGGCTGAGGCAGGTAGATCACTTGAGGTCAAAAGTTTAGGACATGCCTATCCAATGCAGTGAAACCCCAGCTTTATTAAAAATACCCCAACATTTAGCTAGGCATGGTGGCAGGTTTCTGTATTCCCGGCTACTCAAAAGGCTGAGGCAGGAGAATTGCTCGAACATAGGAGGCGGAGTTTACAGTGAGCAGAGATCGCACCACTGTACTCCAGCCTGGGAGATAGAGTAGGACACTGTCTTAAAAAAATTCAAATGTACTTATTTAGACCTACGTATATTTGTCTGCTTTTTTTCTATTCAAAGTGTGTATTTCATATACAGCACTGGGTCTTGTGGGTTTTTTAAATCAATTCTGGCACTTTAATTGGAGTATGTGGTATGATTCAATAACATTTAACGTTATTAAATATAGATTTATTAGTGGTTGAATGATGTAATTGGATTCAAGCTTACAATTTAATGGTTTGTTTTATTATTTTGTTTGTTTTTGTTTGCATCCCCTTCCCCACTTTTTGTCCTGTCCCTTTTCTCCTGATGTCTTTTGGACTCTTTAAATACTTTTAAAATTTCATTTTAAAGTGTCCATGACTTATTAGATGTAGTGGTTGAATATTCCTTATCTGAATTCCTTGGGACTAGAAGAGTTTTGGATTTTAAACTTTTTTCATATTTTGGAACATTTACATATACATAAAGAGATCTCTTAAAGATATAACTGGAGTCTAAACACAAAATTCACCTATGTTTACGTACACCTCATACACATAACGCAAATAAAATTTTACATATTTTTAGCAATTTTGTGCATGAATCAAAGTTTGTATACATTGAACCATCAGAAAGCACGCATATCGCTACCTCAGCCATCGATGTGGATGAATTTCAGATCTTGGAATATTTTGGATTTTGGGGTTTATGGATCAGAGATGCTCAACCTCTACCTGTATTCATTGTTGATTATTTTATGTCTTAAATATGTAAAAAAGCGTTAAGTTTTCAGCTGAATGAGATTTTTGAGTTTGGAAATTAAACTAAACAGGATTTTTCTTAAGTTCCAGGATACAGGTTCAGAATGTGTAGGTTTATTATATAGGTATATGTGTACCATGGTGCTTTGCTGCACCTATCAACCGTTCATCTAGGTTTTAAGCTTCACATGCACTAGCTATTTGTCCTAATGGTCTCCCCGTCTCACCCTCCTCTGACCCCCAACAGGCCCCAATGTGTGTTGTTCCCTCCCTGTGTCCATGTGTTCTCACTGTTCGACTCTTAATTATGAGTGAGAAAGTGTGGTGCTTGGTTTTCTGCTCCTGTTTTGAACTAGACAGAATTTCTTAATATCCTAAATTGCTGAGTGAAATAGAAAATATCAAAGATTCTACCCAACAGGTGGGTAAGAATGAGTCCACGTAGCAACTTTGATAAAGTGAAGGGAAATAACAAACCGTTTCTGATTGCTCCCTGCCACAGCCAGTGCATTCAACCTTTTTCCTGTCCTTTTATTATTTTTTCATTGTTCTTACAGTCATTATTATTTTTCCCCAAATGAAAAAATAAAAGTGGTGGGATTGATAGTGAGGAAACAGACTGACAGCTGCCCCTACACCTGAGTTTAACTTTTGAGAAATATAGTCAACATGATGATTTTCACACAGGGCTAGTAGGCCTTCTGCATCTGTTATAATTCCTGTTATGTTGTGGACAGAAAATAAATTTTTCTCTCCATGGGAACCTGTTAGTGATACTTGAGAACAATGTTAACTGTAGACCAAAACCGAATACAAGTGGAAATATTGTTTCATTTTTTTTGCACTATTCCTTTTTTAAGACCTGAGATAGGAGGATAAAAAAGGAAAGAACTATTGACATGTGCAACAACATGGCTGAATATCAAAAACATTTTCTTGACTAAAAGAAACCTTACATATGGAGTGATCACAATATAATTCTATTTCTATCAAACTTTAAAATCTGTACTGAAAGAAAATTTAAAAGTATATTTGGGTTTGGGACCGACTAAGAGGAGGCAAAACTGAACTTTCTAGTCTCTGCTGTGATCCAAAACCCATGCTATAAACTTTGTACACAGTATCTCATTTAATCCTCAAAATCACCCTAACAGGTAGTTACTGTCACTTCCCCTGCTTCAAACAGAACATAAAGCTCAGAGAATCCAGGTACTGTGTTTTTTGTTTGTTTGTTTTGTTTTTGAGATGGAGTTTTGCTCATGCCACCCAGGCTGAAGTGCAATGGCGTGATCTCGGCTCACTGCAAGCTCCGCCTTCTGGGTTCAGGCAATTCTCGTGCCTCAGCCTCCCAAGTAGCTGGGACTACAGGAACGCACCACCATGCCCAGCTAATTTTTTGTATCTTTAGTAGAGATGGGGTTTCACCATGTTGACCAGGATGGTCTCAATCTCTTGACCTCGTGATCCACCTGCCTCGGCCTCCCGAAGTGCTGGGATTACAGGTGTGAGCCACCATGCCTGGCCCGGTACTGTGTTTTACACCTACTTAGAAGTCACCAATTCCTAAAGTTCTATAAAATGTTCTAAATAAAAATGAATAAAGTAGGCAAAAAGACCATGTAAATAGCATTTCTACAAATATCTCCTAAGACAATTTTCACATCGATGTCCAAAGACATTTACAAGAACGTTTTCCACAACACTGTTTAAAATAATAGAAAACTACAAGCAACCTAAATGTCCATGGAAGAGTTAGATTCTTTCTCTTATTTCCGTATAATGCAATACTGTGCTGATGTAGAGATATCATATTCATTTTTAAAAATTACATTCACCTTCTTCTTATGGATCCAAGGAGATATGTTAGAGAATATCTATTGCATTTGGACATAAACATAAATACAAAGGAAATAGTAGGGGCTCTCTACAAGTGGTTATATATTGGAAGAGGAAGAAGAGAAAAATAAAAGGGATCATGAACTTGTATATGCTTTGGTAGTGTCTGGTTTTGTATATAACTTGAATTTTTCATAAATATATTTTACAGTCTGCATAATTACTAGGTAAGAAGACAAGTAAGTCACTTTAGTAAAAGTTCTTCCAATTACTGCAACTGATTTCTACAGCCAGAATGTTCCCAGAACCTGAAAAGAGGAAGCACTAGAAATGGAAGGCAGAAATACTGACACTAGAGGGCCAGAGCTGGAGAGGGTGGATCTAATGCAGCAAATCCATCAGCAGTTCTCATCGCCATCTTTGAGAAACCTCACAATTTTTCGTGCGTAATAAATGAGTTAAATTGAAAACAAATCCATGACAGTGGTGCATGAGAAAGGTTACATGTGTCCCGAATAATAAAGTCTGCGCACAATATAAATTAAAACATACCATTTTACATTCATAAGATTGGCAAACAGAAAGTAAAAGCCTAGGAATATCAAGTGAAGCCAAACACAAAACAAGTTTCCCCACATTTCCTGTGGGAATACCAATTGTTACAACTACTTTAAACAATTGGAAATTCATAGTAAAAATGAAGACAAGCCTCCCCTACAATTTACCAATCCCTCTTCTGAAAACACAGTAAGAGAGATTCTTCCCAAGAAACCTGTAAACAAATGTATATGGCACTATGCATGTAATTGTACATCGTGGTATTTCCATATGGTAAAGTATTATTTGGCAGGGAAAGTAAGTAGACCAGAGGTAGACATTTCAATATCAGTAAGTTTTAGAAAAATAAAATGGAGTATAGGAAGCTGCAACTATATCTGTAATGCTTTGTTTTGCCAGGAAAATAAAGGGACACGTGGGGAGGGCAAAGGACAACAAAAACTAAACAATCTGAAACACATGCAGAAAAATACCCATATTTTAAAATTTTCCATTGCTGCTTATATTAGTTTCTGTCTTTTCTATACGCTTGAAGTACTTGATAATCAAGAAAATATAAAAGGCATAGGAAAAAGTATTCTGAGAAAATACATCGAAAGGTTTATGGTTATTAGATTTGGTAAGATTTTAAATGACTTTAATTTTCTTTGTTATATCTCTCTATATGTCCTAGTCATACCATATTAAATGTGTATTTCATTTATGACAATAAAAATGTATTGTTTAAAAACTCATATATATGCAGTTTTATCTGACATATGATGAAACTCTACGAAACATAGATTCAGCAAAAATACTGAGAACAAGAACAAAAATAATGATATTAAGAGTTGTTGACTTTTGGATGGAGCTATGAGTGACTTTACATTTATCTCTAAACTCGATTTTTCTATAGTGGGCAAATAAAATATTTGTGAAAGCTAGATTAAATAGAAAACTATAGGTTTTAAATGAAAAGGAATTCAAATAATTTTCCAGCATGATAAAATGTTCATATTCCTAAATATGAACTACTTTACAAAAGCACCAGTGATTTTAAAGAAACATTAGATGATTTTTAAAGGAAGTCAGTTATGATACTGCAGTTTATAGTGATACTGAGTGTTTGCTAGCTCCACTAATCAGGATATTAAGTTAATAGTATATAATATGCCATAAAGAAATTATATGAACAGAGGTTACTGCAAAAGGAGAACACAATGATTTTAAGTGGGCTGGTGACCTGAATTTCTTCCAGTGAGGGGAAACATCAGAGTCATTTGATCAATGAAGTGCCTTTTATAAATCTTCAGGAAATCTCCTATGAAGGCTTTAAGAAGATGGATTTCTTATTACTTCTGATGTATGTTCCCATGAAATTTTTCCATTGCCACCATGGGCCTGCCCAGCCTAAGAGATGGAAACTGTGAGTCCAGCCCACTGACGCCCACCATCAGTAAGAAGATTGCACACTGAGGAGGCCACGACCAGCCTGCTGACTGAAATCTATACTGTAAAAGGATGATGCTGCTCCAGCAATCCTGAAACCCTGCCCTAGGATCAATGCAAAGTGGTGTCAACCTTAGAATTTCAATACGCCTAGGCAGATAGTTATCTTTAAATATAAGAACAGTATCATTTTATGGAGAAACCAAAAGAATCCAGAAAAATTCTACAGTAGTCTACTCTGCCCTTCCTCCCCGTTCCGTCTTGTTAGTAACAGCCAAATCCAGGCACAAAGATGTCCTAACTTCTACACCTGAGGTTGCCCACAACGTGTGCTAGGTGACGCATCTTATAGAGCACATATGCAAACAAGTATGGGATCTGAAAAACAATAACTCAGGCAGAAACATTAGGAATTGGTGCCCCTAAGTGAACCAGTGGGAAAAAAGGAGGCTTAAAGAGTTTAAACAACTTTCCCCAGTAGCTGATAAGTTACGGTGGCCTTAGACAACCTGACAAGAGTGGTAGCAAAAAGGCTTCAAGGATTACATATTGTTCTACTATAAGGTTTTAAAAAGGTTTCAAAGGCAAAGAAGAGCAAATGAAGCCATGAATTTTACAATCTACATATTTTTAGACCTTTCTCTTTTTGCTTTTCTTGGGTAAACTAATTAGACCCTGCAAACACATTCCCACCCACAATGTTGTCTCCATTGCTTTAGGGCCTCACCTCTGAGCAGCCAGAGGAAATGCAGCTGACCCCTTATCTAGTTAACAACCTTTTATACTCTGCCCTTTCGCTTTGCTTTCTCCATGCCAACATAAGACATACAAAGATTCTTCTGCCTCCAAGATGCTGCTGCTTTCTTCTCAGCTAGTTACCCCCAGCTAAAAATAACTGTTCCACATACTCAGAGATATATGGCAATCAAGCAACCAAGTGCCCCTTTTGCCAATGACATGTTTTTTAAAAATATGTTCAATGAGAGGCTCTTTGAAAATTATTCACTTTTTTCTGAGTTGCAAAGGAAAACAAAAGGCAAATTATTGCTCTATAAGCAACTGTTTGCACAGATCCCATTAATTCCCCATCCACAGGACCATTGACAACTAGCTCTTTTCTCTTGTCATTTCACTTACCAGGCAGAAATGATTACAAACTTAATTTCTTTGGGGGGTTATTTAGGTTAGAGAGGGCCCCTTGATAATGCAGAAGTCATAACGGCCACCAGACACAGGAGAACAATAGCTCCCAGTGCTTCCACAATGGAGACAGAGATAACTGAATGTCATATTCGGAAGAAATTCAAACCATCATTGATTTTTTCAGATGAAAAAACTGAGGCTCAAAGAGGTTAGGGGGTTAACCAAAGTCGTCAGTGTTTTAGTTTGCAGCAAAGCTGAAAGCAGGCGCTAAGCATTGCAACACCTGGTGTCTTCCTTCCTCCCCTCCATCCTGCTGCTAGTAGTGTCAGTGGCAAATACAAGCCAGTTCAAGGAAATGTGGCCTCAGCGAGGAGTACTAAGGACCAAGCACCAATGCATCTTGCCATTTACAACAAATTCCTTAATTACAAGGCTTCATTTATTCACAGAAGCTGCCTCTTTTGTACATAGCCAAACACACACACACACACACACACACACACACACACACACACACACAGTGTGACAGAGATAATTTATCATTATCTGAATGCACTCAGGGTGGTCAATTTCAGCCAGAGTGAAGAACAGAGAAAGGCAGGGTCAAGGGCACTATAGAAATAGCTGTTCCTGCTTCACTTTTCAGCCCTCCTTTCCCTCCCATCAGCCCACTTTCATTACTTTTCTCTTTGATGCAAAATCTGAAAATCTTGGTCAGGCAGCTCTGCTTATCAGTGGGTTCTTAATAACCCACTTTTATCAAACTTCATCTGATGGACCCAAAATATATTTGATCGTAGCAAAAAGTACCCTTATCAGTCCTAAAATGACACTGTCCCAAAGTGAATAGTGTTAGCAGCCAACTCTCTAGAACCAGAAAGAAGTATGTTTAAATCCTCAATCCATCACTTTCCAGCCATGCTGTCATGTCCAACTCATTCTTCTTAAACAATATCTCACTAAGCACACTAGACTGTAGAAATGCACACAGATAGGGCCTTACCTTTTCTGGCTTTATTCCTGCGAGGCAGCAGTGGACACTAACATATCTGTCACTCCAGTTAATGTAAAGGTTTAACTGGTACAAGTGCTGTGCAGGCAGGTCTCTGGAACAATGAGAGCACCCAGGAGAAGGCTTTGCTTTAGTTACAAAGTTCAGGAAAGGTTTCCCCTAGGGAGGGACCGAGATCAGAAGCATGAGTGGGCAGTAAGTGGGCAAAGTAAGGACGATCTGGCATTCCTGGCAAATATGTGGTGCAGGGGGACCTGGACCTTGGCCAGTACAAGATGCTGAGCCTTTGCAGTGCAGAGCAGAGAGGAGGGGCACGCCATGAGGACAGAGAAATGGAAAGAAGACTGTGGCCATGGTGAGGAGGTTTGTCCTCATTCTAAGAAGGACTGGGAGGTATGGGGCATGGTCTGACTTATGTGGAGGACAGACTGGAGACAACATGGACACAGACACACAGGTGGAAGGCCAGGAGGTAATCCACAGAAGGGCTGCAATGAGAATTTTAATGGAAAGAAAAAACAGAAGCTAAGGGATATTTAAGAACTAAAATCAGCAGGCCTGAATGGTAAGTTGGATATGAGAAGTGAGAGAGAAAGTGATAAACCAGAGCTCACTCATAGGACTTTGGCTTGTGTGACTGGATAGGTGGTGGCACCATTTTCTAAAAACCAGAATGGAAGAAGGAGCAGACTAGTGACTTAAACCTCATAGCCTCAGTTTTCTCATCTGTAAAATGGGAATAGTCCTACATATATCACAATGTTTTTGAAAGCATTAGAAAATATTCCTAGAAAATGAAGCCTTCATACAAAGCGGTGTATGTTTCTCCCCCAAATAAATGGGACCTATTCTTATAGGCTTCTTTTTCTTGATCTGATTGGAAACTCAGGATCTCAGATATTCATTTCTTTACATCCTCTTCTCTGATGGCTCTACCAAATTGCTGGTTTACTGATCTCATCACCCTAAACAACGTATGGTACTCCATACTAGTCAAATAAGCAAGTTGGCAATTGCTCTTCTGAACAAATTATTGTAAATGTCACTGCTACAGTGCAGCTCATAGTGGCTCACTTGGCTGTTCAAGGGAAAAATTCTTGCAAATGCAGCTCTTATTATTTGCCAAATGTTCATGCACAAATGCATTTATTTTACCAAGAGCGTAGTGTTGGGTCATTTAAGGAGAATGGGAAAACACCACTCACAATTTAAGAGGCAAAATAGCATACATACAGCACTCCAGATCTTGCAAACCCCTTCATATACACTATATCAATGGTACCTCACACTGACTGCGGAGAGGCTGAGATGACGAGAAAGGGCAGGTATATTTATGATTATTTTTACAAGTAAGGTTAACTTAGACAAAGTAACTCTCTCCAGGTCACAACTCAAGGAAGTAATACATTTCTGTGATGAAAATATAAGTCTTGGGGCTTCTGATTTTATCATGTGTCTATCAAAATCCCCCACCTGCCAACGTTAAGCCATACAATGTAGAACATAAAAACCATATGAAACAGAGGAGAGGGGTGAGATCAAAACTCATTTGAACTTACATAATCATATTTTATCAATTCATTATTAGTCCACTATTATCATTGTGGTCGTCATTAATAGACAAGACGTGTTGAGCAACTACTACCTGCCAGACCAAATAGGAAGGACTTCATCTGTGCTGTTTCACTGAACCTTTACTTTCAACAAAGGTGCTCTTAAAAATCAGAATGATGAAAGTACAGATGACAAAATGGAAGCCGAGAAGGCTTGAGTTGCCTAAACGTGCTCCTAAATCCTAGCCTTTTGCCAAGGCCACTCTACTAGACTTGCTTCTGTGGGATCTATTGTATTCATAGTCAAATACCAATAAGGCCAAGACAATGAGTACTTTTGAGTTCTTCTGGGTTTTGGGGAAAATTTAAACAATGTCTCCCAATCTCCTGAATGCATTTAATGTATTCCGCCGATTCCATAAGCGAACAGGCATGAACGCTTATCTGAGATGATACCACTCTAGTTTCACTCTAACAGTACATTTTTGTGTAGAATATTTCTATCTCAAATGCTGATCCTCATTCTGTTACTTACTGGCTGTATATCGTTGGACAAGTGGCTTAGCAGCTCAGACACTCAATTTAGTACTCTGCGAAGTAGGGTTGACGATAGTTCCAATAGTAAAATAAAAGTGGAACCATCTGCAGAAAGCACTTGACATGGTTTCTAGAACATGGTTAGTAAGCCACACATATTAACTATGATTATTTTTTATTTTGATGATCCTTGTGACCACAGAACAGAGGTTAGCTACATTCTACAGAGAGGAAACTGGTTCTAAGATATAAAGTGTTTTCTGTAAATTCACCCAGCTTGATAGAATAAAGATAAGGAAGCACGTCTCCTAAATGTGACAGAGAAAATTTTTGTTACTAAAATCTCCAGCAACTCTCTGAGGAGGTGGGTCTTGGTAGCTGAAGAATTCTGAAAGTAGAAGTGGACAGAAGCTAAAATGCCCATCGGGAAAAGATAAGAAATCAAGAAACCTGAAAATGATTCAATAGTGAGCAAAGAGAAAAACAGGGGAGAGGGAGAATATGTTCAAAGGGATTTGAGAAATTTGCTCCCACACACAATGTAAATTACTATGAAAATACTGTGTTAGAAAAAATATACAAGGCCCCTTTCTACACTATTTTAAAGTATATACACCGTCTCAATATTGGCTGTCTTGTAAAATACAAAAATTCTATTTTTATGCAGTTACAGAAAATATAAATACTCGAATTTAACCTTAAAAAATTACTCTGAAGACACTCTGATAGAAAAAATATACAATGCAATTTTCTACTATGTTTTAAAGTATATGCACCGACTCAATATTCTCTATCTTGTAAAATATAAAAATTCTAATTTTATGCGGTTACAGAACATATACATACTCATTTTAACACAAATGTTAAACACAAAATTACTAAAAATATAAATATTCTCTTTTTACCCCAACGTTAAAAACAAAATTGTTCTGACAATACTCTGTTAGAAAAAATATACAATGCCCTTTTCTATTCTGTTTTAAGGTATATACACCATCTCCATATTCCCTCTTGTAAAACATGGAAATTCTATTATTACGTGGATAGAGAAAATGTAAGTATTTCCTTTGACTTCAATGTTAAAAACCAAATTACTCTAAAGACACTCAGTTAGAAAAAATACACAATGCTTTTTTTTACTATCTTTCTTAGTATATACACAATCTCAATATTCTCTCACATGTAAAATACAAAAATTCTAAATTTACGTGGTTAGACAAAAATATAAATATTCTCTATGCACCCCAATGTAAAAAACAGAATTGCGTGGAAGATACTCTGTTAGAAAAAAAATACAATGCTCTTTTCTACTCTCTTATGGTGTATAAATACCATCTCAATATTCTCTCTCATGTAAAATACTGAAAATCTAAATTTATGCTGTTAGAAATAAATATAAATATCCTCTATGTCCCCGAATGATATAAGCAAAATTGCTCGAAAAATAATCTGTTAGAAAAAATATACAATGCCCTCTCCTACATTCTTTTGGAGTATATACACTATCTCAATATTCTTTGTCATGTAAAATACCAAAACTCTAAATTTACGTGAATAGAAAAACATATAAATATTATATATTTACCCAAATGCTGAAAGCAAAATTGCTGTAATAATAATCTGTATGAAAAAATATACAATGCCCTTTTCTACACTCTTTTGGAGTGTATACACCAAATCAATACGCTCTCTCATGTAAAATATTAAAATTCTAAATTTACCGGATAAAAAAATATATAAATATTATCTATGTACCACAATGTTAAAAGCAAAATTGCTCTAAAGAAAATCTGTTCCAAAAAATATACAATGCCCTTTTCTACTCTGTTTTGGAGTATATACACCATATCAATAAGCTCAATCATGTAAAATATATAAATTCTCAATTTACGTGGTTACAAAAAATATAAATATTTTCTATGTACACCAACGTTAAAAGCAAAATTGCACATAATATAATATGTAAGAGAAAATATACAATGCCCTTTTTTACTCTTTCTTGGAGTATATACACCAAATCAATAGGCTCTCTCATGCAAAATACCGAAATTCTAAATTTACGCAAATAGAAAAAAATCTAAATATTATCTAGGCACCCCAATGTTAAAAGAACAAATGCACTGAATATCATCTGTCAGAAATAATACACAATGCCCTTTTCTACTCTGTTTTGGAGTATATACACCAAATCTATATGCTGTCTCATGTAAAATACCGAAATTCTAATATTACGGTAATCAAAAAAATAAATTTTATCTAGGCACCCCAATGTTAAAATCAAAATTTCTCTGAATAAAATCTGTCAGAAAAAATATACAATGCCTTCTTCTACTCTGTTTTGGAGTATATACACCAACTCAATATGCTCTCTCATGTAAAATACAGAAAATCTATTTTAACGTGAATCGAAAAAAATCTAAATATTATCTAGGCACCCCAATATTAAAAGCAAAATTTCTCTGAATATAATCTCTCAGAAAAAATCTACAATGCTCTTTCTACTCTGTTGTAAAGTATAGACACCAACTTAATATGCTCCCTCCTGTAAAATACAAAAATTCTAAATTTACGCAAATCGAAAAAAAATTAAATTTTATATAGGAACCTCAATGTTAAAAGCAAAATTGCTCTGAATATAATCTGTCAGAGAAAATATTCAGTGCCCTATTCTACTCTGTTTTGCAGTATATACACCAACTCCATGTGCTCTCTCATGTAAAATAAAAAAATTCTATAATGAAGCGAATCGAAATAAATCTAAATACTATCTAGCCACCCCAATGTTAAAAGCAAAATTGCTCTGAATATAATCTGTCAGAAAAAATATACAATGCCCTTTTTTACTCTGGTTTGGACTATATACATCAACTCAATATGCTCTCTCATATAAAATACCGAAATTCTAATTTTACGTGAATCAAAAAAAAAAAATCAAAATAATATCTAGGCGCCTCAAAGTTAAAAGAAAATGGCTCTGAATACCGTCTGTTAGAAAAAATATACAATGCCTTATTCTACTCTGCTTTGGAGTATATACACCAACTCAGTATGCTCTCTCATGTAAAATACCGAAATTATAATTTTACCCAAATCGAATAAATCTAAATATTATCTAGGCACTTCAATGTAAAAAACAAAATTGCTCTGAATATAATCTGTCAGAAAAAATATACAATGCCCTATTCTAATCTATTTTGGAGTATATACACCAACTCAGTATGCTCTCTCATGTAAAATACAGAAATTCGAATTTTACCCGAATCGAAAATATCTAAATATTATCTAGGCACCCCTATGATAAAAGCAAAATTGCACTGAATATAATCTATCAAAAAAATATACAATGCCCTTTTCTACTCTGTTTTGAGGTATATGCACCAACTCCATATGCTCTCTCATGTAAAATACAGAAATTCTATATTTAGGCATATCTAAAACAATCTTAATAATATCTAGGCACCCCAAAGTTAAAAGAAAATGGCTCTGAATATAGTATGTTATAAAAAATATACAATGCCTTATTGTACTATGTTTTGGAGTATATACACCAACCCAGTATGCACTCTCGTGTACAATACAGAAATTCTAATTTTACCCGAATCGAAAAAGTCTAAATATTATTAAGGCACCCCAATGTTAAAAGCAAAATTGCTTTGAATATATTATGTCAGAAAAAATATGCAATGCTTTATTCTACTCTGTTTTTCAGTGTATACACCAACTCAATATGCTCTCTTATGTAAAATACCGAAATTCTAATTTTACGAAAATCAAAAAAGTCTATATATCTAAGCACCCCACAGTTAAAAGAAAATGGCTCTAAATATAGTCTGTTAGAAAAACATACAATGCCTTATTCTACTCTGTTTTGGAGTATATACATCAACTCAGTTTGCTCTCTGATGTAAAATACCGAAATTCTAATTTTACGTGAATCGAAAAAAATCTAACTAATATCTAGTCTCCCTACAGTTAAAAGAAAATGGCTGTGAATATAGTCTGTTAGAAAAAATATACAATGCCTTATTCTACTTCGTTTTGGAGTATATACACCAACTCAGTATGCTCTCTCATGTAAAATACCGAAATTCAAATTTTACGTGAATCGAAAAAAATGTAAATATCTTGGCACCCCAAATTTAAAAGAAAATGGCTCTGAATGTAGTCTGTTATAACACATATACAATGCCTTATTCTAATTTGTTTTGGAGTATATAAACTAACTCAGTATTCTCTCTCACGTAAAATACAGAAATTCTAATTTTACCCGAATCGGAAAAATCTAAATATTATCTAGGCACCCCAATGTTAAAAACAAAATTGCTCTGAGTATAATCTGTCAGAAAAAATATGCAATTCCCTAGTCTCTGTTTTGTAGTATATACACAATCTCAACTCAATATGCTCTTTCATGTAAAATACAAAAATTCTGATTTTACCCGAATCCAAAATATCTAAATATTATCTAGGACCCCCAGTGTTAAAAACAAAATTGCTCTGAATATATTCTCTTAGCAAAAATATACAAGGACCTAATCAAATCTGTTTTGGAGTATATACATTAACTCAGTAAGCTCTCTCATGTTAAATACTGAAATTCTAATTTTACGTGAATCGAAAATAATCTAAATATTATCTAGGCACTTCAATGTTAAAAGCAAAATTGCTCTGAATATATTCTGTCAGAATAAATATGGAATGCTTTTTCCTATTCTGTTTTGGAGTGTATACACCAACTCAATATGCTCTCTCATGTAAAATACCGAAATTCTAATTTTACGAGAATCGAAATAAATTGAAATATCTAAGGGCCCCAAAGTTAAAAGAAAATTGCTCTCAATATAGTCTGTTAGAAAAACATACAATGCCTTATTCTAGTCTGTTTTGGAGTATATACACCATCTCAGTTTGCTTTCTGATGTAAAATATCGAAATTCTAGTTTTACGCGAATTGAAAAAAATCTAAATAATATATAGGCTCCCCACAGTTAAAAGAAAATGGCTGTAAATATAGTCTGTTAAAAAAAACATACAACGCCTTATTCTACTTCGTTTTGGAGTGTATATACCAACTCAGTATGCTCTCTCATGTAAAATACAGAAATTCTAATTTTACGTGAATCGAAGAAAATCTAAATATTATCTAGGCACCCCAATGTTAAAAACAAAATTGCTCTGAATATAATCTGTCTGACAAAATATACAATACCCTATTCTACTCTGTTTTGGAGTATATACACCACCTCAATATGCTCTCTCAGGTAAAATACAGAAATTCTATATTTAAGCGATTCAAAGAAAATATAAGTATAATCTAGGAACCCCAATGTTAAAAACAAAATTGCTCTGAATATAAAGTGTAAGAGAAAATATACAATGCCCTATTCTACTCTGTATTGGAGTATATACACCAACTCAGTATGCTCTCTCATGTAAAATACTAAAATTCTAATTTTACGCGAATCGAAAAAATCTAAATATTATCTAGGCACCCCAATGTTAACAGCAAAATTTCTCTGAATATAATCTGTCAGAAAAAATATACAATGCCTTTTTGTACTCTGTTTTGTAGTATATACACCAACTCAATACGCTCTATCATGTAAATCACAGAAATTCTAATTTTACGCGAATTGAAAAAATCTAAATAGTATGTAGGCGCCCAAAAGTTAAAAGAAAATGGCTCTGAATATATTCTGTTATTAAAAAAATACAATGCATTATTCTACTCTGTTTTGGAGTATATACACCAACTCAGTATGCTCTCTCATGTAAAATATAGAAATTCTAATTTTACACGAATTGAAAATATCTAAAAATTATCTAGGCACCCCAAAGTTAAAAACAAAATTTCCCTAAATATAATCTGTCAGAAAAAATATACAATACCCTATTCTACTCTGTTTAGGAGTATATACACCAACCCCATATGCTCTCTCATGTCAAATAACAAAATTCTATATTTAAGTGAATCGAAAAAATCTAAATACAATCTAGGCACCACAATGTTAAAAGCAAAATTGCTATGAATATAATCTCTCAGAAAAAATATACAATGCCCTTTTCTGATCTGTTTTGGCGTATATACACCAACTCAATATGCACTCTCATGTAAAATACCGAAATTCTAATTTTACATGAATCGAAAAAAATCTAAATAATATATAGGCGCCACAAAGTTAAAATAAAATGGCTCTGAATATAGTCTGTTAGAAAAAATATAAAATGCCCTATCCTACTCTTTTTTGGTGTATATACACCAACTCAGTATGCTCTCTCATGTAAAATACCGAAATTCAAATTTTACGTGAATAAAAAAAATCTAAATATTATCAAGGCACCCCAATGTTAAAAGCAAATTTTCTCTGAATATAGTGTGTCAGAAAAAAAATACAATGCTTTTTTCTACTCTGTTTTTGAGTATATACACCAACTCAATATGCTCTCTTATGTAAAATACCGAAATTCTAATTTTACGTGAATCGAAGAAAATCTAAATAATATCAAGGCACCCCAAAGTTAAAAGAAAATGGCTCTAAATATAGTCTGTTAGAAAAAATATACAATGCCTTATTCTACTATGTTTTGGAGTATATACACACACTCAGTATGCTCTCTCATGTAAAATACAGAAATTCTAATTTTTACTGAATTGAAAAAATCTAAATAATATCTAGGCACGCCAATGTTAAAAAAAATTGCTCTGAATATAATTTGTCAGAAAAAATATACAATGCCCTATTCGACTCTGTTTTGGAGTATATACACCAACTCCATATGCTCTCTCAGGTAAAATACAGAAATTCTATATTTAAGCGAATCGAAAAAAATCTAAATATGATCTTGGCACCCTAATGTTAAAATCAAAATTGCTCTGAATATAAACTGTCAGAAAAATTATACAATGCCCTATTCAACTATTTTTTAGAGCATATAAACCAACTCCATATGCTCTCTTATGTAAAATACAGAAATTCTATATTTAAGCGAATCGAAAAAAATCTAAATATTATCTAGTCACCCCAATGTTAAAAGCAAAATTTCTCTGAGTATAATCTGTCAGAAAAAATATAAAATGCCCTTTTCCACTTTGTTTTGGAGTATATATACCAACTCAATATGCTCTGTCCTGTAAAATACCGAAATTCTAATTTTATGCGAATCGAGAAAAATCTAAATAATATCTAGGCACACCAAAGTTAAAAGAAAATGGCTCTGCATATAGTCTGTCAGAAAAAATATACAATGCCTTAATCTACTCTGATTTGGAGTATATACACCAACTCAGTATGCTCTCTCATGTAAAATGTAGAAATTCTAATGTTACACGAATCAAAAAAATCTAAAAATTATCTAGGGACTCCAAAGTTAAAAACAAAATTGCTCTGAATATAATCTGTCAGAATATATATACAATACCCTATTCTACTCTGTTTAGGAGTATATACACCAACCCCATATGCTCTCTCATGTAAAATAACAAAATTCTATATTTAAGCGAATCGAAAAAATCTAAATACAATCTAGGCACCACAATGTTAAAAGCAAAATTGTTCTGAATATAATCTCTCAGAAAAAATATACAATGCCCTTTTCTAATCTGTTTTGGCGTATATACACCAACTCAATATGCACTCTCATGTGAAATACAGAAATTCTAATTTTACATGAATCGAAAATAATCTAAATAATATATAAACGCCACAAAGTTAAAATAAAATGGCTCTGAATATAGTCTGTTAGAAAAAATATACAATGCCCTATTCTACTCTGTTTTGGAGTATATACACCAACTCAGTATGCTCTCTCATGTAAAATACCGAAATTCAAATTTTACGTGAATAAAAAAAATCTAAATATTATCTAGGCACCCCAATGTTAAAAGCAAATTTGCTGTGAATATAGTCTTTCAGAAAAAAAATACAATGCCCTTTTCTACTCTGATTTGGAGTATATACACCAACTCAATATGCTCTCATGTAAAATTCCGAACTTCTAATTTTGCGCGATTCGAAAAAAATCTAAATAATATCCAGGCGCACCAAATTTAAAAGAAAATGGGTCTGAACATAGTCTGTTAGAAAAAATACACATTGCCTTATTCTATTGTGTATTGGAGTATATACACACACTCAGTATGCTCTCCCATGTAAAATACAAAAATTCTAATTTTATGTGAATCGAAAAAAATCTAATTATCTAGGCACCCCAATGTTAAAAGCAAAATTTCTCTGAATATAATCTGTCAGAAAAAATATGCAATGCCCTTTTCAACTTTGTTTTGGAGTATATACACCAACTCAATATGCTCCCTTATATAAAATACAGAAATTCTAATTTTACGTGAATCGAAAAAAATCTAAATAGTATCTAGGCGCCCCAAAGTTAAAAGAAAATGGCTCTGATTATAGTCTGTTAGAAAAAATATACAATGCCTTATTCTAGTATGTTTTGGAGTATATACACCAACTGAGTATGCTCTCTCATGTAAAATAGAGAAATTCTAATTTTACCCGAATTGAAAAAATCTAAGTATTATCTAGGCACCCCAATGTTAAAAACAAAATTGCTCTGAATATAGTTTGTCAGAGAAAATATACAATGCCCTATTCGACTCTGTTTTGGAGTATATACACCAACTCCATATGCTCTCTCATGTAAAATACAGAAATTCTATATTTAAGCAAATCGAAAAAAATCTAAATATTATCTTGGCACCCTAATGTTAAAATCAAAATTGCTCTGAATATAAACTGTCAGAGAAAATATACAATGCCCTATTCAACTATTTTTTGGAGCATATAAACCAACTCCATATGCTCGCTCATGTGAAATACAGAAATTCTATATTTAAGCGAATCGAAAAGAATCTAAATATTATCTAGTCACCCCAATGTTAAAAGCAAAATTTCTCTGAATATAAACTGTCATAAAAAATATACAATACCCTTTTCCACTTGGTTTTGGTGTATATACACCAACCCAATATGCTCTGTCTTGTAAAATACCAAAATTATAATTTTACGCGAATCGAGAAAAATGAAAATAATATCTAGGCGACCCAATGTTAAAAGAAAATGAAGGGGAGAAGAAAAGCAAAGCACACTGCCATGTGTGTACCTACGCAACTGTCTTGCATGCTCTGCTCATGTACCCCAAAACCTATAATCCAATAAAAAATTAAAAAAAATTAAAAAAAAAAAAGCCCAAAAAAAAAAAATTAAATAAAAGAAAATGGCTCTGAATATAGTGTGTTAGAAAAAATATACAATGCCTTATTCTACTCTGTTTTGGAGTATATACACCAACTCAGTATGCTCTCTCATGTAAAATAACGAAATTCAAATTTTACCCGAATCGAAAAATTCTAAATAATATATAGGCACACCAAAGTTTAAAGAAAACGGCTCTGAATATAGTCTGTTAGAAAAAACATACAACACCTTATTCTACTCTGTTTTGGAGTATATATACCAACTCAATATGCTCTCAAATAGAAAATACATAAATTCTATATTTAAGTGAATCGAAAAAAATCTAAATACTATGTAGGCATCCCTATGTTAAAAGCAAAATTTCACTGAATATAATCTGTCAGAAAGAATATAAAATGCCCTTTTCTACTGTTTTGGAGTATATACAACAACTCAATATGCTCTCTAATGTAAAATACCGAAATTCAAATTTTACGTGAATAAAAAAATCTAAATATTATCTAGGAACACCAATGTTAAAAACAAATTTGCTCTGAATATAGTCTGTCAGGAAAAACATACAATGCCCATTTCTACTCTGTTTTGGAGTATATACACCAACTCAATATGCTCTCTTATGTAAAATACAGAAATTCTAATTTTACGCGAATCGAAAAAAATCTAAATAATATCTAGGCGCCCCAAAGTTAAAAGAAAATTGCTCAGAATATAGTCTGTTAGAAAAAATATACAGTGTCTTATTCTACTCTGTTTAGGAGTATATACATTAACTCAGTATGCTCTCTCTTGTGAAATACAGAAATTCTAATTTTACATGAATCGAAAAAAATTTAAATATTATCTAGGCAGCCCAATGTTAAAAGCAAAATTGCTCTCAATATCATCTGTCAGAAATATTATACAATGCCCTTTTCTACTCTGTTTTGGTGTATATACACCAACACAATATGCTCTCTCGTGGAAAATACGGAAATTATAATTTCACGCGAATCGAAAAAAATCTAAATAATATCTAGGCGACCCAAAGTTAAACAAAAATTCCTCTGAATATAGTCTGCTAGAAAAAATATAAAATGCCTTATTCTACTTTGTTTTGGAGTCTATACACAAACTCAGTAGTCTCTCTGATGTAAAATACCAAAATTCTAATTTTACGTGAATCGAAAAAAATCTAAATAATATCTAGGCATCCCAATGTTAAAAACAAAACTGCTCTGAATACAGTCTGTCAGAAAAGATAAACAATGCCCTATTCTACTCTGTTTTGGGGTATATACATTAACTCCATATGCTCAATCATGTAAAATACAGAAATTCTATATTTAAGCGAATCGAAAAAATTCTAAATAGTATCTAGGCACCCCAATGTTGAAAACAATATTGTTCTGGGTATAGTTTGTCAGAGAAAATATACAATACCCTTTTCTTCTTTGTTTTGTAGTATATACACCAACTCAATATGCTCTTTCATGCAAAATACAAAAACACTAATGTTACCCGAATCGAAAAAATCTATATATTATCAAGGCACCCCAATGTTAAAAACAAAATTGCTCTGAATATAATCTGTCAGAAAAAATATACATTGACATATTCTACTCTATTTTGGGGTATATACACGAACTCCATATGCTCTCTCATGTAAAATACAGAAATTCTAATTTTACCCGAATCGAAAAAATCTAAATATAATCTAGGCACCCCAATGTTAAAAACAAAATTGCTCTAAATAGAATCTGTCAGAAAAAATATACAATGCCCTATTCTACCCTGTTTTCGAGTATATACACCAACTCAGTATGCTCTCTCATGTAAAATACCAAAATTCTAATTTTACGTAAATCGAAATAAATCTAAATATTATCTGGGCACCGGAATGTTAAAAGTAAAATTGCTCTTAATACAATCTGTCAGAAAAAATATACAATGCCCTTCTGCACTTTGTTTTTGGAGTATATACAGCAACTCAAAATGCTCTGTCATGTAAAATACCGAAATTTTAATTTTACGCGAATCTACAAAAATCTAAATAATATCTAGGCGCCCCAAAGTTAAAAGAAAATGGCTCTGAATATAGTCTGTAATTAAAAAATATACAAAGCCTTATTCTACTGTTTTGGAGTATATACACCAACTCAGTATGCTCTCTCATATAAAATACCGAAATTCTAATTTTACGTGAATCGAAAAAAATTTAAATGCTATCTAGGCACCCCAATGTTAAAAAAAAATTTCTCTGAATATAATCTGTCAGAAAAAAATATACAATGCCCTTTCCTACTTTGTTTAGGAGTATCTACACCAACTCAATATGCTCTCTCATGTAAAATACCGAAATTCTAATTTTACGCGAATTGAAAAAAATCTAAAAAATATCTAGGCGTCCCAAAGTTAAAATAAAATTGCTCTGAATATATTCTGTTAGAGAAAATATACAATGACCTATTCTACTCTGTTTTGGAGTATATACACCAACTCAGTATGCTCTCTCGTGTAAAATACAGAAATTCTAAATTTACGTGAATCGAAAAAAATCTAAATATTTTCTAGGCACCCCAATGTTAATACCAAAATTCCTCTGAATATAATCTGTCAGAAAATATATACAATACCCTATTCTACTTTGTTTAGGAGTATATACACCAACCCCATATGCACTCTCATGTAAAATACCAAAATTCTATATTTAAGCGAAACGACAAAATCTATATACAATCTAGGCACCACAATGTTAAAAGCAAAATTGCTCTAAATATATTCTCTCAGAAAAAATATACAATGTCCTCTTTTAATCTGTTTTGGCGAATATGCACCAACTCAATATGCACTCTCATGTAAAATACCGAAATTCTAATTTTACGTGAATCGAAGAAAATCTAAATATTATCTAGGCACCCCAATGTTAAAAGCAAAATTGCTCTGAATATAACCAGTCAGAAAAAATATAGAATTCCCATTTCTACTCTGTTTTGGAATATATACACCAAATCAATATACTCTCTCATGTAAAATACAAAAATTCTAATTTTATGCGAATCGAAAAAAATCTAAATAATATCTAGGTGCCCCAAAGTTAAAAGAAAATGGCTCTGAATATAGTCTGTTACAGAAAATATACAATGTTTGATTCTACTCTATTTTGGAGCATATACACCAACACAATATGCTCTCTCATGTGAAATACCAAATTTCTAATTTTACGTGAATCGAAAAAAATCTAAATATTATCTAGGCACCCCAGTGATAAAAGCAAAATTTCTCTGAATATAATCTGTCAGAAACAATACTCAATGACTTATTCTACTCTGTTTTGGAGTATATACACCAACTCAGTATGCTTTCTCATGTAAAACACAGAAATTATAATTTTACCCGAATCGAAAAAATCTAAATATAATCCAGGCACCCCAATGTAGAAAACTAAATTTCTCTGAATGTAATCTGTCAAAAAAAATGTACAATACCCTATTCTTCTCTGTTTTGGAGTATACACCAACTCCATATGCTCTCTCATGTAAAATACAGAAATTCTATATTTAAGCGACTCGAAAAAATTCTAAATATTATCTAGGCAGCCCTATGTTAAAAACAAAATTCTCTGAATATAATCTATCAGAAAAAATATACAATGCCCTTTTCTACTCTGTTTTGTAGTATATACACCAACTCAATATGCTCTCTCATGTAAAATAACGAAATTCTAATTTTACGTGAATCGAAAATAATCTAAATATTATCTAGGCACCCCAATGTTAAAAGCAAAATTTCTCTGAACATAATCTGTCAGAAAAAGTATACAATGCCTTTTTCTACCCAGTTTTGGAGTATATACACCAACTCACTATGCTCTTTCATATAAAATAGGGAAATTCAAATTATACGCGAATCGAAAAAAACTTAAATAAAATCTAGGTGCCCCAAAGTTAAAAGAAAATGGCTCTGAATATAGTGTGTTAGAAAAAATATACAATGCCTTATTCTACTTTGTTTTGGATTATATACACCAATTCAGTGTGCTGTCTCATGTAAAATAACGTAATTCTAATTTTATCCGAATCCAAAAAATATGAATATTTTCTAGGCACCTTAATGTTAAAAACAAAATTGCTCTGAATATAATCTGTCAGAAAAAATATACAATGCCCTATTCTACTCTGCTTTGCAGTATATACACAAACTCAGTATGCTCTCTCAAGTAAAATACCAAAATTCTAATTTTACCCGAATCGAATAAATCTAAATATTATCTAGGCACCCCAATGTTAAAAGCAAAATTGCTCTGAATATCATCTGTCATAAAAAATATACAATGCGCTTTTCTAGTCGGTTTCGCAATATATACACCAACTCAATATGCTCTCTCATGTAAAATACCGAAAATTCTAACTTTACGTGAATCGAAATAAATCTAAATAATATCTAGACGCCCCAAAGTTAAATGAAAATGGCTCTGAATATAGTCTGTTAGAAGAAATATACACTGCCTTATTCTACAATGTTTTAGATTATATACTAAAACTCAATATGCTTTATCATGTAAAATACAGAAATTATAATTTTACCCGAATTAAAAAAATCTAAACATTATCTAGGCACCCCAATGTTAAAAACAATATTGCTCTGAATATAATCTGTCAGAAAAAATATACAATGCCCTATTCTACTCTGTTTTGGAGTATATACACCAACTCCATTTGCTCTCTCATGTAAAATACAGAAACTACATATTTAAGCGAAACGAAAAAAATCTAAATATTATCTAAGCACTCCAATGTTAAAAGCAAGATTGCTCTGAATATAATCTGTCAGAAAAAATATATAATGCCCTTTGCTACTTTGTTTTGTAGTATATACACCAACTCAATATTCTCTCTCATGTAAAATAAGAAAATTCTAAATTTACGTGAATTGAAAAAAATCTAAATATTATCTAGGAACCCCAATGTTAAAAGCAAAATTGCTCTGAATATCATCTGTCATAAAAAATATACAATGCCCTTTTCTACTTTGTTTATGAATATATACACCAACTCAATATGCTCTCTAATGTAAAATACCGAAAATTCTAACTTTACATGAATCGAAAAAAATCTAAATAATATCTAGGCGCCCCAAAGTGAAATGAAAATGGCTCTGAATATAGTCTTTTAAAACAAATATACAATGCCTTATTCTACTATGTTTTAGATTATATACAAAAACTCAGTATGCTCTATCATGTAAAATACAGAAAACCTAATTTTACCAGAATCGAAAAAATCTAAATATTGTCTAGGTACCCCAATGTTAAATACAAAATTGCTCTGAATACAATCTGTAAGAAAAAATATACAATGCCCTATTCTACTCTGTTTTGGGGTATATACACAAACTCTACCTGCTCTCTCATGTATAATACAGTAATTCTATATTTAAGCGAATCAAAATAATCTAAATATTATCAAGGCACCCCAATGTTAAAAGCAAAATTGCTCTTAACATAATCTGTCAGAAAAAAAATACAATGCCCTTTTCTATTCTGTTTTGGAGTATATACACCAAATCAATATGCTCTCTCATATAAAATAAAAAAATTCTAATTTTATGTGAATCGAATAAAATCTAAATAATATCTAGGCCCGCCAAAGTTAAAAAAAAATGGCTCTGAATATAGTCTGTTAGATAAAATATACAATGCCTTATTCTACTCTGTTTTGGAGTATATACAACAACTCAATATGCTCTCTCATGTAAAATACCGAAATTCTGATTTTACGTGAATCGAAAACAATCTAAATATTATCTAGGCACCCCAATGTTAAAAGCAAAATTGCTCTGAATATAATCCGTCAGAAAAAATATACAATTCCCTCTTCTACTCTGTTTTGAAGTATATACACCAACTCAGTATGCTCTCTCATGTAAAATACAGATATTCTAATTTTACGCGAATCGAAAGAAATCTAAATAATATCTAGGCGCACCAAAGTTAAAAGGAAATGGCATAATCTGTCAAAAAAAATATACAATGCCCTATTCTACTCTGTTTTTGAGTATATACACCAACTCTACCTGCTATCTCATGTTAAATACAGAAATTCTATATTTAAGCGAATCGAAAAAAATCTAAATATTATCTAGGCACCCCAATGTTAAAAACAATATTGCTCAAAATATAATCTGTCAAAAAAATATACAATGCCCTTTTCTACTCTGTTTTGGAGTATATACACCAAGTCAGTATGCTCTCTCATGTAATATACAAAAATTCTAATTTTATGTGAATCGAAAAAAATCTAAATAATATCTAGGCACCCCACAGTTAAAAGAAAATGGCTCTGAATATAATCTGTTAGAGAAAATATACAATGCCTTATTCTACTCGGTTTTGGAGTATATATATCAACCCAGTATGCTCTCTCATGTAAAATAGAGAAATTCTATATTTAAGCGAATAGAAGAAAATATAAATATTATCTAGGCAACCCAATATTAAAAACAAAATTGTTATGAATATAAACAGTCAGAAAAAATATAAAATGCCCTATTCTACTCTGTTTTAGAGTATATACACCAAATCCATATGCTCTCTCATTTAAAATACCGAAATTCTAAATTTACGTGAATCGAAAAAAATCTAAATATTATCTAGGCACCACAATGTTAAAAGAAAAATTGCTGTGAATATAATCTGTCAGAAAAAATATACAATGCCCTTTTCTACTCTGTTTTGCATTATATACACCAACTCAATATGCTCTCTCATGTAAAATACAGAAATTCAAATTTTACCAGAATCGAAAAAATCTATATATTATCCTAGCACCCCAATGTTAAAAACAAAATTGCTCGGAACAAAATCTGTCAGAAAAAATATACAATGCCCTATTCTATTTTGTTTTGGAATATATAAATCAAATCCATATGCTATCTCATGTAAAATACGGAAATTCTATATTAAAGCAAATAGAAACAAATCTAAATAATATCTAGGCACCCCAATGTTAAAAACAAAATTGCTCTGAATATAATCTGTCAGAAAAAATATACCATGCTTATTTATACTCTGTATTGGACTATATACACCAACTCCATATGCTCTCTCATGTAAAATACAGAAATTCTATATTAAAGCGAATCGATAAGAATCTAAATATTATCTACGCACCCCAACGTTAAAAGAAACAGTGCTGTGAATATATTCGGTCAGAAAAAATATACAATGCCCTTTTCTAGTCTTTTTTGTAGTATATAATCCAACTCAATATGCTCTCTCATATAAAATACAGAAATTCTAACATTACCCGAATCGAAAAAATCTAAATATAATCTAGGCACCCCAATGTTAAAAACAAAATTGCTCTGAATATAATGTGTCAAAAAATATATACAATGCCCTATTCTCCTCTGTTTTGGAATATATACACCAACTTAGTATACTCTCTCATGTAAAATACCGAAATTATAATTTTACGTGAATCGAAAAAAATCTAAATTTTATCTAGGCACCCCAACGTTAAAAGCAAAATTGCTTTGAATATAATCTGTCATAAACATTATACAATGCCCTTTTCTACTCTGTATTGGAGTATATACACCAACTCAATATGCTCTCTCATGTAAAATAAACAGATTCTAATTTTACCCGAATCGAACAAATCTAAATATAATCTAGGCACCCCAATGTTAAAAACAAAATTGCTCTGTACATAATCTGTCAGAAAAATTATACAATGCCCTACTCTACTCTGTTTTGGAGTATATACAACAACTCTACCTGCTCTCTCATGTAAAATACAGAAATTCTATATTTAAGTGCATCGAAAAAAATCTAGATATTATCTAGGCACCCCAATGTTAAAAGCAAAATTTCTCAGAATATAATCTGTCAGATAAAATATAGAATGCCCTTTTCTACTCTGTTTTGGAGTATATACACCAACTCCATATGATCTCTCATGTTAAATACAGATATTCTATATTTAAGCGAATCGAGAAAAACCTAAATATTATCTAGGCACCCCAATGTTAAATGAAAAATTGCTCAGAATATAATCGGTCAGAAAAAATATACAATGCCCTTTTCTACTCTGTTTTGGAGTATATACACCAACGCAATATGCTCTCTCATGTAAAATAACGAAATGCTAATTTTATGCGAATCAAATAAAATCTAAATACTATCTAGGCACCCCAACATAAAAGAAAATGGCTCTGAATATAGTCTGTTAGACAAAATATACAATGCTTTATGCTACTCTGTTTTGGAGTATATACACCAACAAAGTATGCTCTCAAATGTAAAATACAGAAATTCTAATTTTACCCGAATCGAAAAAATCTAAATACTATCTAGGCACTCCAATGTTAAAAACAAAATTTCTCTGAATATAATCTGTCAGAAAAAATATACAATGCCCTATTCTACTCTGTTTTGGGGTATATACACCAACTCTACTTGCTCCCTAATGTAAAATACAGAAATTATATATATTTTAAAGAATCAAAAAAAATCTAAATATTATCTAGGCACCCAAATGTTAAAAGAAAAATTGCTCTGAATATAATCTGTCAGAAAAAATATACAATGCCCTTTTCTACTCTGTTTTTGAGTATATACACAAATCAATATGCTCTCTTATGTAAAATACAAAAATTATAAATTTACGCGAATCGAAAAAAATATAAATAATATCTAGGCGCCCCAAAGTTAAAAGAAAATGACTCTGAAAATAGCCTGTTAGAAAAAATATACAATGCCTTATTCTTCTCTGTTTTGGAGTATATACACCAAATCAATATGCTCTCTCACGTAAAATAATTATAAATTTACGTGAATCGAAAAAATCTAAATATTATCTAGGCACCCCAATGTTAAAAGCAAAATTGCTCTGAATATAATATGTCAGAAAAAATATACAATGCCCTTTTCTACACTGTTTTGTAGTATATACACCAACACAAATTGCTCTCTAATGTAAAATACAGAAATTCTAATTTTACACGAATAGAAAAAATCTAAATATTATCCTGGCACCCCAATGTTAAAAACCTAATTGCTCTGAATATAATCTGTTAGAAAAAATATACAATGCCCTATTCTACTCTGCTTTGGAGTACATACACCAACTCCATATGCTCTCTCATGTAAAATACAGAAATTCTATATTTAAGCGAATCGAAAATAATCTAAATATTATCTAGGCACCCCAATGTTGAAAACAAAATATCCCTGAATATAATCTGTCAGAAAAAATATACAACGCTCTATTCTACTCTGTTTTCGAGTATATACACCAACTCAATATGCTCTCTCATGTAAAATACAGAAATTCTATATTTAAGAGAATCGAAAAAAATCTAAATATTAGCTAGGCACCACAATGTTAAAAACAAAATTGCACTCAATATAATCTGTCAGAAAAAATATACACTGCTCTATTATACTCTGTTTTGGAGTCTATACAACAACTCCATATGCTCTCTCAGGTAAAATACAGAAATACAATATTTAAGCGAATCAAAAAAAATCTAAATAATATCTTTGCTCCCCGAAGTTAAAAGAAAATGGCTCGGAATATAGTCTGTTAAAAAAAATATACAATGCCGGAGAGGGGACTCAAGATGGCGCTGTGAGAACAACCCAGGATTGGAGCCCGCGTTGAATTCGCAAACGGTGAGTCAGTGCTGCATTTCCAGACTGATCTTTGTTGCCCACAGAACGGGGAAACTCCCAAGTATAAAAAGACACGGGACGCCAGGCAGTAGGTCTGCCTGGCGAAGCCGGCAGCCGGGGCGGCGGCGGCCGGCCCTACCCAGCAATCCCCACAGGGCGCGCTTGTCCGGGTGCCTTGTTGAACCGGCAACCTGAGACTTGAGAGGGCTGGACTTGAGACTGAAGAGACTTGCACAGTAGCCCAGCCCAGGGGATTGAAGGGACAGATCGTTTGAGATACCCAGTGGGACGAACAAAACCGCGATTTCAAACTATCCCGGGAAGACGGTCGGAGACGCTCTGTGGGGGAGGGGCGTCCACCACTACGGAGGCAACCTGCCCCAACTGATATACACGCCCACTGCTGAGGCAGCCAGCCGTTGCCGAGGCAACCCGCCCCAACTGAGATACACGCCCACTGCTGACGCAGCCAGCCGTTGCCGAGGCAACCCGTCCCTACTGAGATACACGCCCACTGCTGACGCAGCCTGCCGTTGCTGAGGCAACACGCTACAACGAAGAGACTCCGCCGCAGGGCGTGGTGGAGACCACAGCAAAGCCAGCAGGAACAGCGCGAATCACACAACAGCAGGGCGGAGCCTCGGCAGCCAAACAGTGGCTAGTCTGCCTTTGAGCTGGGCAGGACACCTGATCGGACATCCAAAAATAAAGCCCAAACCCCTCAACACAGAGCATTTGAGAAAAAAAAAAGGGTTGTTTAATGAGCTGTGTTGCAGCAGAATCAAACATAGCAGCCTAACAGCCCTGAATGAACAACAGAGTGCACAGCTCAGCAATTAAACCCCTATAAAGTACAAACTGTCTCCTCAAGCGGCTCCCTGACCCCTCTATATCCAAAAGACTGTCATTAGGCAGGCATCATCCTGGGACAAAGAGAGCAGAAAAAGAAACTGGTAGCATCCCTCGCTGTGCCACGGCTACTAGAGGTGCACCCCAGACAAGCAGGGTCTGGAGCGGACCTCAACAGTCATACAGCGAAGGGGCTAGACTGGTAGAAGGAAAACCAAGCAACAGAAATACTTCATCATCAACATTCTGGGTGTCCACTCAGAGACCCAAATGAAAAGTCAGCAACTACGCAGACGACCAGCGGACAAATCAACAAAGATGGGAAGAAACCAGCGCAAAAAGGAGGAAAACACCCGAAACCAGAACACATCGCCTCCTAGAAAGGACCAAAACTCCTCACCAGCAAGGGAACAAAGCTGGACGGAGAATGACTGTGAAGAAATGACGGAATTAGACTTCAGAAGATGGATAATGAGAAACTTTTGTGAGCTAAAAGATCATGTATTAAATCAATGCAAAGAAACTAAGAACCTTGAAAAAAGATTTGAAAAAAGATTCGAGGAAATGATAACAAAAATGGATACCTTAGAGAGGAATATGAATGAATTAAAGGAGCTGAAAAACACAATACGAGAACTTCGCGAAGCAAATGCAGGTTTCAATAGCCGAACTGACCAAGCAGAAGAAAGAATATCTGAAATCGAAGACCAACTCAATGAAATAAAACGAGAAACCAAGATCAGAGAAAAAAGTGCAAAAAGGAATGAACAAAGTCTCCAAGAAATGTGGGACTATGTGAAAAGACCTAACCTACGTTTGATAGGTGTACCAGAAGGGGACGAAGAGAATGAATCCCAGCTGGAAAATACTCTTCAGGACATCATCCAGGAAAATTTCCCCCACCTAGCAAGACAAGCCAACACTCAATTGCAGGAAATACAGAGAACACCACAAAGATATTCCGCAAGAAGAGCAACCCCAAGGCACATAATCGTCAGATTCAACAGGGTTGAAATAAAGGAGAGAATACTAAGGGCAGCCAGAGAGAAAGGTCGGGTCACCCACAAAGGGAAGCCCATCAGACTCACAGCAGATCTCTCGGCAGAAACACTACAAGCCAAAAGAGAGTGGGGGCAAATATTCAACATTCTTAAAGAAAAGAACTTTCAACCCAGAATTTCATATCCAGCCAAACTGAGCTTCAGAAGTGAAGGAAGAATAAAATCCTTTGAGAACAAGCAAGTACTCAGAGATTTTGTCACCACCAGGCCTGCTTTACAAGAGCTCCTAAAAGAGGCACTACACATAGAAAGGATCAATCAGTACCAGCCATTCCAAAATCACACTGAATGCTAAAGAGCTTCAACATAATGAAGAATCTACAACAACTAACAGGCAAAACAGCCACTTAGAATCAAAATGGCAGTATCAAATTCACACATAACAATATTAAACCTAAATGTAAATGGACTAAATGCACCAATCAAAAGACACAGACTGGCAAATTGGATAAAAAGCCAAAACCCATCAGTGTGCTGTATCCAGGAAACCCATCTCACATGCAAGGATACACAAAGGCTCAAAATAAAGGGATGGAGGAAGATTTACCAAGCTAATGGAAAGCAAAAAAAAGCAGGAGTTGCAATTCTCATCTCTGATAAAATAGACTTTAAAGCAACAAAGATCAAAAGAGACAAAGAAGGCCATTACATAATGGTAAAAGGATCGATACAACAAGAAGAGCTAACGATCCTAAACATATATGGACCCAACACAGGAGCACCCAGATACATAAGGCAAGTTCTTAATGACTTACAGAAGGACTTAGACTCCCACACAATAATAGTGGGAGACTTTAACACTCCACTGTCAATACTAGACAGATCAACCAGACAGAAAATCAACAAGGATATCCAGGGCTTGAACTCAGACCTGGAGCAAGCAAACCTGGTGGACATTTATAGAACTCTCCACCCCAAATCCACAGAATACACATTCTTCTCAGCACCACATCACACCTACTCTAAAATTGACCACATAATTGGAAGTAAAGCACTGCTCAACAAATGCAAAACAGCTGAAATCATAACAAACAGCCTCTCAGACCATAGTGCAATCAAGTTAGAACTCAGAATTCAGAAACCGACACAGAACCGCACAGCTTCATGGAAACTGAACAACTGGCTCTTGAATGTTGACTGGGTAAACAACGAAATGAAGGCAGAAATAAAGAAGTTCTTCGAAACCAATGAGAACGAAGACACAACGTGCCAGAACCTCTGGGACACATTTAAAGCAGTCTCTAGAGGAAAGTATATAGCAATAAGTGCCCATATGAGGAGAATGGAGAGATCCAAAATTGACACCCTATCGTCAAAATTGAAAGAGCTAGAGGAGCAAGATCAAAAAAACTCAAAACCCAGCAGAAGACAAGAAATTACTAAGATCAGAGCTGAGCTGAAGGAGATTGAGACACGAAAAACCCTTCAAAAAATCAATAAATCCAAGAGCTGGTTTTTTGAAAAGATCAACAAAATAGACAGACCACTAGCCAGATTGATTAAAAATAAAAGAGAGAACAACCAAATAGATGCAATAAAAAATGATAAAGGGGAAATCACCACAGATTCCACAGAAATTCAAACCATCATCAGAGAATATTACAAACAACTCTATGCACATTAACTAGTAAACCTGGAAGAAATGGATAAATTCCTGGACTCCTTTGTCCTCCCAAGCCTAAACCAGGAGGAAGCTGAAACTATGAATAGACCAATAACAAGGTCTGAAGTTGAGGCAGCAATTAAGAGCCTACCTCACAAAAAAAGCCCAGGTCCAGATGGGTTCACAGCCGAATTCTACCAGACACACAAGGAGGAGCTGGTACCATTCCTTCTAAAACTATTTCAAACAATCCAAAAAGAGGGAATCCTTCCCAAATCATTTTATGAGACCAACATCATCCTGATACCAAAACCCGGCAGAGACCCAACGAGAAAAGAAAACTTCAGGCCAATATCCATGATGAACATAGATGCAAAAATCTTCAATAAAATATTGGCAAGCCGATTGCAACAGCAAATCAAAAAACTTATCATGATCAAGTAGGATTCATCCCAGGGATGCAAGGCTGGTTCAACATACGCAAGTCTATAAACGTAATTCACCACATAAACAGAACCAAAAACAAAAACCACATGATTATCTCAATTGACGCAGAGAAGGCATTCGACAAAATTCAACAGCCCTTTATGCTAAAAACCCTCAATAAACTCGGTATCGATGGAACATATCTCAAAGTAATAAAAGCTATTTATGACAAACCAACAGCCAATATCATACTGAATGGGCAAAAACTGGAAGCATTCCCTTTGAAATCTGGTACTAGACAAGGATGCCCTCTCTCACCACTCCTATTCAATATAGTACTGGAAGTTCTAGCCAGAGCAATCAGGCAAGAAAAAGAAATAAAGGGTATTCAAATAGGAAAGGTGGAAGCCAAATTGTCTCTATTTGCAGACGACATGATAGTATACCTAGAAGACCCCATCGCCTCAGCCCAAAAACTCCTGAAACTGATAAACAACTTCAGCAAAGTCTCAGGCTATAAAATCAATGTGCAAAAATCACAAGCATTCGTCTACACCAATAACAGACTTAAAGAAAGCCAAATCAAGAGCGAACTGCCATTCGCAATTGCTACAAAAAGAATAAAATACCTTGGAATACAACTCACAAGGAACGTAAGGGACCTCTTCAAGGAGAACTACAAACCACTGCTCAACGAAATCAGAGAGGACACAAACAGATGGAGAAACATTCCATGTTCATGGTTAGGAAGAATTAATATCGTGAAAATGGCTATACTGCCCAAAGTAATTTACAGAATCAACGCTATCCCCATCAAGCTACCATTGACTTTCTTCACAGAACTGGAAAAAACCACCATGAACTTCATATGGAACCAAAAGAGAGCCCACATAGCCAAGTCAATTCTAAGCAAAAAGAACACAGCGGGGGGCATCACACTACCGGATTGCAAACTATACTACAAGGCTACAGTAATCAAAACAGCATGGTACTGGTACCAAAACAGAGATATAGACCAATGGAACAAAACAGAGGCACCGGAGGCAACACAACATACATACAACTATACAATCTTTGATAAACCTGACAAAAACAAGCAATGGGGCAAGGATTTCATGTTTAACAAATGGTGTTGGGAAAACTGGCTAGCCATGTGCAGAAAGCAGAAACTGGACCCCTTCCTGACACCTTACACTAAAATTAACTCCAGATGGATTAAAGACTTAAACATAAGACCTGGCACCATAAAAACCCTAGAAGGAAATCTAGGCAAAACTATCCAGGACATAGGAGTAGGCAAGGACTTCATGAACAAAACACCAAGAGCATTGGCAACAAAAGCCAAAATAGACAAATGGGACCTAATGAAACTCCACAGCTTCTGCACGGCAAAAGAAACAGTCACTAGAGTGGATCGGCAACCAACAGAATGGGAAAAAATTTTCGCAGTCTACCCATCTGACAAAGGGCTGATATCCAGAATTTACAAACAACTCAAGCAGATTTACAGGAAAAAACCAAACAAGCCCATTCAAAAGTGGGCAAAGGATATGAACAGATACTTTACGAAAGAAGACATATATGAGGCCAACAATCATATGAAAAAATGCTCATCGTCACTGGTCATCAGAGAGATGCAAATCAAAACCACATTGAGATACCATCTCACGCCAGTTAGAATGGCGATCATTAAAAAATCTGGAGACAACAGATGCTGGAGAGGATGTGGAGAAAAAGGAACACTTTTACACTGTTGGTGGGAGTGTAAATTAGTTCAACCATTGTGGAAGACAGTGTGGCGATTCCTCAAGGCCTTAGAAATAGAAATTCCATTTGACCCAGCAATCCCATTACTGGGTATATATCCAAAAGACTATAAATCCTTCTACTATAAGGACACATGTACACGAATGTTCATTGCAGCACTGTTTACAATAGCAAAGACCTGGAATCAACCCAAATGCCCATTGATAATAGACTGGATTGGAAAAATGTGGCACATATACACCATGGAATATTATGCAGCAATCAGAAATGATGAGTTCGTGTCGTTTGTAGGGACATGGATGAATCTGGAAAACATCATCCTCAGCAAACTGACACAAGAACAGAAAATGAAACACCGCATATTCTCACTCATAGGTGGGTGATGAAAAACGAGAACACATGGACACAGAAAGGGGAGTACTAAACACTGGGGTCTATTGGGGGGAAAAGGGGAGGGCCAGTGGGAGGGGGAGGTGGGGAGGGATAGCCTGGGGAGAAATGCCAAATGTGGGTGAAGGGGAGAAGAAAAGCAAAGCACACTGCCATGTGTGTACCTACGCAACTGTCTTGCATGCTCTGCTCATGTACCCCAAAACCTATAATCCAATAAAAAATTAAAAAAAATATATATATACAATGCCTTATTCCAATCTGTTTTGTAGTATATACATCAACTCAGTATGCTCTGTCATGTATAATACAGAAATTCTAATTTTACCTGAATCAAATTAATCTAAATATTATCTAGGCACCGAATGTTAAAAACATAATTGCTCTGAATATAGTCTGTCAGAAAAAATATACAATGCCCTATTCTACTCTGTTTTGGCATATATACACCAACTCCATATGCTCTGTCATGTAAAATACAGATATTCAATATAAAAGCGAATCTAATAAAATCTAAATATTATCTAGGCACCCGAATGTTAAAAGCAAAATTGCTCTGAATATAATCTGTCAGAGAAAATATACAACGACATTTTCTACTCTGTTTTGTAGTATATAAACCAACTCAATATGCTCCCTCATGTAAAATACTGAACTTCTAATTCTACACGAATCGAAAAGAATCTAAATAATATCTAGGCGCCCCAAGGTTGAAAGAAAATGGCTCTGAATATAGTCTGTTAGACAAAATATACAATGCCTTATTCTACTCTGTTTTTGAGTATATACAACAACTCAGTATGCTCTCTCATGTAAAGTATTGAAATTCAAAATTTACCCGAATCGAAAAAATCTAACTATTATCTACGAACAACAATGTTAAAAGAAAAATTGCTCTGAATATAATCTGTCAGAAAAAATATACAATGCCCTATTCTACTTTATTTTGGAGTATATACACCAAGTCAATATGCTCTCTCATGTAAAATACAGAAATTCTATATTTAAGTGAGGCGAAAAAAATCTAAATATTATCGAGGCACCCCAATGTTAATAGCAAAATTGCTCTGAATATAATCTGTCAGAAAAAATATACAATGCTTTTTTCTACTCTGTTTTGGAGTATATACACCAACTCAATATGCTCACTCATGTAAAATACCGAAATTCTAATTTTACACGAATCAAAAAAAATCTAAATATTATCTACGAACCTCAGTATTTAAAAAAAAATTGCTCTGAATATAATCTGTCAGAAAAAAATATACAATGCCCTATTCTACTCTGTTTTGGATTATATACACCATCTCCTTATGTTCTCTAATGTAAAATACAGAAATTCTATATTTAACCGAATCGAAAAAAATCTAAATATTATCTAGGCACACCAATGTTAAAAGCAAAATTGCTCTGAATATAATCTGTCAGAAAAAAATGCCCTTTTCTACTCTGTTTTGCAGTATATACTCCAACTCAATATGCTCTCTCATGTAAAATACCGAAATTCTAATTCTATGCGAATCGAGAAACATCTAAATAATATCTAGGCGCCCCAAGGTTAAAAGAAAATGGCTCTGAATATAGTCTGTTTGACAAAATATACAATGCCTTATTCTTCTCTGTTTTGGAGTATATACACCAACTCAGTATGCTCTCTTATGTAAAGTATCGAAATTATAAATTTACCCGAATCGAAAAAATCTAAATATTATCTAGGCACCCCAATGTTAAAAGAAGAATTGCTCTGAATACAATCTCTCAGAAAAAATATACAATGCCCTTTCCTACTCTGTTTTGGAGTATATAAAACAACTCAGTATGCTCTCTCATGTAAAATATCGAAATTCGAATTTTATGCGAATCGAAAAAAATCTAAATAATATCTAGGCACCCCAAGATTTAAAAAAATGGCTCTGAATATACTCTGTTAGAAAAAATATACAATGCCTCATTTTACTCTGTTTTGGAGTATATACACCAACTCAGTATGCTCTCTCATGTAAAGTATCGAAATTCTAAATTTACCAGATTCGCAAAACTCTAAATATTATCTAGGCACCCCAATGTTAAAAGCAAAATGGGTCTGAATATACGCTGTCAGAAATTATATACAGTGCTTTTTTCTACTCTGTTTTGAAGTATATACGCCAACTATTTTCTCTCATGTACAATACCAAAATTCTAATTTAGCACGAATCGAATAAAATCTAAATAATATCTAGTTGCCCCAAAGTTAAAAGAAAATGGATCTGAATACAGTCTGTTAGAAAAAATATATAACGACTTATTCTACTCTGTTTTGGAGTATATACACCAACCCCATATGCTCTCTCATGTAAAATAAAGAAATTCAATATTTAAGCCAATCGAAAAAAATTTAAATATTACCTTGGCACCCCAATATTAAAAACAATATTGCTCTGAATATAATCTGTCAGAAAAAACATACAATGCCCTATTCTACTCTGTTTTGGAGTATGTAAACCAACTCCATCTGCTCTCTCATGTAAAATACAGAAATTCTATATTTAAGCAAATCTTTAAAATCTAAATGTTATTTAGGCATCCCAATGTTATAAGCAAAATTGCTCTGAATATATTCTGTTAGAACCAATATACAATGCCCTTTTCTACTGTGTTTTGGAATATATACAACAACTCAATATGCTCACTCGTAAAATACAGAAATTCTAATTTTACGTGAATCGAAAAAAATCCAAATAATATCTAGGCGCCCAAAAATTAATAGAAAATGGCTCTTAATATAGTCTGTTAGAAAAAATATACAATGCCTTATTCTACTCTGTTTTTGAGTATATACTCCAAGTCAGTATGCTCTCTCATATAAAATACGGAAATTCAAATTTTACATGAATCGAAAAAATCTAAATATTATCTAGGCATGCCAATGTAAAAAGCAAAATTGCTATGAATATAATCTGTCAGAAAAAATATACAATGCTCTTTTCTACACTGTTTTGGAGTATATACACCAACTTAATATCATCTCTCATATAAAATACCGAAATTCTAATTTTACGCAAATCGAATAAAATGTAAATAATATCTAGGCACCCCAAAGTTAAAAGAAAATGGCTCTGAATATAGTCTGTTAGAAAAAATTTACAACGCCTTATTCTACACTTTTTTGGAATATAAACACCAACTCAGTATGCTCTCTCAGGTAAAATACAGAAATTTTATATTTCAGTGAATCAAAAAAAATCTAAATATTATCTAGGCACCCCAATGTTAAAAACAAAATTTCTCTGAATACAATCTGTTAGAAAAAATATACAATGCCCTTTTCTACTCTGTTTTGGAGTATATACACCAACTCCATATGCTCTCTCATGTAAAATACCAAAATTCTATATTTAAGCGGATCGAAAAAATCCTAAATATTATCTAGGCACCCCAAAATCAAAAGAAAAATTGCTCTGAATAAAATCTGTCAGAAAAAATATACAATGTCACTTTCTACTCTTTTTTGGAGTATATACACCAACTCAGTATGCTCTCTCATGTAAAATACCGAAATTCGAATTTTACCCGAATCAAAAAAATTTTAAATAATATCTAGCCACCCCAAAGTTAAAAGTAATGGCTATGAATATAGTCAGTTAGAAAAAATATACAATGCCTTATTCTAATCTGTTTTCGAGTATATACACCAACTCAGTATCCTCTCTCATGTAAAATATCGAAATTCTAACTTTACCCAAATCGAAAAAATCTAAATATTATCTAGGCACCTCAATGTTAAAAACAAAATTGCTCTGAATATAATCTGTCAGAAAAAATATACAATGCCCTATTCTACTCTGTTTTGGAGTATATACACCAACTCCATATGCTCTCTCTTATAAAATACAGAAATTCTATATTTAAGCGAATCGAAATAAATCTAAATACTATCTAGGCACCCCAATGTTAAAAAAAAACTGCTCTGAATATAATCTGTCAGAAAAAATATACAATGCCTATTCTACTCTGTTTTGGAGTATATAAACCAACTCCATACGCTCTCTCATGTAAAAAACAGATTTTCTGTATTTAATCGATTCTCAAAAAATCTAAATACTATCTAGGCACCACAATGTTAAAAGAAAAATTACTCTGAATATAATCTGTCAGAAAAAATATACAATACCCTTTTCTACTCTGTTTTCGAGTATATAAACCAACTCAATATGCTCCCTTATGTAAAATACCGAACTTCTAATTTTATGTGAATCGAAAAAAATCTAAATATAATCTAGACAGCACAATGTTAAAAACAAAATTGCTCTGAATATAGTCTGTCAGAAAAAAATATACAATGTTTTATTCTACTCTGTTTTGGAGTAAATACACCCACTCAATATGCTCTCTCATGTAAAATACTTAAATTCTAATTTACGTGAATCGAAAAAAAAATAAATATTATCTAGTCACCCGAATGTTAAAAGCAAAATTGCTCTGAATATAGTCAGTCAGAAAAAATATACAATGCCCTTTTCTGCACTTTCTTGGAGTATATACACAAACTGAATAAGCTCTCTCATGTAAAATACTGAAATTCTAATTTTCCGCTAATTGAGAAAAATCTGAATAATATCCAGGCGCCCCAAATTTAAAAGAAAATGGCTCTCAATCGAGTCTGTTAGAAAAAATATACAATGCCTAATTCTACTCTGTTTTGTAGTATATTCACAAACTCTGTATGCTCTCTCACGTAAAATACAGAAATTATAATTTTACCCAAATCGAAAGAATCTACATATTATCTAGGCACCCCAATGTTAAAATCAAAATTGCTCTGAATATAGTCTGTCAGAAAAAATATGCAATGCCCTATTCTACTCTGTTTTGGAGTATATACACCAACTCAATATGCTCTCTCATGTAAAATACAGAAATTCTATAGTTAAAAGAATCGAAAAATATCTAAATACTATCTAGGAACCCCAAGGTTATAAGAAAAATTGCACTGAATATAATCTGTCAGAGAAAATATACTATGCCCTTTTCTACTCTGGTTTGTAGTATATACACTAACTCAATATGCTGTCTCATGTAATATACCGAAATTATAATTTTACGCAAATCGAAAAAACTCTAAATAATATCTAGGCGCCCAAAAGTTACAAGAAAATGGCTCTGAATATAGTCTGTTAGAGAAAATATACAATGCCTTATTCTGCTCTGTTTTGGAGTATATACACCAACTCAGTATGCTCTCTCATGTAAAATACAAAAATTCTCTATTTAAGCGAATCAAAAAAAATCTAAACATTATCGAGGCACCCCAATGTAAAAAACAAAATTGCTCAGAATATAATCTCTCAGAAAAAATATACAATGCTCTATTCTACTCTCTTTTAAAGTATATACACCAACTCCATATGCTCTCATGTAAAATACAGAAATTCTATATTAAAGCAAATCGAAAAAGATCTAAATATAATCTAGGCACCCCAATGTTAAAAGCAAAATTGCTCTGAATATTATCTGTCAGAAAAAATATACAATGGCCTTTTCTACTCTGTTTTGGAGTATATACACCAACTCAATATGCTCGGTCATGTAAAATACTGAAATTCAAATTTTACGAGTATCGAAATGAATAAAAATAATATCTAGGTGCTTCAAAGTTAAAAGAAAATGGTTATGTATATAGTCTGAAAGAAAAAATCTACAATTTCTTATTCTACTCTGTTTTGGAGTATATACACCAACTCAGTATGCTCTCTCATGTAAAATACCAAAATTCGAATTTTACGTGAATCGAAAAAAATCTAAATACTATCTAGACACCCCAATGTTAAAAGCAAAATTCCTTTGAATATTATCTGTCAGAAAAAATATACAATGCCCTTTCTTACTCTGTTTTAAAGTATATACACCAACTCAATATGCTCTCTCGTGTAAAATAACGAAATTCCATTTGTACGCGAATCGAAAAAAATCTAAATAATATCTAGGGGCCCGAAAGTTAAAAGAAATAGCTCTGAATATATTTTGTTAGAAAAAATATACAATGCCTTATTCTACTCTGTTTTGGAGTATATACACCAACTCAGTATGCTCTCTCATGTAAAATACCCAAATTGAAATTATACACGAATCAAAAAAAATCTAAATATTATCTAGGCAGCCAAATGTAAAAAATAAAATTTCTCTGAATATAATCTGTCAGAATAAATATACAATGTCCTATTCTACTCCGTTGTAAAGTATATACACCAACTCCATATGCTCTCTTATAGAAAACACAGAAATTCTATATTTAAGCAAATCGAAAAAAATCTAAATATTGTCGAGGCACTCCAATGTTCAAAACAAAATTGCTCTGAATATAATCTGTCAGAAAAAATATACAATGTCCTCTTCTACTCTGTTTTGTAGTATATACACCAATTCAATATGATCCTCATGTAAAATACCGAAATTCTAATTTTACGTGAATCGAAAAATATCTAATTATCTAGGCACCCAAATGTTAAAAACAAAATTGCTCTGAATATAATCTGTCATAAAAAATATAGAATGACCTTTTCTACTCTGTTTTGTAGTTTATACACCAACAGAATATGCTCTCTCATGTAAAATACCGAATTTCGAATTTTACGGGAATCAAAATAAATCTAAATAATATCTACAAGCCCCAAAGTTAAAGAAAATGGCTCTGAATACAGTCTGTTAGAAAAAATATACAATGCCTTATTCTACTCTGTTTTGGTGTATATACACCAACTCAGTATGCTCTGTCATGTAAAATACCAAAATTCTAATTTTATGCGAATCGAAAAAAAAAATCTGAATAATATCTAGGCGTTCCAAAGTTAAAGAAAATGGCTCTGAATGTAGTCTGTTAGAAAAAATATGCAATGCCTTATTCTATTCTGTTTTGAAGTATATACATCAACTCAGTATTCTCTCTCATGTAAAATACAGAAATTCTATATTTAAGCAAATCGAAAAAAATCTAAATATTATCTAGGCACCCCAATGGTATAAACAAAATTGCTCTGAATATAATCAGTCAGAAAGAAATTACAATGTCCTATTCTATTCTGTTTTGGAGTATATACACCAAATCCATAAGCTCTCTAATGTAAAATACAGAAATTCTATATGTAACCGAATCGAAAAAAATCTAAATATTATCTAGGCACCCCAATGTTAAAAGCAAAATTGCTCTGAATATAATCTGTCAGAAAAAATATACAATGCCCTATTCTACTCTGATTTTGAGTATATAAACCTAGTCAGTATGCTCTCTCATGTAAAATACAGAAATTCTATATTTAAGCGATTCGAAAAAAATCTATATATTATCTAGGCACCCCAATGTTAAAAGAAAAATTGCTCTGAATATAATCTGTCAGAAAGAATATATACAATGCCCTTTTCTACTCCGTTTTGTAGTATATACCCTAACTCAATATGCTCATTCATGTAAAATACCGAAATTCTAAATTTACGTGAAACGAAAAAAATCTAAATAATATCTTGGCGCCCCAAACTTAAAAGAAAATGGCTCTGAATATAGTCTGTTAGAAAAAATATACAATGCCATATTCTACTCTGTTTTGGAGTATATACAACAACTCAGTATGCTCTCTCATGTAAAATACAGAAATTCTAAATTTATTGGAATCGAAAAAAATCTAAATATTATTTGGGCACCCTAATATTACAAACAAAATTTCTCTGAATATAATCTGTCAGAAATAATGTACAATGCCCTATCATACTCTGTTTCGTAGTATATACACCAACACCGTATGCTCTCTCATGTAAAATTAAAGAAATTTTATATTTAAGCGAATCGAAAAATATCTAAATATTCTCTAGGCACCCCAATGTTAAAAGCGAAATTACTCTGAATATCATCTGTCAGAAAAAATATACAATGCCCTCTTCTACTCTGTTTTGAAGTATATACACCAACTCAGCATGCTCTCTCATGTAAAATAACGAAATTCTAATTTTAAGTGAATCAAAACAAATCTAAATATTAACTAGGCACCCCAATGTTAAAAGCAAAATTGCGCTGAATATAATCTGTCAGAAAAAATATACAATGCCCTTTCCTACTCTGTTTTGAATTATATACACCAACTCAATATGCTCTCTCATGTAAAACACAGAAATTATAATTTTACCCGAATTGACAAAATCTAAATATTATCTAGGCAGCCCAATGTTAAAAACAAAATTGCTCTGAATATAATCTGTCAGATAAAATATACAATGCCTTATTCTAGTCTGTTTTGGAGTATATACACCAACTCAATATGCTCTCTCATGTAAAATACAGAAATTCTATATTTAAGCGAATCAAAAAAAATCTAAATATTATCTATGCACCCCAACGTTAAAAGCAAAATTGCTCTTAGTATAATCTGTCATAAAAAATATACAATGCCTTTTTCTACTCTGTTTTGGAGTATATACACCAACTCAATATACTCTCTTGTAAAATATCGAAATTCTAATTTTACACGAATCGAATAAAATCTAAATAATATCTAGACGTCCTAAATTTAAAAGATAATGGCTCTGAACATCGTCTGTTAGAAAAAATATACAATGTCTTATTCTACTCTGTTTTGGAGTATATACACCAACTCAGTATGCTCTCTCGTGTAAAATACAGAAATTTTAATTTTACCTGAATTGAAAAAATCTAAATATTATGTAGGCACCTCAATGTTAAAATAAAATTGCTCTGAATATAATCTGTCAGAAAAAATATACAATGCCCTATTCTACTCTGCTTTGGAGTATATAAACCAAGTCATTATGCTCTCTCATGTAAAATACTGTAATTCTAAATTTAAGTGAATCGAAAAAAAATCCAAATATTATCTAGGAACCCCAATGTTAAAGGCAAAATTGCTCTGAATATAATCTGTCAGAAAAAATATACAATGCCGTTTTCTACTCTGTTTTGTAGTATATTCTTAACTCAATATGCTCTCTCATGTAAAAAACTGAAATTCTAAATTTACGCAAAGCGAAAAACATCTAAATAATATCTAGGCGACCCAAAATTAAAAGAAAATGGCTCTGAATATTCTCTGTTAGGAAAAATATACAATGCCTTATTGTACTCCGTTTTGGAGTATATACACCAACTCAGTATGCTCTCTCATGTAAAATATAGAAATTCCAATTTTACCCGAATCGAAAAACCTAAATATTACCTCGACACCCCAATGTTAAAAGCGAAATTGCTCTGAATATAATTTGTCAGAAGAAATATACAATGCCCTTTTCTACTCTGTTTTCTAGTATATACCCCAACTCAATATGCTCTCTCATGTAAAATACCGAAATTTTAATTTTACGTGAAGCGAAAAAAATCTAAATAATATCTAGGTGCCGCAAACCTAAAAGTAAATGGCTCTGAATATAGTCTGTTAGAAAAAATATACAGTGCCATATTCTACTGTGTTATGGAGTATATACACCAACTCAGTATGCTCTCTCATGTAAAATACAGAAATTCTAATTTTACCCGAATCGACAAAATCTAAATATTATCTATGAAGCCCAATATTAAAGAGAAAACTGCTCTGAATATAGTCTGTCAGAAGAAATATACAATGCCCTACTCTACTCGTCTTTGGAGTATATACACCAACTCAGTATGCTGTCTCATATAAAATACAGAAATTCTAATTTCACGTGAATCGATAAAAATCTAAATAATATCTAGGGGCCCCAAAGTTAAAAGAAAATAGCTCTGAATATAATCTGTTAGAAAAAATATACAATGCCTTGTTCTACTCTGTTTTGGAGTATATACACCAACTCAGTATGCTCTCTCATGTAAAACACCAAAATTCTAATTTTAAGTGAATCGAAAAAAATCTAAATATTATCTAGGCACCCCAATGTTAAAAGCATAATTTCTCAGAATATAATCTGTCATAAAAATATACAATGCCCTTTTCTACTCTGTTTTGGAGTATATACACCAATTCAATATGCTCTCTCATGTAAAATAACGAAATTCTAATTTTACGCAAATCGAAAAAAGTCTAAATAATATCTAGGCGTTCCAAAGTTAAAAGAAAATGGCTCTGAATATACTCTGTTAGAAAAAATATACACTGCCTTATTCTACTCTGTTTTGGAGTATATACACCAACTGAGTATGCTCTCACATGTAAAATACAGAAATTCTAATTTTACGTGAATAGAAAGAAATCTAAATATTATCTAGGCACCCCAATGTTAAAAGCAAAATTGCTCTGAATATAATCTGTCAGAGAAAATGTACAATGCCCTTTTCTACTCATTTTTGTAATATATACACCAAATCAATATGCTCTCTCATGTAAAATACCGAAATTCTAATTTCACACGAATCGAAAAAGATCTAAATAATATCTAGGTGCCCCAAAGTTAAAGGAAAGTGACTCTGAATACAGTCTGTTAGAATAAATATGCAATGCCTTATTCTACTCTGTTTTGGAGTATATACACAAACTCAGTATGCTCTCACAGGTAAAACACCGAAATTCTAATTTTACGTTAATCCAACAAATCTACATATTATCTAGGCACCCCAATGTTAAAAGCAAAATTGCTCTGAAAATAAAGTGTCAGAAAAAATATAGAATGCCATTTTCTACTCTGTTTTTGAGTATATACACCAACTCAATATTCTTTTTCATATAAAATACCGAAATTCTAATTTTATGCGAATTCAAAAAAATCTAAACAATATCTAGTCGCCCCAATGTTAAAAGTAAATGGCTCTGAATATAGTCTGTTATAAAAAATATACAATGCCATATTCTACTCTGTTTTGGGGTATATAGACCAACTACATATTCTCTCTTTTGTAAAATACAGAAATTCTATATTGAAGCAAATCGAAAAAAATCTAAATATTATCTAGGCATCCAAATGTTAAAAACAAAACTGCTCATAATATAATGTCAGAAAAAATATACAATGCCCTATTCTACTCTGTTTTGGAGTATATACACCAACTCAGTATGCTCACTTATGTAAAATACAGAAATTCTATATTTAAGCGAATCGAAAAAAATCTAAATATTATCTAGGCACCCCAATGTTAAAAGCAAAATTGCTCTGAAAATAATCTGTCAGAAAATATATACAATGCCCTTTTCTACACTGTTTTGGAGTATATACACCTACTCAATATTCTCTTTCATGTAAAATACCGAAATTCTAATTTTACGCGAATCGAAAATGATCTATATAATATGCAGGTGCCCCAAAGTTATAAGTAAATGGCTCTTAATATAGTATGTTAGAAAACATATACAATGCCTTATTCTACTTTCTTTTGGAGTATATACAACAACTCAGTATGCTCTCTCATGTAAAATACAGAAATTCCAATTTTACGTGAATCGAAAAAAATCTAAATATTATATAGGCATCGCAATGATAAAAACAAAATTGCTCCGAATATAATCGGTCAGAAAAAATATACAATGCCCTATTCTACTCTGTTTTGGAGTATATACACCAACTCAGTATGCTCTCTCATGTAAAATACAGAAATTCTAAATTTACGTGAATCGAAAGAAATTTAAATATTATCTAGGCACCCCAATGTTAAAAGCAAAATTTCTCTGAATATAATCTGTCAGAAAAAATATACAATGCCCTTTACTACTCTGTTTTGTAGTATATATAACAACTCAATATGCTCTCTTATGTAAAATACCGTAATACTAATGTTACGCAAATCAAAAAAAATCTAAATAAATCTAGGTGCCCCAAAGTTAAAAGAAAATGGCTTTGAATATAGTCTGTTAGAGAAAATATACAATGCCTTATTCTACTCTGTTTTCGAGTATATACACCAACTCAATATACTGCCTCATGTAAAATACCGAAATTCTAATTTTACGTGAATCGAAAATAATCTAAATATTATCTAGGCACCCCAATGTTAAAAACGAAATTGCTCTGAATATAATCTGTCAGAAAAAATGTACAATGCGCTATTCTCTGTTTTGGAATATATACACCAACTATATATGCTCTCTCATGTAAAACCGAAAAAATCTATATTTAAGTGAATCAAAAAATTCTAAATATTATCTAGGAACCCCAATGTTAAAAAGAAAATGCTCTGAATATAATCTGTCAGAAAAAATATACAATGCTTATTTCTACTCGGTTTTGGAGAATATACACCAACTCAATATGCTCTCTCATGTAAAATATCGAAACTCTAATTTTACACGAATCGATAAAAATCTAAATAATATCTAGGCACGCCAAAGTTAAAAAAAATGGCTCTGAATATAGTCTGTTAGAAAAAAGATACAATGCCTTATTCTACTCTATTTTGGAGTATATACAGCAACTCAGTATGCTCTCTCATGTAAAATAACGAAATTCTAATTTTACGTGAATCAAAAAAAATCTAATTATGAACTAGGCACCCTTATGTTAAAATAAAAATTGCTCTGAATATAATCTGTCAAAAAAAAATACAATACCCTTTTCTATTTTGTTTTGGAGTATATACACTAACTCAATATGCTCTCTCGTGTAAAATACAGAAATTTTAACTTTACTCGAAGCGAAAAAAATCTAAATAATATCTAGGCGCCCCAAATTAAAATAAAATGGCTCTGAATATAGTTTGTTACAAGAAATATAAAATGCCTTATTCTACTCTTTGTTGGAGTATATACACCAACTCAGTATGCTCTCTCATGTAAAATACTGAAATTCTAATTTTTCCCGAATCGAAAAAATCTAAATATTATCTAGGCACTTGAATTTTAAAAGAAAAATTTCTATGAATATAATTTGTCAGAAAAAATATACAATGCCCTGTTATAATCTCTTTTTGAGTATATACACCAACTCCATATGCTCTCTCGTGTAAAACACAGAAATTCTATACTTAAGCGAATCGAAAAAAATCAAAATAATATCTACGCACCCCAATGTTAAAAAAAAAATTTCTCTGTATATAATCTGTCTGAAAAAATATACAATGCCCTATTCTACTCTGTTTTGGAGTATATACACCAACTCCATATGCTCTCTCATGTAAAATACATAAGTTCTATATTTAAGTGAATCAAAAATAATCTAAATATTATCTAGGCAACCCAATGTTTAAAGCAAAATTGCTCTGAATATAATCTGTCAGAAAAAATACACAATGCCATTTTCTACTCTGTTTTGGAGTATATACACCACCTCAATATACTCTCTCATGTAAAATACCGAAATTCTAATTGTACACGAATCAAAATAAATCTAAATAATAGCTAGGTGCCTTAAAGTTAAAAGAAAATGGCTCTGAATATAGTCTGTTAGAAAAAATATACAATGCCTTACTCTACATTTTTTTGGAGTATATACACCAACTCCATATGCTCTCTCATCTGAAATACAGAAAATCTATATTTAACCGAATCGAAAAACATCTAAATATTACCTAGGAACCCCAATGTTAAAAACAAAACTGCTCTGAATATAATCTGTCAGAAAAAATATACAATGCCCTTTTCTACTCTTTATTGTAGTATATACACCAACTCAATATGCTCTCTCATGTAAAATACAGAAATTCTAATTTTACGCAAAACGAAAAAAATCTAAGTAATATTTAGGCGCCACAAAGTTAAAAGAAAATGGCTCTGAATATCGTCTGTTAAAAAAATATACACTGCCTTATTCTACTCTGTTTTGGAGTATATACACCAACTCACTCTGCTCTCTCATGTAAAATGCCGAAATTCTAATTTTAGGTGAATCGAAAAAAATCTAAATATTATCTAGGCACACCAATGTTAAAAGCAAAATGGCTCTGAATGTAATCTGTCAGAAAAAATACACAATGCCCTTTTCTACTCTGTTTTCGAGTATATAAACCAACTCAGTATGCTCTCTCATGTCAAATACAGAAATTCTAATATTACCCAAATCGAATAAATCTAAATATTATCTAGGCACCCCAATGTCAAAAGCAAATTGCTCTGAATATCATCTGTCAGAGAAAATATACAATGCCCTATTCTACTCTGTTTTGGAGTATATACACCAACTCCATATGCTCTCTCATGTGAAATACAGAAATTCTAAATTTACGCGAATCAAAAAAAATCTAAATAATACCTAGGCACCCCAAAGTTAATAGAAAATGGCTCTGAAGATAGTCTGTCTGAAAAAATATACAATGCCCTATTCTACTTTGTTTTGTAGTATATACACTAACTCCATATGCGCTCTCATGTAAAATACCGAAATTGTATATTTAAGAGAATCGAAAAAAATCTAAATACTATGTAGGCAACCCAATGTTAAAAACAAAATTGCTCTGCATATAATCTGTCAAAAAATATATACAATGCCCTATTCTACTCTGTTTTGCAGTATATACACCAACTGAATATGCTCTCTCATGTAATATACCGAAATTCTTATTTTACAGGAACCGAAATAAATCTAAATATTTTCTAAGCATTCCAATGTTAAAAGCAAAATTACTCTGAATATAATCTGTCAGAAAAAATACACAATGCCCTTTCTACTTCGTTTTGGAGTATATACACCAACTCAATATTCTCCCTCATATGACATACTGAAATATTAAATTTACGCAAATCGAAAATAATCTAGATATTATCTAGGCACCCCAATGTTAAAAGCAAAATTTCACTGAATATAATCTGTTAGAAAATATATACAATGCCCTTTTCTGCTGTGTTTTGGGTTATATACACCAACTCAATATGCTTTCTCATGTAAAGTACGAAAATTCTAATTTTACGCGAATCGAAAAAAATCTAAATATTATCTAGGCATCTCAACGTTAAAAGCAAAATGCCTCTGAATACAATCTGTCATAAATAATATACAATGCCCTTTTCTACTCTGTTTTTGAGTATATACACCAATTCAATATGCTCTCTCATGTAAAATACCGAAATTCTAAATTTACGTCAATCAAAAAAAATCTAAATATTATCTAGGCACCCCATTGTTAAAAGCAAAATTGCTCTGAATATAATCTGTCAGAAAAAATATACAATTTTCTTTTCTACTCTGTTTTGGAGTATATACACCAAGTCAATATGCTCTGTCATGTAAAATTCTGAAATTCTAATTATACACGAATCGAAAAACATCTAAATATTTTCTAGGCAACCCAATGTTAAAAAAAATGGCTCTGAATATAATCTGTCAGAGAAAATACACAATGCCCTTTTCTACTCTGTTTTGGAGTACATAACCCAACTCAATATGCTCTCTCATGTAAAATACCTAAATTCTAATTTTACGCGAGTCGAAAAAAAAAACAAATATCATCTAGGCACCCCAATGTTAAAAGCAAAATTGATCTAAATATAATCATTCAAAAAAAATATACAATGCCCTTCTCTACTCTGTTTTGGTGTATATACACCCACTCAATATGCTGTCTCATGTAAAATACCGAAATTATAAATTTACGTGAATCGATAAAAATCTAAATATTATCTAGGCACCCCAATCTTAAAAGCAAAATTGCTCTGAAAATAATTTGTTAGAAAAAATATACAATGCCCTATTCTACTCTGTTTTGGAGTATATACACCAACTTAATATGCTCTCTCATGTAAAATACTGAAATTCTAATTTTACGTGAATCGAAAAAAAATCTAAGTATTATCTAGGTACCCCAATTTTAAAAGCAAAATTGCTCTGAATATAATCTGTCAGAAAAAATATACAATGCCCTTTTCTACTCTGTTTTGGAGTATATCCTCCAACTCAATATGCTCTCTCATGTTAAATACGGATATTCTAATTTTACCCGAAAGGAAAAAAATCTAAATATTATCTTGACACCCCAATGTTAAAAGCAAAATTCCTGTGAATATAATCTGTCATAAAAAATATACAATGCCCTTTTCTACTCTGTTTTGGAGTATATACACCAACTCAATATGCTCTCTCATGTAAAATACCGAAATTCTAATTTTACGCGAATCGAAAAATATCTAAATATTATCTAGGCACCCCAATGTTAAAAGAAAATGGCTCTGAATATAATCTGTCTTAAAAAGTATACAATGCCCTTTTCTACTTTGTTTTGGAATATATACACCAACTCATTATGCTCTCTTATGTAAAATACCGAAATTCTAAGCTGACGGGAATCGAAGAAAATCTAAATATTATCTAGGCACCCCAATGTTAAAAGCAAAATGGCTCTGAATATAATCTGTCAGAAAAAATATTCAATGCCCTGTTCCTCTCTGTTTTGGAGTATATACATCAACTCAATATGCTCTCTCAATTAAAATACCAAAATTATAAATTTGTGCTATTCGAATAAAATCTAAATATTATCTAGGCACCCCAAGGTTAAAAGAAAATGGCTCTGAATATAATCTGTCAGAAAAAATATGCAATGCCTTATTCTACTCTGTTTTTGAGTATATACACCAACTCAATATGCTCTCTCATGTAAAATAAAGAAAATCTAATTTTAAGCCAATTGAAAAAAATCTAAATATTATCTAAGCATTCCAATGTAAAATGCAAAATTTCTCTGAATATAATCTGTCAGAGAAAATATACAATGCTTTTTCTACTCTGTTTTGGAGTATATACACCAACTGAATATGCTCTCTCTTGTGAAATACCAAAATTCTAATCTTACACGAACCGAAATAAATCTAAATATTTTCTAGTCATTCCAATGTTAAAAGCAAAATTTCTCTGAATATAATCTGTCAGAATAAATATACTATGCTCTTTTCTACTCTGTTTTGGAGTATATATACCAACTCAATATGCTCTCTCATGTAAAATACCGAAATTATAAATTTACGCTAATCGAATGAAATCTAAATATTATCTAGGCACCCCAATGTTAATAGCAAAATGTCTTTCAATATAATCTGTCAAAAAAATATACAATGCTTTTCTCTACTTTGTTTTGGAGTGTATACACCAACTCAATATGCTCTCTCATGTAAAATACCAAAATTGTAAATTTATGTGAATCGAAAAAAATCTAAGTATTATCTAGGCTCCCCAATGTTTAAAGCAAAATTCCTCTGAATATATTCTGTCAGAAAAAATATACAATGCCCTTTTTTACTCTGTTTTGCAGTATATACACAAACTCAATATGCTCTCTCATGTAAAATACCCAAATCCTAACATTACTCTCAGTATCTCATAAAGTGCACAATACCCCCGTGATGATGTTTTTTATAACTTGAGGATTACAGATGACATTACTCACGATATGACTGCGGCTGTTTGCCGGTCCTGTGATAATGTTTCTTATATCCAGATAAGGAGAGGAGAATGTTTCTGCCCATAGGCAAATCCTCTGAATACGGCAAGAGGAGTACACCGTGCTGTGATATGGTCACTAATGTAAACAAGAAAGCAATTATATTGAATTAAATCTTGCAAGGTGTTTACCCCCCCTATAATTTTTCTTCTCATTTCAAGGGGGTGAGGAAGACATTTTTGTCAAAATGGTGGAGGTGTAACTACAGCTATTGCCTACTATATAATAAAAAATGATAAAATTATTATTTACATATGATATGATTGCCAGTATCATATTACACCACATTTTCAAAATATCTTGGCCCCAGCAGCTGTGGGCATGACAGCCAAGCGAGGGTGTCCCTATGCAACCAGGTTGGGCATTGCAGCTGCTACGGGCCCTCTGTGGTTTGTCTGGGGGCTGCTACGGGCCCTCTGGCGGTGGCTGTGGTAACAACCAAATAGCCAGAGGGTCTCTCAACATCCAGGGAGGGCCTGGCGGCTGCTACTGACACTCTGGCAGGGGCTATGGGCACAGCCACCTAACCAGGGGGTCCCTACGTTGCCAGGGTGGAGCTGGAAGCTGCTATAGGCCCTTTGGAGGGAGGTGTGGGGATACCCTGCTGTTCACAGGTACACAGTTTGCACCTATTTCTACATGTGTAGATCGTTTACATAATGGGCACATATTTGTACACATGTACATATGTTATTATCACAATAAACATGTATGTACATAATATGTGTACAATAAATATGTACTTTATACGTACCTAATATAAACAATATGTACTTTTTGGTGATATTATGTGATATCTACATATTATTGATTATATATCTTATTGTGATAATATGTATGTTACCACTGAAATTTTTAGAAATGTACATAGAGTACACTTCATGTACCTATGCATTGTGTACACATTATAGAAATAAATAGGTACATATTTTACAGATGATGTACATTTTTTCTACATGTGTATTTTGTACACATATGTACAGCGGAGTAAATGTACAGACTATACCTATTTTATACATTTATTGTGATATGTCAATAAATGTACACATGAGTACATTCTGGGATATAATTTTTGGCATATTAGATAGGAATTACACCGGTGACCAAAGTGGGTTTACACCCAGGTGCGCACATAGTTTATACATGTACATGTTGTGCATATTATGTACTCATGTACAGAATGTACATGTCTACATTATATATACATAGGTGTACGCAGCATACATATGTACATACTGTGCACACATACGTACACGTGCATATATTGTACATCTGTATATAATGGGTACATGATGTACATGTGTACACATCATATCACAATAAATGTAAATATACATAATGTTTGCAATATGTACGTTTATATTATGTATTACGTTTATTGTGATTATATATGCTGTTGTGATATGATATCATTGTGACATTACAAATGTACATGTTATACACATTATGTACCTATGCATTGTGCACAGATTATAGAAATATAAAGAAACATATTTTACAGGTTATGTACATTTTATTTACTTGTGTATTGGGTACACAGAGTAAATGTACAGATCTTACTTTATACATTTATTGTGATATGCAAATAAATGTACACATTATGAGTACATTCTGTGATATTACATTTAGAATATAAGATAGAAATTACTCTGGTTACCAAAGTGGGTGTAAACTTATGTGTGCACATACTCTGTACATGTACATACTGTGCATATTATGTACTTGTGTACAGAAGGTAAATATCTACATTATGTGTATGTATGGGTACAGAGGGTACATATGTACATACTATGTACATATATCTCCACCTGAATTTATTGTACATCCGTACATAATGGGTCCACGCTGTACATGTAAACACATCGTCATACCACAATAAATGGAAATGTACATAATGTGTGAAATACGTACATTTATATTATGTATTACATGTGTATTGTCATTGTATATGCTGTTCTGATATCATTGTGATATTACAAATGTACATATTGTACACATTACGGACATACCTATTGTGTACATATTATGTACACATAAATGTACATATTGTACAGATTATGTATATTTATTGTACATCTGTATGGTGCACACATATGTACATCACAGTCAACGTACATATGGTACATATTCTGTGCATTGTTTGTAATATTTCAGTAAGAGTACACATTATAAGTATATTCTGGGATATGATTTTTAGTATGTTAGATAAAAATTACTTTCAATATCAAAGTGGGTATACACTGATGTATGTCCATTTTGTGATATTATCCATCATATCCTGAGTAGGTATTTCTCTCATTGTGAAAGCAGGTTTACACTCTCGGATTGCTCCAATATCAAGGCAAACTAAAACTCGTCTGTGATGTAGTTAATAATATCCTGAGGACAAAGGATGACCATACCCTGAATATCGCAGGAAGTGTACACCACCACTGTAGTATTGTTTCTAATGTTCAAAAACGGAAAGGATATTACTCCAAATATCTCAGAAAGCACACAAGCGCCCCGTGATATTGTTTCTAATAACTAGAGAATTACAGATGACATTACCCACGACGTGACTGGGGCTGTACTCTGGTCCTGGAATATTGTTCCTAATATCCAGAGAAGGAGAGGAAAATGTTGCTGCCCATAGGGAAATACTCTTAATACGGCAAGAGGTGTACACCATGCTTTGATATGGTCACTAATGTAAGCAAGAAAACAATTACATTGAATTAAGCATTGCAAGGAATGAAACTCCCCTATGATTTTCATTCTAATGTCAATGGGGGTGAGGATGACATTTTTGTCAATATGGCAGAGGTGTCACTGGAGCTATTGCCTAATATACAAAAAAACAGAATAAGATTATCATTTTTATATAATATGGTTGCCAGTATCATATTACACCGGATTTGCAAAATAGCTGGGCCTCAGCAGCTGTGGGCAGAGCCCACAAGCGAGGGGACCCCTAAGCAGCCAGGGTGGGCCTGGGGGCTGCTCTGGGCTTTTTGGTGGGGTCTGTGAGCACATCGACCCAGCCAGGGGTCCCTGAGCAGCCATGGTTGGCCTGGGGGCCGCTACGGGCACTCTGGCATGGGCTGTGGGCACAGACACCTAGTCAGGGGGTCCCTAAGCAGCCAGGGTGGGCATGGGGGCTGCTACAGGCATTCGAGCAGTGTTTGTGGGCACAGCCCAATTGCCAGGGGGTCTCTAAGCAGCCAGGCTGGGCCTGGGGGCTGCTATTAGGGGGGCTTTGGTAATAGCGTGCTGTGCATCGGTACATAGTTTGCACCTATTACTACATGTGTAAATAGTTTTAATATCGGGCATATATATGTACATGCGTACATATGGTGTTATCACGATAAATTTATATTTACATAATATGTGCAAAATACATATGTACCTAATGCATACCTAATGTGTACAATATGTACTTTTTTGTAATATTAGACAATATATATTACTGTGATTATATATCTTATTGTGATTAAATATATTTTATCACTAATATTTTAAGGAATGTGTATAGTGTACACATTATATACCTATGTATTGTGTACACAATATAGAAATATATAGGTACATATTTTACAGATTATGTACACTTTTTCTACATGTGTATTGTGTACACCTATGCACAGCAGAGTAAATGTACAGACTGTACCTATTTTATACATTTCTTGTGATATGCCAATAAATGTACACATTATGAGTACATTCTAAAATATAATTTTTACCATATTAGAAATTACTCCATTGACCAAAGTGGGTGTACACCCAGGTGTGTACATAGTTTATACGTGTACATATTGTGCATATTAGGTACTCATGTACAAAGTGTACATGTCAACATTATATGTATTTATGTGTACATAGTGTGCAAATGTACATACTGTTCACACATATGTACATGTGCACATTTTGTACATGTGTACATAATGGGTACATGATGTGCATGTGTACACACCGTGATACCACAATAAATGTAAATGTACACGATGTGTGCAATATGTACATTTATATTATGTATTACTTGTTTATTGTGATTTTATATGCTGTTGTGATTATATGATATCATTGTAATATTACAATAAATACACCTATTGCACACATTTCGTACATACCTATTGTGTACACATTATGTACCTGTAATTGCATATATTGTACAGATTATGTACGTTTTTGGTACATCTGTATTGTGTACACATATGTACATAACACTCTATGTACATATGGTATGTATTCTGCACATTGATTGTAACATCTCAATAAGTGTACACATTATGAGTGTATTGTGATATATGATTTTTAGTATATTAAACACTTCTTTCTATATCAAAGTGGGTATACACCCATGTGTGTCCATTTTTTGATATTATCCATCATATTTTAAGTAGATATTACTCTCATTTTGAAAGCAAGTGTTCACTCTGTGATTGTTCCAATATCACAGGCAAAGCACAAGGCTTCTTTAATGTACTACCTAATATCCTGGGGACAAAAGATTATTATACCCTGAATATCGCAGGAAGTGTACACCACCACTGTAGTATCGTGTCTAATATCCAAAAACGGAAAAGATATTACTCCAAATATCTGATAAAGCACACAAGACCCCCGTGATATTTTTTCTAATAACTAAGGGATTACAGATGACATTACTCACGATATGACTGGGGCTGTCCGCCGGTCCTGTGATATTGTTCCTAATATCCAGAGAACGAGAGAATAATGTTGCTGCCCATAGGCAAATCCTCTGAATACGGCAAGAGGAGTACACTGTGCTCTGATATGGTCACCAATGTAAACAAGAAAACAATTATATTGAATTTAACATTGCAAGGGGTGAAACCCCCTTATGATTTCAATTCTAATGTCCAGGGGTGTGAGGATGACATTTTTGTCAATATGGCAGAGGTGTAACTAGAACTATTGCCTAGTATATCAAAAACCAGAATAACATCATTTCCATATGATATGGTCGCCAGCATCTTATTACACCACATTTTCAAAATAACCGGGCACAGCGCCCTAGCCAGGGGGTCCCTAAGCAGCCAGCGTCAGCCTGGGAGCTGTTATGGGCCCTCTGGCGGGGAATGTGGTTACAGCTCCCTAGCCAGGGGGTATTTAAGCAGCCAGGGTGGGCCTTGGGGCTGCTACGAGGGGGGCTGTGGTAATAGCCTGTTCTGCACAGGTACATAGTTTTAATAATGAACACATATTTGTATAAGTGTACACATGGTGTTATGATAAATATATATGTACATATGTGCACCATACATATAGACCTAATGCGTACCTACTGTGTACAATATGTACTTTTTGTGATATTACATGATATATATATATATTACTGTGATTATATGCGTTAATTTGATTATATATATTTTATCACTGATATTTTAAGGAATGTGCATAGTGTACACATTATGTACCTATACATTGTTTACACATTATAGAAATATGTAGGTACATATTTTACAGAGTATGTACATTTTTTGTACATGTACATTGTGTACACATATGTACAGCAGTGTAAATGTACAGATTGTACCTATTTTATACATTTATTGCAATATGCCAATAAATGTACACACTATTACTACATTCTGAATTATTATATTTTGTATATTAGATAGAAATTTCTCCGGTTACCAAAGTGGTTGTACACCCAGGTGTGTACATCGTTTATATGTGTACATATTGTGCATAGAATGTACTTGGGTACAGAAGGTACATATCCACATTATATGTACACATGTGTAGTGTACATATGTACATACTGTACCCACATATGTACACTTGCATATATTGTGCATCTGTACATAATAGGTACATGATGTACATGTTTACATATCATATCACAATAAATGTAAATGTACATGTTTGCAATATGTACATTTATATTGATATTACATGTGTATTGTGATTTTATATGCAGTTGTGATTATATAACATTGTGATATTACCATAAATGTACATATTGTACACATTATGTGCATTCCTATTGTGTGCACATTTTGTACATATATTCGTACAAATGATACAGTTTATGTACATTTATTGTACATCTGTATTGTGTACATGTATGTACATCACAGTCAATGTACATATGTTAAATATTCTGTACATTGAGTGTAATATCCCAATAAGTGTACACATTATGAGTTTTTTCTGGGTTATGACTTTTAGTATATTAGATAAAAATGACTTCCAATATCACAGTGGGTATATACCCATGTGTGTCCATTTTGTGATATTATCCATCATATCCTAAGTAGGTATTTCTCTCACAATGAAAGAAGGTGTACACTCTGTGATTGTTCCAATATTATTGGCAAAGTGCAACGCTTCTGCGATGTAGTTCCTAATATCCCAGGGACAGAGGATGAGTATACTCTTAATATCGCAGGAAGTGTACACCACCACTGTAGTATTGTTTCTAATATCCAGAAACTAAAAGGATATTACTCCAAATATCTCCAAAAGCACACGAGACCCCCGTTACATTGTTCTTAATAACTAGGGGATTACAGATGACATTGCTCACGATGTGACTGACGCTGTAAGCCGGTGCTGTGATATTCTTCCTAATATCCAGATAAGGAGAGAAAAATGTTGTTGCCCATAGAGAAATATTCTGAATACTGCAAGAGATGTACACCGTGCTCTGTTATGGTCACTAATGTAAACAAGAAAACAATTATATTGAATTAAACATTGCAAGGGGTGAAACCCTCCTATGCTTTCAATTCTAATGTCAATGGGGTGAGGATGACATTTTTGTCAATATGCCAAAGGTGTAACTAGAACTATTGCCTAATATGTAAAGAACCACAATAACATTATCATTTCTGTGTGATAGGTTGCCAGTATCATATTACACCACATTTTCAAAATAGCCGGGCCCCAGCAGCTGTGGGCACAGCGCCCTAGGCAGGGGGTCCCTAAGCAGCCAGCGTGGGCCTGGTAGCTGTTATGGGCCCTCTGGCGGGGGCTGTGGGTACAGCCCCCTAGCCAGGGGGTCTTTAAGCAGCCGGGGTGGGCATTGAGGCTGCTACGAGCAGAACTGTAGTAATAGACTGTTGTGCATAGGTAGGTAGTTTGTACCTATTTCTGCATGTGTACATTGTTTAAATAGTAGGCACATATTTGTATACGTGTACATATGGTGTTATCATGATACATATATATTTTCATATTATGTGCACTATACATATGTACCCAATACATACCTAATGTGTACAATACGTACTTTTTGGTGATATTACACGACATATATGTATTAGTGTGATTATATATCTTACTGTGATTATATATATTTTATCACTGATATTTTAAAGAATGTGCATAGTGTACACATTATGTACCTATGCATTGTGTACACATTATAGAAATATATAGGTACATATTTTACAGATTATGTACATTTTTTGTACACGTGCATTGTGTACACCTATGTACAGCAGAGTACATGTACAGATTGTGCCTATTTAATACATTTATCACAATATGACAATAAATGTACACACTATGACTACATTCTGGGATTTTATATTTAGTATATTAGATAGAAATCTCTCCGGTTACCAAAGTGGGTATACACCTATATGTGTACCTAGTATATATGTGTACATATTGTACATACAGTGTACTCCTGTACAGAAGGTACATATCTACATTATATGAATATATGTGTAGTGTACATATGTACATACTGTGCACACTTATGTACACGTGTATATACCGCAAATCTGCACGTGTGCATGATGTACATGTGTACATATCATAATATCACAATAAATGTAAATGTATATAATGTGTGCAATATGTACATTTATATTGATATTATGTATATGTGTATTGTGATTATATATGCTGTTGTGATTATATGAAATCATTGTAATATTACAATATATTTACATATTGTACACATTATGTACATACCTACAGTGTACACATTATGTACATATAAATGTACATATTGTACAGATTATGTACATTTTTTGTACATCTGTATTGTGTACACATATGTACATCACAGTCAATGTACATATGGTACATATTTTGTACGTTGATTGTCATATCCCAATAAGTGTACACATTATGAATATATTCTGGGATATGATTTATAGTATATAAGAAAAAAGTTACTTCCAATATCAATGTGGGTATACTCGCATGTGTGTCCATTTTGCTGTACCTTCTATTAATCTTTGCCATTGAACATGATAGTGAGAGGTGGTTCTTTTCTCTAACAAGGTTTTCTGTTAATATAACTCAACTCTACTACCTTGTGGCCTCTGTATCTTCCATTGTAAATTGTAATTACCTATAAAAGAGAATATTTTGACATCACGTATCTACCTCTTGGATCCATCAGCCAGAGGCCTAAAATAAAAAAGACATTCACCCCACGAATGGTTATATAGTGGTTGACAACCCCACTTTCTTCTAGGTAAACAGTATCCTCTCTTTAACAGTAGCTACTCACAAGATTTGTGCATAAAGAATGTGACTTTTTTATCAGTATCTAGTTTATTCTTACATAAATTTCTAAAATACTGAGAGAATATTCTGATCATTGGTTATGTACTATTTTAATTTAATTTTTTCCTCTCAAATTTTATCTTAACTGCATACTCTACCCTGTTTATAAGACTGCCCTATGGTTAAATTTAGTAGGTAGTAAATTATCCTGAGCACACAGAACAATTCTTTTTGTAATCAACTCTGAAACATCATTGAAAGAGCAAGGATATGGGAATTAGATTTATCTGGCTTTTATTTCTGGTACTTACTTGCTCTCTGACCTTGGGCAACTTATGTATTTGCTCTGAGTCTCATCTTCTTCATCTGTAAAATGATCATAGTAATACCTAATTCATATGCAGCTTGGAAATGTGTAATTTAGTGATTGATATAAAGTTCCTGGTACAATTTCTGACAAAATAATAGACACCCCACGAGAGATAACCATAACAATCAGAGTTTATATTCACATTAACTGGGATAAAATTGATCTGAAAATACAGCATAAAAAAGCAGCCAAAAATTCACAAGCATATATTTCGCTTGCCTTTTTATACAGAGCTGGAAAAGTTCTCATCATTATCTCATCCATTGCCTGCAGCACGATCCTTCCAAAACTCCTCCTAAGACCGTCTGCCAAGGTGGAACACACTGAACCGCATGTGACTCTGCCTTTTCTGACTATTTTTGCAAGACTTTTCTCATAGAGTATTATTAACAGAAAATGGGGCTGTTATCAAGGTGACTAGGATTGGTGCATTCTCAGTTCAGGCTCTGATGGAATGTCTACTTGATCTGGTGCAACTCCAGCTGTGCTCTTGGCTTTCCTCACTTTTGTGGTTCCGAGAATGCAAATATTCTCCCATGGCTTACTTATTTTGTCTTTCTCCATGAGGTCTCATTCAAGTATAAACATTCCCTTCAATTTTCTCAACTCATTTTATATTGTCTGAATAACCTTGATAATTTTCCCTCTCCTAAAGCTATAGACCTTCTTTTTGTGTGTAAGAACAGATTACTCACAAATGTTTACTGTCCGCTAAACATTTATGTGTAATCGGTCCTTAATTCTACACACAAAATATCATCTCTACCAACATTTTACAACTATAGTCTTTCTGTAGAGAACTATGAAAGGAACTTGCTCTAAAGGAGAAACTTCCAGAGCTAAACCAAGGGTCTGACAATTGTTAACAATATGTTATTCAGTAAAAATATTTTTTCAGTTAACAGAGAAGAATGCCATGGACAAAATGGCAAAACAGAACTTTTCAGCACTTATTCCTTCACAGATACATCAATTTGAACAGCCATCCGTGCATCAAAGTGTCTTCAAAAGAGACAAGGAATCCAGGTGAGAGGTTATAGCACGTTTGCGGAGAGAAAAGTAAGAAAAACGGCATAAAATAGAGTATAAAAGAGAGTTTTCTATTATCTGCATTACCCCGCCCCTAAACCTGGGTAGTGCAGCATGGAAAGAGATACGACGTATATGCAGAGAGGAGAGTAAATGTAACACCTGACTTCAACATCAACTCCAATGCCAGGCACAATTCAGTGAACTCAACACCAGGCAGGTTTCTATAGCCACAGGCTATGGGACAGACCCTGTCAACCCAAGCTCCAGGCCTTCCCCTATGGCTATAAGATCTAATGCCTCCAACCTCCATGGCTCCTACCGACATAGGCTCCAGGCCTTCGCCACAACCAGGCCATTTATGGCTTCCCCAGGCTCCACACTGGTTACTATAGACTCGTAAGTGCCTGGATAAACAAACCTCTACATCGACACAGTAAAATGTTATTCAGCAATGAAAGCAATAATCTTTGAATGTGGCTTTTGTTGCAGAAAAAAGCACGTGAGCTATGAAGCCATTAAAAGACATAGAGGAAACTCAAATACATACTACTAAGTGAAAGAAACCAATCTCAAATGACCACTTACTATATGAATCCAACTATATGACATTCTGGAAAAGGCAAAACTATAGAGACATCAAAACGTTCAGTGATTGCTGGGGGTTGAAAAGTGGGGAAGGATAAATGGGCAGAGCATAGAGGATGTTTAGGGCAATGAAACTACTCTGTGTGTTACTATAATGGTAGACACATGCCATTACACCCTTGTCAAAACTCACTGAATATACGACAGCAAGAATGGTCCCTAATGTCAATTATAAACTATGGGTGACAGTGATAAGTCAATGTTGGTTCATCCATTGTAACAAATGTACCTCTCTAGTGAGGAAGGCTGATAGTGGAGGAGGCTGTGCATTTGGGGAGGTGGGAATGTAGGAACTCTCTGTACTTTCCACTATGCCTCACTATTAACTTTACACTGCCCTAAAAATAAAGCGTATTTGAAAAAAGATTGAGCTGTTGATATAAGCCAAATGTCTACTTTGACGTCCAGAAATGTTTCTTTTAAAACGCTAATACACCACTTCCTGGAAGAAAATATTTGTTAACAAATTCTTTTCTAGAACAATTATTTTTGTGGGTGTTCCTGTCACAACTATACATAAAAATCAGAATATGCAGCAACATCTTGATACTCTAAAAACACAATACCAAGAACGTTAAGAAAATCATTTCTAAATTGGATCTAAGCCAAAATGCGGAGAAGCAAAAGGGAAGAAAATTATTTCTGTATAATGAGATTATAGGTTGTTTCTCCGAACTCCTCTACAGTTTTCAGTATTTTCCAACTTCTATCATGGAGATATATAAATATAGATGTAGATATGTAGATATATAGTCATTAGATATATATTTATATATAATAAATAAACAGATACCATTTTATTTTTTATTATTGATTTATTTATTTATTTTTTGAGACGGAGTTTCGCTCTTGTTTCCCAGGCTGGAGTGCAATGGCGCGATCTTGGCTCACTGCAACCTCCACCTCCTGGGTTCAGGCAATTCTCCTGCCTCAGCCTCCTGTGTAGCTGGGATTACAGGCACGTGTCACCAAGCCCAGCTAATTTTTTGTATTTTTAGTAGAGACGGGGTTTCACCATGTTGACCAGGATGGTCTCGATCTCTTGACCTCGTGATCCACCCGCCTCGGCCTCCCAAAGTGCTGGGATTACAGGCTTGAGCCACCGCGCCCGGCCTACAGATACCATTTTTAAAAGATATATTTATGTATTTTATATATTTATATAATATATACATGTTCATATATACATCATGTTATCACCATTATGGATATAAAGAAGGACATTAAAATAGTGAAAAGATTAAAATAAAATGTACCAAAATGGAAACAGTGATTTAACACTGCCTAGCTTTATGTGATTAAACAAGGTATTTTTCAAATATATTTTTCTTTGCTTTCTAGAGGCTTTATAATAAACCTATATTTTTATATTTAAAAGCCTAATTTTTATTAAACAAATAAAAATTCAGCAACACTGTCTTTAGAACATTTTTTAAATCAACTTGAGCATGAAGAAAATGTTATGACTATGGTGGTGAGCATTTTGAAAGATTAGCAGAAGCAGGGATAATGTGACACTTAGCTGATCTTTCAAGGGAAGCTAAACAAATGACACTTTTCGAAAAGAAAATAGTCACTAGTGTTGAAACATGGTATTGCCAGTATGATTAAGAAGGAAAGTGTCAACTTCTTCTGTGGAAAATCCTAACATTACCAAACGTAAGAAGGCAAATACTTCAACAACAGAAATGAAAAAGATCTTGATTCATTTATTTAACACTTTTTTAGAGTTTAATCCCAAAAAGTCTATTTTGAAGAAAAGAAAAAATCTTACTCGTGTATATTACCCTTATGCAGTGAACTGGCCAAATAAGTCTATCCAAGGTACGTGAATACCGAACATGCTGGAAACATTTTTATTGACATCATCTCTAATCCCTACAACAATAGTGCAAGGGAAGGTTTAACATCTTCTTTTTACAGAGAGGAAAGCTGAGGCTCAAAAAGGTATAGTAGCTCATTTAACATTACACATCTAATACGTGGTGGAGGTGGGACCTATACTTACATCTGTCAGACCTTAAAGTCTGTGTTCTTCTTTCTACCTCTCTGCCTCAGTCCAACAATTGGGATCTTTGCCATGATGCCTCACGAGTTCACGAGGCACTTTTCAGGAAGTTTTTGACTCAGACTTTATCACTCAGCAAGATACCTCAACTAATTTACAAAATGTGACTTGAAAAGCAGGTTGTAATTCCAAAAGCAAAAATCCAACCACAAAAGATAAAGTCTTAATCAGTAGAGCTTTACAGAAGGAAGTAATGTAGGTAGTAAGGGCACTTTTGGAAATGTCTGGAATTAGCGGAGTCGATGTATCACCTGTTAGAAATTGTACTCGCTTGGTAGCAAAATTTTCCTTGTGTTCACTTAAAATAATAGTCTTGTTGTTTTAAAACCAACGCATAGTCAGAGGGTGACTTGGATGTTTATTTTTTATTCTCTTTGCCTTCTTGTTTTAAGAATGGATTTTTCCTAAATTCTAATTATTATTGTAACTTACATAAGTGCAGCCGATTTTTCTTTTAAGGATAAAACTACATTTAAGTAGCTTTGTCTGGATTATCAAAACCAGGCCCTGAAGAAGTGAGTTCCTAAAGGGTAGGAACTTTGCTTATGTCTATATCTCAGTTGTGTTAAACAGAATAACTGGCGCAAATCAGCAAATGATGCACTGAGGAATCATAGAACAAAAGACATTATGAAGAACTAAGTTTCCGATTCAGGGTGACGCTAAGGAGCTAGTGTACCAGAGGATGGTATGCCTTCTGCAATCACAAAAGCAGCATTCAGTCTGATCTGGGCTCTAAGAAGTGCTCCTTGAGACCTGAAATTTTATCCTAACACTGCCACTAACAGGTTAAGTCAGAAAGAGTTCACTTCCCAGAGCTTTCTATTTCTGGTTTCCAAATCAGCACAATGAGAAACTGAAAAGAAGGAAAGAGGAAAAAAAGAGAGGGTCAGAGATCCCTCCTGCTTGTACAATGCCATGATTTGGACACAGGGTTTGGGCAACCATGGCCCATCCACCAATTCCTGCCTGTCGTCTCTTGTCAGACAGCTCATGAGCCACGAATGTGAAAGAATTCAAAAAAGTAACTGTATTTTGGGACATGTCAACAATTATATAAAATGCAATTTTCAGTTCTCATAAAAGTACTTTGGAACTCAGCCCCACTCCTTTATTACCCATTTCTATGGGTGCTTTCACACCACAACCACAGAGATGAGTAGCTGTGACAGAGACCATATGGGCTGCCAAGCCTAAAATATTTACTGCCTAGACCTTTCCAGAAAAAAAAAAGGATTGCTGATCTTTTACACAGACAATCAAGCAAGTGATCACCTGAGAACATTAAAATCTGTGTCTAGGACAAATGGGGCCTATATAAACTAGGGAATAATCTTCCCCACTACTTATGCAAGAACATTCACCCTTGAGAGAGCAGGCTACATGGCTTGGCAGCACTACTGCCACCAGTCCAGACTTCCCCTCACCTGTGCCCTATAAGTGACCAGCATTTCTAGGCATCCGTGGAGCAGCGGGGTGCATTCTCATGGCTGGCCCCACACCTTCCCTTCCTCCTGCTTCCTCACATTCTATTTTCTGAGTGGTTGTCAAAGGAACGCTGAATTTTGCTGTCACTTTTTCAGACCCCAATTCCACTTATGACAGTCTTGGTACCAGGAAGCATTCCAAGCTCCTATCTCATCACCACAACCGCCTGCTTCTCACTTAGTCCAGACGAGCTTGCCACAGTGCACTTGCTTTTTAATCGCTCTCTCTCTTCTTGCCTTCACCTCCTCTCCCTCCCTCTCTCCCTGGCTCTTTCTGTCACACGGGTGTGTGCACATACACAAGTTCCGATCAGATAAAAGAAGAAACACTTTTTAAGTTTCTTTCTAGACCTAATAGAAAATTTTTTTTTTTTTTTTTTTTTTTTTACAAAAACAGAGCTGTTTTTTTCCATTGCAAAAGTGTGGGTGTTTTTCCTTTTGGAGAGTAGCAATCATGTTCTACGTGGCCTTCTGACACATTGCATGTTGTACATATGTGTGTGTGCACATGTGCATATGAGTGTTAGAGTATGTGTGTGTAGCAGGGAGGAAAGAGATGAAGGAGAGTGTGTATGTGCATGTTGGTTCACATGAGTGTGAGTGTGTGCATGCACGTGCCTGTGTGTGTGCACGTGTATGAGCATGCTTGTATTTGCGTATGAGAATGTGCATGTGAGAGAGAAAGAAAGAATGCGTGTATGTGTGCATGTGTATGTGTGTGTATAGCAGGGAAGAAGGGGATGAAGGAGAGTATGCTAAAAAGAGAACACCTCAGAACAGTCCAATAAAAGATTCCATATCAACATCATATCTTGTTAAAATACAGGATTCCCAAGTCAGTCACCTTCAAGCTGGAAGCCTGGAGTGTAAAAAGAGTGGGTGTTCTTCTCTGACAACTTATTGTCTAAGACAATTTTATGATCAAAAATATATTCGAATAAAAGTACCTGAGAAAAGTACATAAAGAGAATATAGCAAAGTGTTAACAATGGTTTTCTTTGGGTGAGAGGAAGAAGAAGCAGGTTGTGGTTGATCTGTTTCTTTTAGTTCAACTATTCTGCATTCCTCACTTTTAAATTTTGGATATTAAGCTGGAGAGAAAGAACATGAATATAAAGATGAATTCGCTGAATGGAGCAACGAATGCTGAGTTAGCCAAAAATGTATGGCTACCTTCTATATCTAATTATCTGAGGGCAAATCAGAAAACACCACTTTCAGAAAATTTTTTTTTTTTTTAGAAATGAAGGTTCGCTCTTGTTGCCCAAGCTGGAGTGCAATGGCACAATCTCAGCTCACCGCAGCCTCCGCCTTTTGGGTTCAGGCAATTCTCCTTCCTCAGCCTCCCGAGTAGCTGGGATTACAGGCACGCACCACCATGCCCAGCTAATTTTTTGTATTTTTAGCAGAGACAGGGTTTCACAATGTTGACCAGGATGGTCTCGATCTCTTGATCTTGTGATCCACCCACCTCGGCCTCCCAAAGTGCTGGGATTACAGGCTTGAGCCACCGCGCCCAGCCAGAAATTTTTTAAAATGTGTTTTACGTTATTTTCCCTTTCAGCCTAAGGACTAAAAATTGAACACAACTGGATCTGCGCCATTGCCTCAAAGATTCTTAGCCTAGTTCAAGATCCATTATCTGGACACTCCTGCTTTTTAGACAGAAAACAGGGCTAAATTCCTATTGACTTCCAAATACACAGACCCACAGATTTGTCACAGTAGCCTCTCTCTCTCACCCTGTCTCTGTCCGTCTGAGTCTCTCTTTCTTTCTCTCTCCCTTCCCTCACATCATCCCCAAATCAGAATGCATATATAAAAATTTGATTAACTGAAACATAGAATGTTTTACTTTACAAACCAAGATTTTACTACAAGAGAAATACAGACTTCAGCTAAGATGTTTGGTTGAATACCTGCATATGCCTTCACTCCATCATTAAACCACATTAACATGGGATGATTAAAAATAAATAAACCAACAAAGATAAAAAGAAAATAAAGACAATCCCTTCAGCATATAGAAAACTGGCAAACAGAAGCTGTCAGTGACACCTCACAGTAGAAACAGAGATGCTAAATCCCAAGCCAGTGGCAGGAAGGCAACCAGGATCCCCAACGGTTCAAGAGTTGGCAGCTAAATTTACCTAGGGAATTTATGTTTCAGTAGTAAGTAGATCCCAGATCCTCTCCCTAGAATCGGTGACTGCATCCCACGGTGGTGGCAGGGTGGAGGTTTCCTCTCTATAGGGTAAAATTTGGTGTCTCTAGGCAGGAGCTCTCTAGACACAAGTGCTTAAATGCACACACTGAACAGAGATCCTCCAGGTTTTCCTACCACTGAGTTCCAATGAGGGTGGCAGATACACTTGGTCAGAAGTTAAGATGATTTTTCTCTAGAGAGAATCTCTCTTGCTCAAGAAGAAAAGGTCTGACCCAGCAAGACCACCGCCCACAAAATGTTACAATCACAGAACTTCCATCAGCTTTTAGCTTTTCAGTGCTCCATTTTTTTCTAACAGACACAGACAGCTAAGGGTCACCAGGCATCTGAGCAAAGCTTCTAACATGAATGGCCGAGACCAGAGAAAGAAGACACATAAATGCAGCCTGAATGAGGACTGTGCTAGGAGATAAGACCTTCTGAAACCCATATGAATGTTCTCGAAGAGATAAAAGTGTTACCATTTTCATGAAACAAGAACCAAATTTAAAGAAAAAGTAAACGCTTAGAAATTAAAAATATGACAGCAGAACTTGTGAAAAATTCTTGTTAGAATAGTAAGACAACAAAGTTGAGTAGATGAACCTTATGTCTTCCAGAAATAGCGATAAGAAAAAAGTTGAAATCCGGAAGAAAATTTGAACAGGTTCAACACTAAAATGATCAGAATTTCAAAGATAGAAATAGAGACAGACAGAGAGAGAGAAAAAAGAACAGACACACGCAGCAAATAAGAGAGAGATAAACCCTAACACAGTAATTGCTGGAGACTACAACACCCAACTTTCAGCACTGGACAGATCTTCCAGACAGAAAACCAACCAATCAACATGAAATTTAATCTTTACTACAGACCAAATGGAACTGATATTCAAGGAACATTTCATCCAATGACTGCAGAATACACATTTTTTCAACTCAACACATAGATCATTCATAAGTATAGAAGATACCTTAGGTCACAAAGCAAATGCAATCACATTTGAAATCCGGACTAAGAAATTCATTCAAAACCATATACTTACATGGAAACTGAATAACTTGCTCCTGAATGACTCCTGGGTAAATAATGACATTAAGGCAGAAATCAAGAAGTTTAAGAAGTTCTTTGAAAGTAATGAGAACAAAGGTACAACTTACCAGAGTTTCTGGGATGCAGCTAGTCAAGTAGTGTGGAGAGAAATTTATAGTACTAAATGCTCACATCAAGTAGTGAGAACTCGGGACAGCTGCGGTGACTCACTCTTGTAATCTCAGCACTTTTGGAGGCCAAGGCGGGCAGATTACAAGATCAGGAGTTTGAGACCAGCCTGACCAACATGGTGAAACCCCATTCTACTAAAAATACAAAAATTAGCTGGTGTTGTGGCACATACCTGTAATCCCAGGTACTCAGGAGGCTGAGGCAGGAGAACTGCTTGAACCCAGGAGATAAATGTTGCAGTGAGCCCATATCACACCACTGCACTCCAGCCTGGTTGAGAGAACAACACTCCATCTCAAAAACAAAATTGAGATCTCAAGTTAACTACCCAACATCACAATTAAAAGAATTAGAAATCCAAAAGCAAAGAACACCCTCAAAGCTATGCTGAATGGGAGTGGGGAGAGAGGGCATCTTTATCTTGTGCCAATTTTTAAGGGGAATGCCTTCAGCTTTTGTCCATTCAGTATGATGCTGGCTGTGGTTTTGTCACATGTGGCTCTTATTATTTTGAGGTATGTTCCTTCAATACCTGGTTTATTGAGAGTTTTTAACACACATGAAAGTTGAATTTTAACAAAAGCTGTTTTTGCATCCATTGAGATAATCATGTGGGTAATTTTTTTCTTTAGTTCTGCTTATGTGACGATGACATTTATCAATTTGCATATGTTAAACCAAACTTGCATCTCAGGGAGGGTGGTTGTGACCAGGAATTTATCAGTTTCTTCTAGATTTCTCAATTTTTTCAGGTTCAGTGGTTCACATCTGCAATCCCAGAACTTTGGGAGGTCAAGGTGGGTTGATCACCTGAGATTGGGAGTTCAAGACCAGCTGGATCAACATGGAGAAACCCCATGTCTACTAAAAATACACAATTAACCAGACATGGTGGCACATTCATGTCATCCCAGCTACTCAGGAAGCTGAGGCAGGAGAATAGCTTGAACTCAGGAGGCAGAGGTTGCACTAAGCCAAGATCTCACCATTGCCCTCCAGCCTGAGCAACAAGCACAAAACTTCATCTCAAAATTAAAGGAAAAAAAGTGCCTACAGTTGTACATAATATTCTCTGAGGGTGGTTTGTATTTCTGTGGGGTCAGTGGTAATATTGCCCTTATTGTTTTTGATGGTGGTTATTTGAATCTCTTCCCTTTCTCCTTCATTGGTCTAGCTTCAAGTTTATTATTTTTTTAACCAGTATGATTTTAATAGACCAGTTACTGGGTAGGAAATTGAAACATACAGAGTGCCATCTCCAAGAGCAGTCATGATTTCATTTGGGTTCTTGAAAAATGTTAAGAAGTAGGTTGAGTTTTATTATTTTTTTCAGAAAACCAGCTTTTGAAAAATTTATGTGGAACCAAAAACAGCCAAGGCAATCCTAAGCAAGAAGAGCAAAGCTGGAAGCGACACGCTACCAGACTTCAAACTGCATTACAGGGCTACAGGAAACAACAGCATAGTACTGGTACAAAAACAAACACATGGACTAATGGAACAGAATAGAAAATCCAGAAACAAAACCAAGCTTCTACAACTATCTGATCTTTGGCAAACTTAACAAAAACAAGCAAGGGGGAAAAGATTCTCCCTATTCAATAAACGATGCCAGGATAACTGGATAGCCATATGCAAAAGACTGAAACTAGACCCCTTCTTTACATTACATACAAAAATTTGCTCATGATAGATTAAACACTGATATGTAAAACCAAAAACTATAAAAGCTCTGCAAGACACGAGACAATGCCATTCAAAACATAAGCACAGGCAAAGATTTCATCATGAACATGCCAAAAGAAAAGGTAACAAAAGTAAAATTGAAAACGGGTCAAATTAAAATGAGAAACTTTCACACAGCAAAATAAACTATCAACAGAGAAAACTGACAACCTACAGAATGTGAGAAAATGTTTGTAAACTATGCATTCCACAAAAATCTAATATCAAACATCGGTAGGGAAATTCAATTTACAAGAGGAAAACAAACAACCCATAAAAAGGTGGGCAAAGAACATAAACAGACACTTTTAAAACAAGACATATATGCAACAAGCAATCATATTAAAAAAGCTCAACGTCACTGATTATTAGAGAAATGCAAATGAAAATTATAATAAGATACCATCTCACACCAGTCATAATGGCAATTATTAAAGCAAAAAAAAAAAAACACATACTGGCAAGGTTAGAGAGAAAAACAACACTTACACACTGTATTCGGGAATGCAAATTAGTTCTGCCATTGTGAAAAAGTGTCATGATTCCTCAAAGACCTAAAGAGTGAAATACCATTTGATTCAGCAAACCTAGTAATGGGTTACTAGCTATGTACCCAAGGGAATATAAATCCTTCTGTTATAGAGACATGTGCACGCATATGTCCATGGCAGCACTGTTCACAATAGCAAAAATATGGAATCAAGCTAAATGCCCATCAGTGGTAGACTGGATAAAGAAAATGTGGTACATATACAACAAAAAACACTAGGTAGCCACAAAAGAATGCGATCGTGTTCTCTTCAGGGACATAGATGAAGCTGGAGACTATTATTCTTAGCAAACTAATGCAGGAACACAAAATCCAAATACCAGATATTTTCACTTGCAAGTGGGAGCTAAATGATGAGAACACAGGAACATACAACAGGCGGAAGAACAACACACACTAGAGCCTTTCAGAGAGTGGAGAATGAGAGAAGGAAGAAGATCAGGAAAAACAACTAAACGGGACTAGGCTTAATACTGGAGTAATGAAGTGATCTGTACAATAAACCTCATGACAGACTTTACCTAAATAACAAACCTGTGCTTGAACCTTTGAACTTAAATAAAAGTTAAAAAAAAACGGCAACTTCTCAAGTTGAATAACATAACCTCCTAGGTTTAAACACATGAACACAAACTCACACCAAGGAACATTGTCTTGAAAATCTGCAATATATGACAAAGAAAAACAGCTCTCCTAAGTTTTCAGAAAAGTTTTTTAAAAAACAGTATTTACAAAGAATCAAAAATCAGAATGATTTCAGGCTTCTCAACAGCACTACCAGAAGCTGGGAAATAATGGAGTAGTATCTTTAAAACTTGAATGGGAAATTATTTTCAATCAAAAATTCTATGCCCCACCAGTCATGTAAGTGTAAGAAGAAATAAAGTCATATTTCAGAACAATTTGCTTCAGTGTATCCTTGCTTGAATAAGTTACTGGAGGATACAGTCCACAAACAAGAGATTCAGGGCACGGGGCAGTGCAAAACAACAGAGTGGGTTTGTATTTGTATTTAAAAGACAGCAGCATTCGAGAGTTAGGAAATACTGGAGGAGGAGTTTTCTCCAGCATCCCTGGAGCCCACACCTCTCATTTCCACATTCCTATGTCCCATTGCTGCCCATGAATTCTGATCACCTATTCCTTTGAGAGAGGTATTTCTCTCACCGATTAGCTGTAGTCAAGTGGCTCTTTCTTGGGCTACAGAAGGAAATCTATTGCATTTCATTAAACATCAATTGGATTAACCTAGGCTTAAGGTCAGCATTATGCCATCAGCTGTACGTTCTTGGGAAGACATCTACTCACAAACTGGTTAAAGAACGTGGCCCTCCTACCTCTGACTTGTGTGATTCTAAGCAAGCTATTTAGCACCCTCTCATCTGTGAAACAAACATAAAGTTCTTATCTTGGGCTCCACAAACAGAAAGTGTTGAACAAGAACAGTTTCTTCTCCTCCAAGGCCAGACCATATGGAGGACCCTAAGACAGCCACAGTCTTGGTCAGTAGGACAAACACAAGGTTCAAATTGCACCATTAAAACTGTGGCCAAACGTTTGCTCTGCCTCTGAGTCACTCACTGTCATAAGGCTCTACCGGTTCCCATTCCAGATAGAAAGTGGGCTTTTGTTGGTTTTTGTTGTGTTTTTCAAGAGATGGAGTCACCCAGGCTGGAGTACAGTGGCATGACCATAGCTCACTGCAGCCCCAAACTCCTGAGCTCAAGTGACCTTTCTGCCATGGCCTCCTGACAGAAGCTGGGCCAACAGGGCAGCAGGTATGCATCCCCACACCCAGTAATTTTTTCTTGAGAGATGGGGTACCGCTATGTTGCCCAGACTGCTCTCAAATTCCTGGCCTGAAGCAATTTTCCCATATTAGCCTCCTAAATTTCTAGGATTACAGGTGTGAGCCACTGTGCCCAACAGGTGTTCTTAAATACAATTTCCACACTGCTATTCTGAAGAAGGGCAAGAAGCAAAGAGTCCCTCCTTGAAACATAGAAAATAAAAGCATTCACTATTAAGTGGAGGCAGAGTTGATGATCAGCCAAAACTACTTCAACTGTAATCCAGAAGTCCCATTGATACAGGAGTTCTAAAGAAATTATTTAGTCAGAGATTGAAAGTAAGGAATTCTTTGGTAAGGTTTCCCTTTGAATAAAAAGCAGCCCCAAAACGATTTCTAACAAAGAGCGGCCTGTAAAATCGAGCTGCAGATATAGACAAGCGAGCTGGAAGCTTGCACAGGCGAATGCCAGCAGCTGTAACAATAGGAGGCTACTTGGGTGCCAGGCATGCTCAACCTGACGGCTTCATCTTCCTTTTTCTTTATCAACCACAAGTGCAGTAAGGGACAGACAACATGCACTGGCCAAGTAGAAAACCTATATGCATAAGAAGATTCGGGTGGATAGCCAGCTTCTTCACGAGCTATGTAAAGCTCTCACCTGGTCCAACCCATATTTGGACCCTATGTAAATCAAACACCACCTCCTCAACAAGTCTATAAAACCTTGTGCAGTTCACCAGAAAACCAGAAAACACACTCAGAAGCCCCTCTCTCTCTCTGCAGAAGAGAGAGATGTTCTCTTTTCTTCTTTCGCCTGTAAAACCTCCATTCTTAACCTCACTCCATGTGTATTCACGTCCTTGATTTTCTTGACATGAGGCAATGTACCTTGGGTATTACCTCAGATGGACAATGCTGCTTCATCATAGTTCTGTTTTGTTCAGGTTGTGGGACAAACGGCTCCGTTCCTCTGCAACCTCAGCTCAACCTTACTCAGGCCTCCTTCCAGCAGAATCACAGAGCCAAATGAAACCCCTTAAGTCTTCTTTTAAATTGGCAGCCACTCCAAAGAAAGCAGCATGATGAGTTTCAGGTGGCCCGGGGTGGGGGCAGTGCCACTCTGGCTTCTCCGTGCTCAGTCCCTCTCAGTTCAAAAGCGCACCACGTGGAGCAATAGAACACCTCCTCATCTGGGTTTTAAAAATAGTGGGAGGAAAAGCGCTGTCTTTATGCTTATTTCCCTGGCAGAGGGGAGGTCATAAAACACTAATTTCTAAGCAGTGGACCAGAGTTTTACTAATCTCTTCTGTTACTTACTCATGTTTACCCAGAGAAACCACATCACAAATCTGAGTCTCCTCTGGCAAGAGAAGGAATCGGATTCATGATTCTCTCAGCCCCCTTTCCACAGTGGAGTTCTGACTCCACTTCTAAAATACTTTTCTGCAAGCCTCTGTACCTCATAAATGTTTTACTCTACTCGAGACAGCAAAGGGAAGCACAGATTAGCTACTGTTTTCAGAACAGTGGAAACATGCTGTCTTCTCCAAGTTTGGCATTGGAGTCAAAGATCAAGCGCCAAACAGTAGTTGTCAAGAATCCTTTCATTTACAATCAGGTTCTAGACTTTTCAAATGGTGTGGGCAAGAACCCGTTTTTCCAGAATAGGTTATTATCTACCTCTTACCTTTATAGGACAGGACTAAAAATTCTCTTTTTTAAGACAGAGTCTTGCTCTGTTCCCGAGGCTGGAGTGCAGTGGCATGATCTCGGCTCACTACAACTTCTGCCTCTCAGGTTGAAGTGATTTTCCTGCCTAAGCCTCTTGAGTAGCTGGAATTACAGGGGCCCACCACTACACTCAGCTAATTTTTTAATTTTGAGTAGAGACAGCGTCTCCCCATGTTTGCCAGGGTAGTCTCCAAAGCCTGACCTTATGATCTGCCTACCTGAGCTGCCCAAAGTACTGGGATTACAGATGTGAGCCACCACGCTGGGCATTTTTTTTAATTACACTGAAGACTTTTGACAGGGTTGTGTGTTGTATGAACTCCCTCCTCACCCAATTCTCATGGATGGAAAATGCTGCTGCTTCATTTTAAAGCTAATGAGCTGCCTGAACAGGAACTTCTATTTAACCATTCAAGCTGATTAGCTCAAGTCCCTGAAGGCTGGAGAACACGGGAACTGCTATCCCATCTGAATACAATCCAAAAGCAAAAGGCTGTGGCCAAGTTGAAATAATGGGGCAGATAGAAGCGATAAAGACTGGAGCTGGGAGTGGCCCGTACTTCAAGTTAAGCCAAACAAAGGTGTTTGCATGTTTTATATGGGCCAAATAGGAATTCCATAATGGAGAAAACCGTTGATTTTAAGGAGGACGCTGCCCTGAAAAGCTTCCTGCCAGGGGTAAGGAAGAGGCTGCCCAGGACCCCCAGAGGCAGGTGGTAGGAGGGCTCTTAGTGGCTTCCTAGAAACTGTATTACCTGAGGTAGTGAACTGCTGTCAGAGATCCCTACCAGGAGAATTTCTCAGGAACGCATGAGAAAGGGCCCAAAACTGCATGACTGCTCCTAAAATGTGACACCATAATACAGCTGAACTATTCAATAAGGCCCTATCTGTTCCTCTGTCTCTCCTTTCTCCCTGCCCCTATCCAACCCTGGAAGAGCCAGAAAGCACTGCTAAGAAGTGAGGATGGGTGGTCATAAACAAACACACTGCCCTCCTTTCCCTTCCCACTGTGGGTTTCTCAGGCTGAGGCTGTCACAGAGGAGGAGGGATGAAAATTGTTTTCGTTGATATTTTATCATGAACATTTATGAATGTACAACAAAGTTGAAAAAACTTTACAGTGAACACTTTAACTGTATCTTCACCAACTTGGAGTCTTGTTTTATCTCATGTCCATTTATAGATCCATCTTTCTATCCATCCAGTAATCCATTATAGTTTTTAGGCATTTTAAAGTAAATTGCAGACATCAGTAACTCAACGTGCATTAACTACAATTTGGTACCTTTCTTTTTCCTTTTGGTGTAAAGTTTACAAATGATGAAATGCAAAAGTTTTAAGTATGTATTTACCGAATTTTGACAAAAGTATACATATGTGTAACCCAAAACTCTATCAAATAAAGAACATTACTATAATCCCTGATATGGTTTGGCTGTGTCCTCACCCAAATCTCTTCTTGAATTGTAGCTCCCAGAATTCCCACGTGTTGTGGGAGTGACCTGGTGGGAGAGAATTTAATCATGGTGACAGTTTCCCCCATACTGTTCTTGTAATAGTGAATAAGTCTCACAAGAGCTGATGCTTCTATAAGAGGAAAGCCCTTTTGCTTGTTTCTCATTTCTCTCTTGTCTGCCACCATGTAAGATGTCCCTTTGACTTTCTGCCGTGATGATGAGGCCTCCCCAGCCAGGTGCAACTCTGAGTCCCTTAAACCTTTTTTGAATAAAGTACCCAGTATCACGTATGTCTTTATCAGCAGTGAAAAAACGGACTAATACAATCCCAGAAAGTTTCCTCATGACTTGTCTCAGTCTCCAGCTCTGTACCCTTGGATTTTTTTCATTGTAGACTAAGTTTGCCAACTTTAGAAATTCCACATAACTTGAATCATGTTGTGATAACCCTATATATAAGGCTCCCTTCAGTCCACAAAATAATTTTTATATTTATCAGTCAGGTTACACATATCAGTATCTCTTTCATTTTTATTGCTGAGTAGTATTTCATGCTATGAAATAACGTAGTTGGCTACCTGATCCTCCATTTGTGGTCACCAGAAATATTTTCAACTTTTGATTATTATGAGTAAAGCTATTGTGGTCTTCTATAAGTATTTTTATTAACATGTATTTTCACTAATTGGGGTAGATTCCTAACTCGGAAATTTATTATAGATGAGATGTATATTCGTTCTATAAGAAAATTCCAGAAATTTGACAAAGTAGTTGTACTGTTTTATAGTCCCATTAGCAATAGTTATAGTTGTGCTGTATTCTTGCCAACATTTGGTGTTTAGTCTTTCCCAACCTAGTTATTTTGTGGGGTGTGTAGTAGTATCTCACTGTGGTTTTAATCTGCATTTCCTTGATGTTAACCATTTTTTCCCACTTGTATATTATCTTTGCAAAGTGGCTCCCCAAATTTTTTCCCCTTCTAAACAGTAATTGTTCTCTTTTTTTCTTTTAGTTGTTCTGTCATCCAGGCTGGAAGGCAATGGTGCAATCTTGGCTCACTACAGCCTCTGCTTCCTGGGCTCAAGCGATCCTCCCACCTCAGTCTCCCAATTAGCTGATACCAGGCTAACTTTTTGTATTGATATTAGCCAACATACAAGGCTAATTTTTTGTACTTATACTAGGTATCAGGGTCTCACCATGTTGCCCAGACTAGTCTCAAACTCCTGGCCTTAAGCCATTCATCCTCCTCGGCCTCCCAAAGTACTGGCACTACAGGTCTGAGCCACTGTGCCCAGCCTTATTTTCAGGTTATAAAACTGCTTTCTATATTCTGGAAATCAGGCTCTTTACTGAAAATAGATTTATGACCATTTTCTGTCAGGTTGTGGCTTGCATATTCTTTTGTTTAATGTATTTCTTAATTTTCCCAGACACATTTTCTGCAAAATTCGTGTTAGTTTTTGTTGTATTTTTCAGATAGTTTGTTCATTTCATCTAAGTTGCAGAATTTGTCACCATGACGTTGTTTATGATAGTCTCTTATTATCCTTTTCACGTCTGCAGGATCTGTAGTGATAGTTTCACTTCGCTTTCACTTCTGATATTGATACTGACCATTTGTGTTTCCTCTCTTTTTTTCATGATCAGAGTAGCTTAAGGTTTATTAATGTTGATATTTTAAAACAACCAGCTTCTTTGCTTTGTTAGTTTTCTCTATTATTTTGTCTGTCTTCAATTTGGTTTATCTCTGCACTTTTACCTTTATTGTTTCCTTTTTACTACTTCGTTGGAGTTTTCTTTGCTCTGTGTGTGTGTGTTTTCAATCTTCTTTAGGTGAACATTTACGTCATTGATTTTAGACCTTTCTCTTTTTCTTCTATTGCAGTATAAGCATATACGGCTATACTTCCCTCTGGGAACTCCCATAGCTGTAATTCATAAGTGTTGGCATGTTGTATTTTGATTATCCCTTAGAATAAAATATTTTATATTCTACCTTTTGCTTTCTTCTTGGGCTTGTGTATTATATTTAATCTCCAAGTACTTGGAGCTTTCCTAGTTCTCTTATTGTTAATTTCTGTTTTAATCCTATTGTGGTCAGGTAACATACACTGCATGAATTCAATTTGATTTAATCTATTCAGTCTTGTTTTACGACCTAGCATGTGACCTATCCTAGTGAACACTACATGTACTTGAAACATACAGTATTTTGTGGTTATTGGGTGTCGTCTTCCTTTGGTTTGTTTAAGATGATGGAGAGTGTTGTTCAGGTCATCTGCATCTTGACTAAGATTTTGTCTAGTTTATCTATCAATTGCTTGGGAGACGGGTATTAAAATCACCAATCAAAATTGTGGATTGTTTGTTTATTCCTTTAGTTCAATTTTGTTTTGTGCAAATTGATGCACAAATTATTTTTAATCCATTTTTTTTTTATGAAATGACTCTTCTGTAATCATGAACTATCCCTCTTTATCTTTCGAAATACTGTTTTGACTTAAGCATATTTTATTTGGTATTAATATAGCTTCTTCACACTTCCATTGCTGACTGTTTGCATAGTATATCATTTTAAATGTACTCATTTAGGGTCAGGTACAGTGGCTCACACCTGCAATCCCAGCACTTTGGGAGGCTGAGGCAGGTAGATCACTTGAGGTCAAAAGTTTAAAACAAGCCTATCCCATGCAGTGAAACCCCAGCTTTATTAAAAATACCCCAACATTTAGCTAGGCATGGTGGCAGGTTTCTGTATTCCCGGCTACTCAAAAGGCTGAGGCAGGAGAATTGCTCGAACCCAGGAGGCGGAGTTTACAGTGAGCAGAGATTGCACCACTGTACTCCAGCCTAGGAGATAGAGTAGGACACTGTCTTAAAAAAATTCAAATGTACTTATTTAGACCTACGTATATTTGTCTTCTTTTTTTCCATTCAAAGTGTGTATTTCATATACAGCACTGGGTCTTGTGGGTTTTTTAAATCAATTCTGGCACTTTAATTGGAGTATGTGGTATGATTCAATAACATTTAACGTTATTAAATATAGATTTATTAGTGGTTGAATGATGTAATTGGATTCAAGCTTACAATTTAATGGTTTGTTTCATTATTTTGTTTGTTTTTGTTTGCATCCCCATCCCCACTTTTTGTCCTGTCCCTTTTCTCCTGATGTCTTTTGGACTCTTTAAATACTTTTAAAATTTCATTTTAAAGTATCCATGACTTATTAGATGTAGTGGTTGAATATTCCTTATCTGAATTTTTTGGGTCTAGAAGTGTTTTGGATTTTAAACATTTTTCATATTTTGGAACATTTACATATACATAAAGAGATCTCTTAAAGATATAACTGAAGTCTAAACACAAAATTCACCTATGTTTACGTACACCTCATACACATAACGCAAATAAAATTTTACATATTTTTAGCAATTTTGTGCACGAATCAAAGTTTGTATACATTGAACCATCAGAAAGCACACATATCGCTATCTCAGCCATCGATGTGGATGAATTTCAGATCTTGGAATATTTTGGATTTTGGGGTTTATGGATCAGAGATGCTCAACCTCTACCTGTTTTCATTGTTGATTATTTTATGTGTTAAATATGTAAAAAAGGGTTAAGTTTTCAGCTGAATGAGATTTTTGAGTTTGGAAATTAAACTAAACAGGATTTTTCTGAAGTTCCAGGATACAGGTGCAGAATGTGTAGGTTTATTGTATAGGTATATGTGTACCATGGTGCTTTGCTGCACCTATCAACCGTTCATCTAGGTTTTAAGCTTCACATGCACTAGCTATTTGTCCTAATGGTCTCCCCGTCTCACCCTCCTCTGACCCTCAACTGGCCCCAATGTGTGTTGTTCCCTCCCTGTGTCCATGTGTTCTCACTGTTCGACTCCCAATTATGAGTGAGAAAGTGTGGTGCTTGGTTTTCTGCTCCTGTTTTGAACTAGACAGAATTTCTTAATATCTTAAATTGCTGAGTGAAATAGAAAATATCAAAGATTCTACCCAACAGGTGGGTAAGAATGAGTCCACGTAGCAACTTTGATAAAGTGAAGGGAAATAACAAACCATTTCTGATTGCTCCCTGCCACAGCCAGTGCATTCAACCTTTTTACTGTCTTTTTATTATTTTTTCATTGTTCTTACAGTCATTATTATTTTTCCCCAGATGAAAAAATAAAAGTGGTGGGATTGATAGTGAGGAAACAGCCTGACAGCTGCCCCTACACCTGAGTTTAACTTTTGAGAAATATAGTCAACATGATGATTTTCACACAGGGATAGTAGGCCTTCTGCATCTGTTATAATTCCTGTTATGTTGTGGACAGAATATAAATTTTTCTCTCCATGGGAACCTGTTAGTGATACTTGAGAACAACGTCAACTGTAGACCAAAACCGAATACAAGTGGAAATATTGTTTCATTTTTTATTTGCAGTATTCCTTTTTTAAGACCTGAGATAGGAGGATAAAAAAGGAAAGAACTATTGACATGTGCAACAACATGGCTGAATATCAAAAACATTTTCTTGACTAAAAGAAACCTTACATATGGAGTGATCACAATATAATTCTATTTCTATCAAACTTTAAAATCTGTTCTGAAAGAATATTTAAAAGTATATTTGGGTTCGGGACCGACTAAGAGGAGGCAAAACTGAACTTTCTAGTCTCTGCTGTGATCCAAAACCCATGCTATAAACTTTGTACACAGTATCTCATTTAATCCTCAAAATCACCCTAACAGGTAGTTAGTGTCACTTCCCCTGCTTCAAACAGAACATAAAGCTCAGAGAATCCAGGTACTGTGTTTTTTTTTGTTTGTTTGTTTTGTTTTTGAGATGGAGTTTTGCTCATGCCACCCAGGCTGAAGTGCAATGGCGTTATCTCGGCTCACTGCAAGCTCCGCCTTCTGGGTTCAGGCAATTCTCGTGCCTCAGCCTCCCAAGTAGCTGGGACTACAGGAACGCACCACCATGCCCAGCTAATTTTTTGTATCTTTAGTAGAGATGGGGTTTCACCATGTTGACCAGGATGGTCTCGATCTCTTGACCTCGTGATCCACCTGCCTCGGCCTCCCGAAGTGCTGGGATTACAGGTGTGAGCCACCATGCCTGGCCCGGTACTGTGTTTTACACCTACTTAGAAGTCACCAATTCCTAAAGTTCTATAAAATTTTCTAAATAAAAATGAATAAAGTAGGCAAAAAAGACCATGTAAATAGCATTTCTAGAAATATCTCCTAAGACAATTTTCACATCGATGTCCAAAGACATTTACAAGAACGTTTTCCACAGCACTGTTTAAAATAATAGAAAACTACAAGCAACCTAAATGTCCATGGAAGAGTTAGATTCTTTCTCTTATTTCCGTATAATGCAATACTGTGCTGATGTAGAGATATCATATTCATTTTTAAAAATTACATTCACCTTCTTCTCATGGATCCAAGGAGATATGTTAGAGAATATCTATTGCATTTGGACATAAACATAAATACAAAGGAAATAGTAGGGGCTCTCTACAAGTGGTTATATATTGGAAGAGGAAGAAGAGAAAAATAAAAGGGATTATGAACTTGTATATGCTTTGGTAGTGTCTGGTTTTGTATATAACTTGAATTTTTCATAAATATATTTTACAGTCTGCATAATTACTAGGTAAGAAGACAAGTAAGTCACTTTAGTAAAAGTTCTTTCAATTACTGCAACTGATTTCTACAGCCAGAATGTTCCCAGAACCTGAAAAGAGGAAGCACTATAAATGGAAGGCAGAAATATTGACACTAGAGGGCCAGAGCTGGAGAGGGTGGATCTAATGCAGCAAATCCATCAGCAGTTCTCATCGCCATCTTTGAGAAACCTCACAATTTCCCGTGCGTAATAAATGAGTTAAATTGAAAACAAATCCATGACAGTGGTGCATGAGAAAGGTTACATGTGTCCCGAATAATAAAGTCTGCGCACAATATAAATTAAAACATACCATTTTACATTCATAAGATTGACAAACAAAAAGTAAAAGCCTAGGAATATCAAGTGAAGCCAAACACAAAACAAGTTTCCCCACATTTCCTGTGGGAATACCAATTGTTACAACTACTTTAAACAATTGGAAATTCATAGTAAAAATGAAGACAAGCCTCCCCTACAACTTACCAATCCCTCTTCTGGGAACACAGTAATAGAGATTCTTCCCAAGAAACCTGTAAACAAATGTATATGGCACTATGCATGTAATTGTACATCGTGGTATTTCCATATGGTAAAGTATTATTCGGCAGGGAAAGTAAGTAGACCAGAGGTAGACATTTCAATATCAATAAGTTTTAGAAAAATAAAATGGAGTATAGGAAGCTGCAACTATATCTGTAATGCTTTGTTTTGCCAGGAAAATAAAGGGACACGTGGGGAGGGCAAAGGACAACAAAAACTAAACAATCTGAAACACATGCAGAAAAATACCCGTATTTTAAAATTTTCCATTGCTGCTTATATTAGTTTCTGTCTTTTCTATACGCTTGAAGTACTTGATAATCAAGAAAATATAAAAGGCATAGGAAAAAGTATTCTGAGAAAATACATCGAAAGGTTTATGGTTATTAGATTTGGTAAGATTTTAAATGACTTTCATTTTCTTTGTTATATCTCTCTATATGTCCTAGTCATACCATATTAAATGTGTATTTCATTTATGACAATAAAAATGTATTGTTTAAAAACTCATATATATGCAGTTTTACCTGACATATGATGAAACTCTACGAAACATAGATTCAGCAAAAATACTGAGAACAAGAACAAAAATAATGATATTAAGAGTTGTTGACTTTTGGATGGAGCTATGAGTGACTTTACATTTATCTCTAAACTCGATTTTTCTATAGTGGGCAAATAAAATATTTGTGAAAGCTAGATTAAATAGAAAACTATAGGTTTTAAATGAAAAGGAATTCAAATAATTTTCCAGCATGATAAAATGTTCATATTCCTAAATATGAACTACTTTACAAAAGCACCAGTGATTTTAAAGAAACATTAGATGATTTTTAAAGGAAGTCAGTTATGATACTGCAGTTTATAGTGATACTGAGTGTTTGCTAGCTCCACTAATCAGGATATTAAGTTAATAGTATATAATATGCCATAAAGAAATGATATGAGCAGAGGTTACTGCAAAAGGAGAACACAATGATTTTAAGTGGGCTGGTGACCTGAATTTCTTCCAGTGAGGGGAAACATCAGAGTCATTTGATCAATGAAGTGCCTTTTATAAATCTTCAGGAAATTTCCTATGAAGGCTTTAAGAAGATGGATTTCTTATTACGTCTGATGTATGTTCCCATGAAATTTTTACCATTACCACCATGGGCCTGCCCAGCCTAAGAGATGGAAACTGTGAGTCCAGCCCACTGACGCCCACCATCAGTAAGAAGATTGCACACTGAGGAGGCCATGACCAGCCTGCTGACTGAAATCTATACTGTAAAAGGATGATGCTGCTCCAGCAATCCTGAAACCCTGCCCTAGGATCAATGAAAAGTGGTGTCAACCTTAGAATTTCAATACGCCTAGGCAGATAGTTATCTTTAAATATAAGAACAGTATCATTTTATGGAGAAACCAAAAGAATACAGAAAAATTCTACAGTAGTCTACTCTGCCCTTCCTCCCCGTTCTGTCTTGTTAGTAACAGCCAAATCCAGGCACAAAGATGTCCTAACTTCTACACCTGAGGTTGCCCACAACGTGTGCTAGGTGACGCATCTTATAGAGCACATATGCAAACAATTATGGGATCTGAAAAACAATAACTCAGGCAGAAACATTAGGAATTAGTGCCCCTAAGTGAACCAGTGGGAAAAAGGGAGGCTTAGAGAGTTTAAACAACTTTCCCCAGTAGCTGATAAGTTACGGTGGCCTTAGACAAGCTGACAAGAGTGGTAGCAAACAGGCTTCAAGGATTACAAATTGTTCTACTATAAGGTTTTAAATCGGTTTCAAAGGCAAAGAAGAGCAAATGAAGCCATGAATTTTACAATCTACATATTTTTAGCCCTTTCTCTTTTTTGCTTTTTTTGGGTAAACTAATTAGACCCTGCAAACACATTCCCACCCACAATGTTGTCTCCATTGCTTTAGGGCCTCACCTCTGAGCAGCCAGAGGAAATGCAGCTGACCCCTTATCTAGTTAACAACCTTTTATACTCTGCCCTTTCGCTTTGCTTTCTCCATGCCAACATAAGACATACAAAGATTCTTCTGCCTCCAAGATGCGGCAGCTTTCTTCTCAGCTAGTTACCCCCAGCTAAAAATAACTGTTCCACATACTCAGAGATATATGGCAATCAAGCAACCAAGTGCCCCTTTTGCCAATGACATATTTTTAAAAAATATGTTCAATGAGAGGCTCTTTGAAAATTACTCACTTTTTTCTGAGTTGCAAAGGAAAACGAAAGGCAAATTATGGCTCTATAAGCAACTGTTTGCACACATCCCATTAATTGGCCATCCACAGGGCTATTGACAACTAGCTCTTTTCTCTTGTCATTTCACTTACCAGGCAGAAATGATCACAAACTTAATTTCTTTGGGGGGTTATTTAGGTTAGAGAGGGCTCCTTGATAATGTAGAAGTCATAACGGCCACCAGAGACAGGAGAACAATAGCTCCCAGTGCTTCCACAATGGAGAGAGAGATAACTGAATGTCATATTCGGAAGAAATTCAAACCATCATTGATTTTTTCAGATGAAAAAACTGAGGCTCAAAGAGGTTAGGGGGTTAACCAAAGTCAGTCAGTGTTTTAGTTTGCAGCAAAGCTGAAAGCAGGCGCTAAGCATTGCAACACCTGGTGTCTTCCTTCCTCCCCTCCAACCTGCTGCTAGTAGTGTCAGTGGCAAATACAAGACAGTTCAAGGAAATGTGGCCTCAGCGAGGAGTACTAAGGACCAAGCACCAATGCATCTTGCCATTTACAACAAATTCCTTAATTACAAGGCTTCATTTATTCACAGAAGCTGCCTCTTTTGTACATAGCCAAACACACACACACACACACACACAGTGTGACAGAGATAATTTGTCATTATCTGAACGCACTCAGGGTGGTCAATTTCAGCCAGAGTGAAGAACAGAGAAAGGCAGGGTCAAGGGCACTATAGAAATAGCTGTTCCTGCTTCACTTTTCAGCCCTCCTTCCCCTCCCATCAGCCCACTTTCATTACTTTTCTCTTTGATGCAAAATCTGAAAATCTTGGTCAGGCAGCTCTGCTTATCAGTGGGTTCTGAATAACCCACTTTTATCAAACTTCATCTGATGGACCCAAAATATATTTGACCGTAGCAAAAAGTACCCTTATCAGTCCTAAAATGACACTGTCCCAAAGTGAATAGTGTTAGCAGCCAAGTGTCTAGAACCAGAAAGAAGTATGTTTAAATCCTCAATCCATCACTTTCTAGCCATGCTGTCATGTCCAACTCATTCTTCTTAAACAATATCTCACTAAGCACACTAGACTGTAGAAATGCACACAGATAGGGCCTTACTTTTCTGGCTTTATTCCTGCGAGGCAGCAGTGGACACTAACATATCTGTCACTCCAGTTAATGTAAAGGTTTAACTGGTACAAGTGCTGTGCAGGCAGGTCTCTGGAACAATGAGAGCACACAGGAGAAGGCTTTGCTTTAATTACAAAGGTCAGGAAAGGTTTCCCCTAGGGAGGGACCGAGATCAGAAGCATGAGTGGGCAGTAAGTGGGCAAAGTAAGGACGATCTGGCATTCCTGGCAAATATGTGGTGCAGGGGGACCTGGACCTTGGCCAGTACAAGATGCTGAGTCTTTGCAGTGCAGAGCAGAGAGGAGGGGCACGCCATGAGGACAGAGAAATGGAAAGAAGACTGTGGCCATGGTGAGGAGGTTTGTCCTCATTCTAAGAAGGACTGGGAGGTATGGGACATGGTCTGAGTTACGTGGAGGACAGACTGGAGACAACATGGACACAGACACACAGGTGGAAGGCCAGGAGGTAATCCACAGAAGGGCTGCAATGAGAATTTTAATGGAAAGAAAAAACAGAAGCTAGGGGATATTTAAGAACTAAAATAAGCAGGCCTGAATGGTCAGTTGGATATGAGAAGTGAGAGAGAAAGGGATAAACCAGAGCTCACTCATAGGACTTTGGCTTGTGTGACTGGATAGGTGGTGGCACCATTTTCTAAAAACCAGAATGGAAGAAGGAGCAGACTAGTGACTTAAACCTCATAGCCTCAGTTTTCTCATCTGTAAAATGGGAATAGTCCTACATATATCACAATGTTTTTGAAAGCATTAGAAAATATTCCTAGAAAATGAAGCCTTCATACAAAGCGGTGTATGTTTCTCCCCCAAATAAATGGGACCTATTCTTATAGGCTTCTTTTTCTTGATCTGATTGGAAACTCAGGATCTCAGATATTCATTTCTTTTCATCCTCTTCTCTGATGGCTCTACCAAATTGCTGGTTTACTGATCTCATCGCCCTAAACAACGTATGGTACTCCATACTAGTCAAATAGGCAAGTTGGCAATTGCTCTTCTGAACAAATTATTGTAAATGTCACTGCTACAGTGCAGCTCATAGTGGCTCACTTGGCTGTTCAAGGGAAAAATTCTTGCAAATGCAGCTCTTATTATTTGCCAAATGTTCATGCACAAATGCATTTATTTTACCAAGAGCGTAGTGTTGGGTCATTTAAGGAGAATGGAAAAACACCACTCACAATTGAAGAGGCAAAATAGCATACATACAGCACTCCAGAGCTTGCAAACCCCTTCATATACACTATACCAATGGTACCTCACACTGACTGCGGAGAGGCTGAGATGACGAGAAAGGGCAGGTATATTTATGATTATTTTTTCAAGTAAGGTTAACTTAGACAAAGTAACTCTCTCCAGGTCACAACTCAAGGAAGTAATACATTTCTGTGATGAAAATACAAGTCTTGGGGCTTCTGATTTTATCATGTGTCTATCAAAATCCCCCACCTGCCAACGTTAAGCCATACAATGTAGAACATAAAAACCATACAGCCTGTGAAACAGAGGAGAGGGGCGAGATTAAAACTCATTTAAACTTACATAATCATATTTCATCAATTCATTATTAGTCCACTATGATCATTGTGGTCTTCATTAATAGACAAGACGTGTTGAGCAACTACTACCTGCCAGACCAAATAGGAAGGATTTCATCTGTGCTGTTTCACTGAACCTTTACTTTCAACAAAGGTGCTCTTAAAAATCAGAATTATGAAAGTACAGATGAGAAAATGGAAGCCGAGAAGGCTTGAGTTGCCTAAACCTGCTCCTAAATCCCAGCCTTTTTCCAAGGCCACTCTACTAGACTTGCTTCTGTGGGATCTATTGTATTCATATTCAAATACCAATAAGGCCAAGACAATGAGTACTTTTGAGTTCTTCTGGGTTTTGGGGAAAATTTAAACAATGTCTCCCAATCTCCTGAATGCATTTAATATATTCCGCCGATTCGATAAGCGAACAGGCATGAAGGCTTATCTGAAATGATACCACTCTAGTTTCACTGTAACAGTACATTTTGTCTAGAATATTTCTATCTCAAATGCTGATCCTCATTCTGTTACTTACTGGTTGTATATCGTTGGACAAGTGGCTTAGCAGCTCAGACACTCAATTTAGTAGTCTGCGAAGTAGGGTTGACGATAGTTCCAATAGTATAATAAAAGTGGAACCATCTGCAGAAAGCACTTGACATGGTTTCTAGAACATGGTTAGTAAGCCACACATATTAACTATGATTATTTTTTATTTTGATGATCCTTGTGACCACAGAACAGAGGTTAGCTACATTCTACAGAGAGGAAACTGGTTCTAAGATATAAAGTGTTTTCTGTAAATTCACCCAGCTTGATAGAATTAAGATAAGGAAGCACATCTCCTAAATGTGACAGAGAAAATTTTTGTTACTAAAATCTCCAGCAACTCTCTGAGGAGGTGGGTCTTGGTAGCTGAAGAATTCTGAAAGTAGAAGTGGACAGAAGCTAAAATGCTCATAGGGAAAAGATAAGAAATCAAGAAACCTGAACATGATTCAATAGTGAGCAAAGAGAAAAACAGGGGAGAGGGAGAATATGTTCAAAGGGATTTGAGAAATTTGCTCCCCACACACAATGTAAATTACTATGAAAATACTGTGTTAGAAAAAATATACAAGGCCCTTTTCTACACTATTTTAAAGTATATACACCGTCTCAATATTGGCTGTCTTGTAAAATACAAAAATTCTATTTTTATGCAGTTACAGAAAATATAAATACTCGAATTTAACCTTAAAAAATTTACTCTGAAGACACTCTGATAGAAAAAATATACAATGCAATTTTCTACTATGTTTTAAAGTATATGCACCGACTCAATATTCTCTATCTTGTAAAATATGGAAATTCTAATTTTATGCGGTTACAGAATATATACATACTCATTTTAACACAAATGTTAAACACAAAATTACTAAAAATGTAAATATTCTCTTTTTACCCCAACGTTAAAAACAAAATTGTTCTGACAATACTCTGTTAGAAAAAATATACAATGCCCTTTTCTATTCTGTTTTAAAGTATATACACCATCTCCATATTCCCTCTTGTAAAACATGGAAATTCTATTATTACGTGGATAGAGAAATTGTAAGTATTTCCGTTTGACTTCAATGTTAAAAACTGAAGTACTCTAAAGACACTCAGTTAGAAAAAATACACAATGCTTTTTTTACTATCTTTTTTAGTATATACACAATTTCAATATTCTCTCACATGTAAAATACAAAAATTCTAAATTTACGTGGTTAGACACAAATATAAATATTCTCTATGCACCCCAATGTAAAAAACAAAATTGCGTGGAAGATACTCTGTTAGAAAAAAAATATAATGCTCTTTTCTACTCTCTTATGGTATATATATACCATCTCAATATTCTCTCTCATGTAAAATACTGAAAATCTAAATTTACGCTGTTAGAAATAAATATAAATATCCTCTATGTCCCCGAATGATATAAGCAAAATTGCTCGAAAAATAGTCTGTTAGAAAAAATATACAATGCCCTCTTCCACATTCTTTTGGAGTATATACACAATCTCAATATTCTTTATCATGTAAAATAACAAAATTCTAAATATACGTGAATAGAAAAACATAAATATTATCTAATTACCCAAATGCTGAAAGGAAAATTGCTCTAATGATAATCTGTATGAAAAAATATACAATGCCCTTTTCTACACACTTTTGGAGTATATAAACCAAATCAATGTGCTCTCTCATGTAAAATATTAAAATTCTAAATTTACACGGATAAAAAATATATAAATATTATCTATGTAACACAATGTTAAAAGCAAAATTGCTCTAAAGAAAATCTGTTCCAAAAAATATACAATGCCCTTTTCTACACTGTTTTGGAGTATATACAGCAACTCAGTATGCTCTCTCATGTAAAATATAGAAATTCTAATTTTACGTGAATCACAATAAATCTAAATAATATCTAGGCGCCCCAAAGTTAAAAGAAAATGGCTCTGAATATAGTCTGTTACAAAAAATATACAATGCTTTATTCTACTCTGTTTTGGAGGATATACACCAACTCAATATGCTCACTCATGTAAAATACTGAAATTCTAATTTTACTTGAATTGATAAAAATCTAAATATTATGTAGGAACCCAAATGCTAAAAGTAAAATTGCTCTGAATATAATCTGTCAGAAAAAATATACAATGGCCTTTTCTACTCTGGGTTGGAGTATATACACCAACTCAATATGCTCTCTCAGGTGAAATTACGAAATTCTAATTTTAGGCGGATCAAAAAAATTCTAAATAATATCTAGGCGCCTCAAAGTTAAAAGAAATTGGCTCTGAATGTAGTCTGTTAGAAAAAATATACAATGCCTTATTCTACTCTGTTTTGGAGTATATACACCAAATCAGTATGCTCTCTCATGTAAAATACAGAAATTCTAATTTTACCGGAATCGAAAATATCCAAGTATTACCTAGGCACCCCAATGTTAAAAACAAAATTGCTCTTAATATAATCAGTCAGAAAAAATATACCATTCCCTATTCTACTCTGTTTTGGAGTATATACACCAACTCCATATGTTCTCTCATGAAAAATACAAAAATTCTATATTTAAGCGAATCAAAATAAATCTAAATATTATCTAGGCACCCAAGTGTTAAAAACAATATTGATCTGAATATAATCTGTCAGAAAAAATATAAAATGCCTTATTCTACTCTGTTTTAAAGTATATACAAAAACTCAGTATGCTCTCTCAGGTTAAATACCGAAATTCTAATATTACGTGAATCAAAAAAAAATCTAAATATATTTTAGGCACCCCAATGTTAAAACTAAAATTGCTCTGAATATAATCTGTCGGAGAAAATAAGCAATGCCATATTCTACGCTGTTTTAAAGTATATACACTAACTCGGTATGATCTCTCACTTAAAATACCGAAATTCTAATTGTACGCGAATCAGAAAAAAATCTAAATAATATCTAGGCGCTTAAAAGTTTGAAGAAAATGGCTGTGAATACAGTCTGTTAGAAAAAATATAGAATGCCTTATTCTATTCTGTTTTGGAGGATATACACCAACTCCATATGCTCTCTCAAGTAAAATACAGAAATTCTATATTTAAGCGAATCGAAAAAAATCTAAATATTATCTAGGCACCACAATGTTTTAAGTAAAATTGCTCTCAATATAATCTGTCAGAAAAATTATACAATGCCCTTTTGTACTCTGTTTTCGAGTATATACACAAACTCAATATACTCTCTCATGTAAAATAACGAAATTCTAATTTTATGCGAATCGAAAAGAATCTAAATAATATTTAGGCGCTTAAAAGTTACAAAAAATGGCTCTGAATATAGTCTGTTATAAGAAATATACAATGCCTTATTCTACTCTGTTTTGGAGCATATAAACCAACCCAGAATGCTCTCTCATGTAAAATACCGAAATTCTAATTTTACGCAAATCAAAAGAAATCTAAATAATATCTAGGCGCCCTAAAGTTAAAAGAAAATGTCTCTGAATATACTATGTTAGAAAAAATATACAATGCCTTATTGTACTCTTTTGTGGAGTATATACACCCACTCTATATGCTCTCTCATGTAAAATACAGAAATTCTACATTTAAGCGAATCAAAAAAAATCTAAAGATTACCTAGGCAGCCCAATGTTAAAAGCAAAATTGCTCTGAATATAATCTGTCAGAAAAAAATACAATGCCCTATTCTCCTCTGTATTGGAGTATATACACCAAATCAGTATTCTCTCATGTAAAATACCGAAATTGTAATTTTACGTGAATCGAAATAAATCTAAATAATATCTAGGCGCCCCACACTGAAAAGAAAATGGCTCTGAATATAGTATGTTAGAGAAAATATGCAATTCCCTATTCTACTCTGTTTTGGAGTATATACAGCAACTCAGTGTGCTCTCTCATATAAAAAACCGAAATTCTAATTTCACGTGAATCGAAAAAAATATAAACATTATCTAGGCACCCGAATGTTAAAAGAAAATTGCTCTGCATATAATGTGTCAGAAAACATATAAAATGCCCTTTTCTACTCTGTTTTGTAGTATATACACCAACTCAATATGCTCTCCCATGTAAAATACAGAGATTCTCTAAGTGAATCGAAAAAAAATCTAAATATTATCTAGGCACCGCAATGTTAAGAACAAAATTGCTCTGAATATAATCTGTCAGAAAAAATATACAATGCCCTATTCTACTCTGTTTTGGAGTATATACACCAACTCCATATGCTCTCTCATGTAAAATACAGAAACTCCATATTTAAGGGAATTGAAAAAAATCTAAATATTATCTAGGGACCACAATGTTAAAAGCAACATTGCTCTGAATATAATCTGTCAGAAAAAATATACAATGCCCTTTTCTACTCTGTTTTGTACTATATTCACCAACTCAATATGCTCACTTATGTAAAATACTGAAATTTTAATTCTACCCGAATCGAAAAATCTAAATGTTATCTAGACAACCCAATGTTAAAAGCAATATTGCTCTGAATATAACCTGTCAGAAAAAATATACAATGCCACATTCTACTCTGTTTTGGAGTATATAGACCAACTCAATATGCTCTCTGATGTAAAATACAGAAATTCTATATATAAGCGTATTGAAAAAAATCTAAATATTATCTAGGCACCCCTTGATAAAAACAAAATTGCTCTGAATATAATCTGTCAGAGAAAATATACAATACCATATTCTACACTGTTTTGGAGTATATACACCAACTCCGTATGCTCTCTCAGGTAAAATACAGAAATTCTCAATTTAAGCGAATCAAAAAAGATCTAAATATTATCTAGGCACCCCAATGTTAAAAGCAAATTTGCTCTCAATAGAATCTGTCAGAAAAAATATAAGATGCCCTTTTGTACTCTGTTTTGTAGTACATACACCAACTCAATATGCTCTCTCATGTAAAATACCAAATTCTAATTTTATGTGAATCGAAATAAAACCTAAATAATATCGAGGTGCCCCAAAGTTAAAATAAAATGGCTCTGAATATAGTCTGTTTTAAAAAACATACAATGCCTTATTCTACTGTGTTGTGAACTATATACACCAACTCAGTGTGCTCTCTCATGTAAAATAAAGAAATTCTAATTTTAAACGAATCTAAAAATTCTAAATATTATCTAGGCAACCCAGTGTTAAAAACAAAATTGCCCTGAATATAATCTGTCCGAAAAAATATACAGTGCCGTATTCTACTCTATTTTGGAGTATATACACCAACTCCATATGCTCTGTCATGTAAAATACAGAAATTCTATATTTAAGCGAATCGAAAAATATCTAAATATTATCTAGGAACCCCAATGTAAAATCCAAAATTGCCCAGAATATAATCTGTCAGAAAAAATATACAATGCTCTTTTCTACTTTGTTTTGTAGTATACACACCAATTCATTATGCTCTCTCATATAAAATACAGAAATTCTAATTTTACCCGAATAGAAAAAATCTAAATATTATCTTGGCACCACAATGTTAACAACAAAATTCCTCGGAATATAATCTGTCATAGAAAATATACAATGCCCTATTCTACTCTGTTTTGTGGTATATAAACCAAGTCCATATGCTTTCTCATGTAAAATACAGAAATTTTAATTTTACCCAAATCGAAAAAATCTGAATATTATCTAGGCACCACAATGTTAAAACCAAAATTGCTTTGAGTATAATCTCTCAGAAAAAATATACAATGCCCTATTCTAATCTGTTTTGGAATATATACACCAAGTCCATACTCTCTGTCATGTAAAATACAGAAATTCTATATTTAAGCGAATCGAAAAAAATCTAAATATAATCTTGCCACCCCAATGTTAAAAGAAAAATTGCTCTGAATATAATTTGTCAGAGAAAATATACTATGCCCTTTTCTACTCTGTTTTGTAGTATATACACCAACTCAATATGCTCTCTCATGTAAAATACTGAAATTCGAATTTTACGCGAATCGAAAAAATTCTAAATAATATCTAGGCACCCAAAAGTTAAAAGAAAATAGCTCTGTATATAGTCTGTTAGAAAAAATATACACTGCCTTATTCTACTCTTTTTTAGAGTATATAAACAAACTCAGTATGCTCTCTCATGTAAAATACAGAAATTAAAATTTTACGCGAATCGAAAAAATGTAAATGTTATCTAGGAACCCCAATGTTAAAAACAAAATTGCTCTCAATACAATCTGTAAGAAAAAATATACAATGCCCTATTCTACTCTGCTTTGGAATATATACAGCCACTCCATATGCTCTCTCATGTAAAATACAGAAATTCTATATTTAAGGGAATCAAAAAAATTCTAAATATTATTTAGGCACCCCAATGTTAAAAGAAAAATTTCTCTGAATATAATCTGTCAGATCAAATGCACTATGCCCTTTTCGACTGTGTTTTGTTGTATATAAACCAACTCCATATGCTCTCTCAGGTAAAATACAGAAATTCTAATTTTACGTGAATCGAAAAAAATCTGAATAATATCTAGATGCCCCAAAGTTAAAAGAAAATGGCTCTAAATTTCGTCTGTTAAAAAAAAAATAAACAATGCCTTATTCTACCCTGTTTTGGAGAATACTCACCTACACAGTATGCTCACTCATGTAAAATTACGAAACTATAATTTTACGTGAATCGAAAAAAATCTAAATATTATTTAGGCACCCCAATGTTAAAAGAAAATTGCTCTGAATATAATCTGTCAGAAAATATATACAATGATTTTTTCTACTCTGTTTTGGAGTATATACACCAACTCAATATGCTCTCTTGTAAACTAATGAAATTCTAATTTTACGCGAATCGAAAAAAATCTAAATAATATCTAGGCGCCCCAAAGTTAAGGAAAATAGCTCTGAATATAGTCTGTTAGATTAAACATACAATACCTTATTCTACTCTGTTTTGGAGTATATAAACCAACTCAGTATGCTCTCTCATGTAAAATACCGAAATTCTAATTTTACCTGAATCGAAAAATCTAAATATTATCTAGGCACTTCAATGTGAAAAACAAAATTGCTCTGAATATAATCTGTCAAAAAAAATATACAATGCCCTATATTACTCTGTTTTGAAGTATATAGACCAACTCTATTTGCTCTCTTGTAAAATACAGAAATTCTATATTTAAGCAAATTGAAAGAAATCTAAATATTATCTAGGCACCCCAATGTTAAAAGCAAAACTGCTCTGAATATAATCTGTCAGAAAAATTATACAATGCCCTATTCTACTCTGTTTTGTAGTATATACACCAACTCCATATGCTCTCTCAGGTAAAATACCGAAATTATAATTTTATGCGAATTGAAAAAAATTTAATATATCTAGGAGCCCTAAATTTAAAAGAATATGGCTCTGAAAAAGTCTGTTAGAAACAATATACAATGCCTTATTGTACTCTGTGTTGGAGTAGATACACCAACTCAGTATGCTCTCTCATGTAAAATACAGAAATTCTATATTTAAGCAAATTGAAAAAAATCTAAATATTATTTAGGCACCCCAATGTTAAAAGCAAAATTGCTCTGAATATAATATGTCAGAAAAAATATACAATGCCCTTTTCTACTCTGTTTTGGAGTATATACACCAACTCCATATGCTCTCTCATGTAAAATACAGAAATTCTAATTTTATGCGAATCGAAAAAAATCTAAATTATATCTAGGCGCCCCGAAGTTAAAAGAAAATGGCTCCGAATATAGTCTTTTAGAAAAAATATACAATGCCTTTTCCTACTCTGTTTTGGAGTATATACACCAACTGAGTATGCTCTCTCATGTAAAATACCGAAATTCTAATTTTACGTGAATCGAAAAAAATTGAAATATTATCAAGGCAGCCCAATGTTAAAAGCAAAATTGCTCGGAATATAATAGTTCAGAAAGAATATACAATGCCCGTTTCTGCTCTGTTTTGGAGTACATACACCAACTCAATATGCTCTCTCATGTAACATACGGAAATTGTAATTTTACACGAACCGAAGAAAATCTAAATGATATCTAGGCATTCCAAAGTTAAAAGAAAATGTCTCTGAATATACTCTGCTAGTAAAAATATACAATGCCTTATTCTACTTTGTTTTGGAGTATATACCCCAACTCAGTATGCTCTCTCATGTAAAATAGAGAAATTCTAATTTTAAGTGAATTTAAAAAATCTAAATATTATCTAGGCATCTGAATGTTAAAAACAGAATTTCTCTGAATATAATCTGTCAGAAAAAATATATAATGCCCTATTCTACTCTGTTTTGGAGTACATACACCAACTCCATATGCTCTCATGTAAAATACAAAATTCTATATTTAAGCGAATCGAAAAAAATCTAAATGTTATCTAGGAACCCCAATGTTAAAAGTAAAATTTCTCAGAATATAATCTGTCAGAAAAAATATACAATTCCCTATTCTACTCTGTTTTGGAATATATACACCAACTCAGTGTGCTCTCTCATGTAAAATACAGAAATTTTACATTTAAGCAAATCGAAAATAATCTAAATATTATATAGGCACCCCAATGATAAAAGCAATATTGCACTGAATATAATCTGTCAGAAAAAATATACAATGCCCTATTCTACTCTGTTTTGGAGTACATACACCAATTTCATATGCTCTCTCATATAAAATACAAAAATTCAATACTTAAGTGAATCGAAAAAAATCTAAATATTATCTAGGCACCTCAATGTTAAAAGAAAAATTTTTCTGATTATAGTCTGTCAGAAAAAATGTACAATGACCTTTTCTACTCTGTATTGGAGTATATACACCAACTCAATATGCTCTCTCATATAAAATACCGAAATTGTAATTTTATGCGAATCGAAAAAAATCTAAATAATATCTAGGCGCCCCAAAGTTAAAAGAAAATGGCTCAGAATATAGTGTGTTAGAAAAAATATACAATGCCTTATTCTACTCTCTTTTGGAGTATATACACCAACTCACTGTGCTCTCTCATGTAAAATACCGAAATTCTAATTTTACGTGAATCACAACAAATGTAAATATCATCTAGGCACCCCACTGTAAAAACAAAATTGCTCTGAATATAATCCATCAGAAAAAATATACAACGCCCTATTCTACTTTGTTTTGGAGTATATACACCAACTCCATATGCTCTCTCATATAAAATACAGAAATTCTATACTTAAGCGAATCAAAAAAAATCTAAATATTATCTAGGCACCCCAATGTTAAAAGAAAAATTTCTCTGAATATAATCTGTCAGAAAAAATATACAATGCCCTTTTCTCCTTGGTTTTGGAGTATATACGCCAACTCCATATGCTCTATCATGTAAAATACAGAAATTCTAATTTTACGTGAATCGAATAAACCTAAATATTATCTAGGCACCCCACAGTTAAAAATAAAATTGCTCTGAATATAATCCGTCAGAAAAAATACACAATGCCCTTTTCTACTCTGTTTTGGAGTATATACACCAACTTAATATGCTCTTTCTTGTAAAGTACAGAAATTCTATATTTAAGCGAATCGAAAAAATCTAAAAAATATCTAGGCACTCAAAAGTTAAAAGAAAATGGCTCTGAATATAGTCCGTTAGAAAAAATATACAATGCTTTTTTCTAATCTGTTTTGGTGTATATACACCAACTCAGTATGCTCTCTCATATAAAATACAGAAATTCTAATTTTACATGAATAGAAAAAAATATAAATATTATCTAGGCACACCGATGTTAAAAACAAAATTGCTCTCAATATAATCTTACAGAAAAAATATACAATGCCCTATTCTACTTCTTTTTGGAGTATATACACCAACTCCATATGCTCTATCATATAAAATACAGAAATTCTGTATTTAAGCGAATCGAAAAAAATCTAAATATTATCTAGGCACCCCAATGTTAAAAGGAAAATTTCTCTGAATAAATTCTTTCAGAAATAAGATACAATGTCCTATTTTACTCTGTTTTGTAGTATATAAAAAAATTCAATATGCTCTGTCTTGTAAAATACCAAAATTCTAATTTTACGTGAATCGAAAAAAATCTTAATATTATCTAGGCACCCCAATGTTAAAAGAAAAATTGCTCTGAATAAATTCTTTCAGAAATAATATACAATGCCCTATTTTACACTGTTTTGGAGTATATAAACCAATTCAATATGCTCTATCATGTAAAATACCAAAATTCTAATTTTACGTGAATCAAAAATAATCTTAATGTTATCTAGGCACCCCAATATTAAAAGCAAGATTTCTCTGAATATAATCTGTGAGAAAAAATATACAATGCCCTTTTCTACTCAGTTTTGGACTATATACACCAACTCAATATGCTCTCTCATTTAAAATACTGAAATTCTAAATTTAAGTGAATCGAAAAAATCTAAATATTATCTAGGCACCCCAATGTTAAAAGCAAAATTGCTGTGAATTAATTCTGTTAGAAATAATATACAATGCCCTATTTTAATCTGTTTTGGAGTATATACACCAATTCAATATGCTATCTCATGTAAAATACCGAAATTCTAATTTAACGGGAATCGAAAAAAATATAAATATTATCTAGAAACCCCAATGTTAACAACAAAATTGGTCTGAATATAATCTGTCAGAAAAAATATACAATGCCTTATTTTACTTTGTTTTGGAGTATATACACCAACTCAATATGCTCTCTCATGTAAAATACCGAAATTCTAATTTTACGGGAATCGAACAAAATATAAATATTTTCTAGGCACCCAATGTTAAAAGCAAAATTGTTCAGAATATAATCTGTCAGAAATAATATACAATGCCCTTTCCTACTCTGTTATAAAGTATATAAACCAACTCAATATGCTCTCTCATGTAAAATAAAGAAATTGTAAATTTACGCAAATTAAAAAATTCTAAATATTATCTAGGCACCCCAATGTTATAAGCAAAATTCTTCTGAATGTAATCTGTCAGAAAAAATATACAATGCCTTTTTCTACTCTGTTTTGGAGTATATACACCAACTCAATATTCTCTCTCATGTAAAACACACACGTTCAAATTTTACACTAACCAAAAAAAATCTAAATATTATCTAGGCATTCCAATGTTAAAAGCAAGATTGCTCTGAATATAGTCTGTCAGAGAAAGAACACAATGCCCTCTTCTACTCTTTTTTGGAGTATATAAACCAACTCAATATGCTCTCTCATGTAAAATACAAAAATTCTAATTTTACCTGAATCGAAAAAAATCTAAATATTATCTAGGCACCCCAATGTTGAAAGCAAAATTGCTCTGAATATAATCTGTCAGAAAAATATACAATGCATTTTTCTACTCTGATTTGGAGTATATACACCAACCCAATATGCTCTCTCATATAAAATACAGAAATTCTAAATTTATGAGAATCAAAATAAATCTAAATATTATTTAGGCACCCAATGTTAAAAGCAAAATTGCTCTAAATATAATCTGTCAGAAATAATATACAATTCCTTTCCTACTCTGTTATAAAGTATATACACCAACTCAATATGCTCTCTCAGGTAAAATACCGAAATTATAAATTTACAAAATTAAAAAAATTCTAAATGTTATCTATGCAACCCAATGTAAAAAGCAAAATTGTTCTGAATGTAATCTGTCAGAGAAAATATACAATGCCTTTTTCTACTCTGTTTTCGAGTACATACACCAACTCATTTTGCTCTCCCATGTAAAATACAGAAGTTCAAATTTTACACGAACCTAAAAAAATCTAAATATTATCTAGGCATTTCAATGTTAAAAGCAAAATTGCTCTGAATATAGTCTCTCAGAGAAAATACGCAATGCCCTCTTCTACTTTTTTTGGAGTATATAAACCAACTCAATATGCTCTCTCATGTAAAATACCGAAATTCTAATTTTACCTGAATCGAAAAATATCTAAATATTATCTAGGCACCCCAATGTTAACAGCAAAATTGCTCTGAATATAGTCTTTCAGAAAAAAAAATACTATGCCCTTTTGTATTCAGTTTTGGATTATATACACCAACCCAATATGCTCTCTCATGTAAAATACCGAAATTCTAAATTTACACGAATCGAAAAAAATGTAAATAATATTTAGGCACCCAATGTTAAAAGCAAAATTGCTCTGAATATAATCTGTCAGAAAAAATATACAATTCCCTTTCCTAATCTGTTTTAAAGTATATACACCAACTCAATATGCTCTCTCATGTAAAATACCGAAATTATAAATTTACGCAAATTAAAAAAATTCTAAATATTATCTAGGCACCCGAATGTTAACAGCAAAATTGCTCTGATTGTAATCAGTCAAAATAATATACAATGCCTTTTTCTACTCTGTTTTGGAGTATATACACCAACTCAATATGCTCTCTGATGTAAAATATAAAAATTCATATTTTACACGAACCGAAAAATCTAAATATTATCTAGGCATTTCAATGTTAAAAGCAAAATTGCTCTGAATATAATCTGTCAGAAAAAATAAACAATGCTTTTTTCTACTGTGTTTTGGAGTATATTCACCAGCTCAATATGCTCTCTCATGTAAAATACCGACATTCTAAATTTCCACGAATCGAAAAAAATCTAAATATTTTCTAGGCCCCCCAATGTTAAAAGCAAAATTGCTCTGAATAAAATCTTTCAGAGAAAATATACAATGCCCTTTTCTATTCTGTTTTGGGGAATATAAACCAACCCAATCTGCTCTCTCATGTAAAATAACAAAATTCTAAATTTATGCAAATCGAAAAAAATCTAAATATTATCGAGGCACCCAATGTTAAAAGCAAAATTGCTCTGAACATAATCTGTCAGAAATAATATACAATGCCCTTTCCTACTCTGTTATAAAGTATATACACCAACTCAATATGCTCTCTCGTGTAAAATACAGAAATTATAAATTGATGGAAATTAAAAAATTCTAAATATTATCTAGGCACCCCAATGTTAAAAGCAAAATTGTTCTGAATGTAGTCTGTCAGAAAAAATATACAATGCCTTTTTCTACTATGTTTTCCAATATATACACCAAGTCAATATGCTCTCCCAGGTAAAATACAGTAGGTCAAATTTTACACGAACCGAAAAAAATCTAAATATTATTTAGGCATTCCAATGATAAAAGAAAAATTTCTCTGAATATAATCTGTCAGAAAAAATATACAATGCTTTTTTCTACTCTGTTTTGGAGTATATACACTAACCCAATATGCTCTCTCATGTAAAATACCGAAATTCTAAATTTACGCGAATCGAAAATAATCTGAATATTATCTAGGCACCACAATGTAAAAACCAAAATTTCTCGGAAAAAAATCTGTCAGAGAAAATATACATTGCTCTTTTCTACTCTGTTTTGGAGTATATAAACCAACTCAATATGCTCTCCCATGCAGAGTAAAGAAATTCTAAATTTACACGAACAGAAAAAAATCTAAACATTATCTAGGCATACCAATGTTAAAAGAAAAATTGCTCTGAATATAATCTGTCAGAAAAAATATACAATGCTTTTTTGTACTCTTTTTTGGCGCATATACACTAACCCAATATGCTCTCTCATGTAAAATATCGAAATTCTAAATTTACGCGAATCAAAAAAAATCTAAATATTATCTAGGCACCCGAATGATAAAATAAAATAGATCTGAATACAATCAGTCAGGAAAAATATACAATCCCCTTCTCTACTTTGTTTTGGAGTTTATACACCAACTCAATATGCTCTCTCATGTAAAATACCGAAATTGTAATTTTACGCGACTCGAAAGAAATCTAAATATTATTGAGGTACCACGATGTTAAAACCAAAATTTCTCTGAATATAATCTCTCAGAAATAATATACAATGCCCTATTCTACTCTGTTTTGATGTATATAAACAAACTCAATATGTTCTCTCATGTAAAATACCAAAATTCGAATTTTACGGGAATCGACAAAAATCTAAATATTATCTAGGCACCCCAATGTTAAAGGAGAATGGCTCTGAATATAATCTGTCAGAAAAAATATACAATGCTTTTTTCTACTCTGTTTTGGAGTATATACACCAACTCAATATGCTCTCTCATGTAAAATACCAAAATTCAAAATTTAAATAAACAGCAAAAAGTCTAAATATTATCTAGGCATTCCAATGTTAAAAGCAAAATTGTTCTGAATATAATCTGTCAAAAATAATATACAATGCCCTTTCCTACCCTGTTATAAAGTATATACACAAGCTCAATATGCTCTCTCATGTAAAATACGGAAATTCTAACTTTACGTGAATCGAAAAAAATCTAAATATTATCTAGACACCCCAATGTTAAAAGCAAAATGGCTCTGAATATAATGTGTCAGAAAAACTATAAAATGCCCTTTTATACTTTGATTTTTAATATATACACCAACTCAATATACTCTCATGTAAAATACAGAAATTCTAATTTTATGTGAATAGAAAAAAATCTAAATGATATCTAGGAGCCCCAAAGTTAAAGAAAATGGCTCTGAATATAGTCGGTAAGAAAAAATATACAATGCCTTATTCTACTCTGTTTTGGAGTATAGACCAACTCAGTATGCTCCCTCATGTAAAATACCGAAATTCTAATTTTACGTGAATCGAAAAAAATCTAAATATTATCCTGGCACCCCAATGTTAAAATCAAAATCGCTCTGAATATAATCTCTCAGAAAAAATATACAATGCCCCATTCTACTTTGTTTTGGAGTATATACACCACCTCAATATGCTCTCTCATGTAAAATACAGAAATTCTATATTTAAGCGAATCGAAAAAGATCTAAATATTATCTAGGCACACCAATGTTAAAAGCAAAATTGCTCTGAATATAATCTGTCAGAAAAAAGATACAATGCTTTTTTCCACTATGTTTTGTAGTATATAAACCAACTCAATATGCTCTCTCATGTGAAATACCGAAATCCTAAATTTACACGAATCGAAAAATATATAAATAATATCTATGTGCCCCAAAGTGAGACAAAAATGCCTCTAAATATAGTCTGTTAGAAAAAATATACAATGCCTTATTCTACTCTGTTTTGGATTATATACACCAAGTCAGTATGCTCTCTAATGTAAAATACCGAAATTCTAATTTTACGCAAATCAAAAAAAATCTATATAATATCTAGGCTCCCCACAGTTAAAAGAAAATGGCTGTGAATATAGTCTGTCAGAAAAAATATACAATGCCTTATTCTACTTCGTTTCGGAGTATATACACCAACTCAGTATGCTATCTCATGTAAAATAAGAAAATTCATATTTTACGCGAATCTAAGAAAATCTAAATAATACCCAGGAGGCCCAAAGGTAAAAGAAAATGGCTCTGAATATAGTCTGTTAGAAAAAATATACAATGCATTATCTTACACTGTTTTGGAGTATATACACGAACTCAGTATGCTCTCTCATGTAAAATACTGAAATTCTAAATTTACGTGAATCGAAGAAAATCTAAATAATATCTAGGTGCCCCAAAGTTAAGAGAAAATGGCCCTCAATATAGTCTGTTAGAGAAAATATACAATGCCTTATTCTACTCTGTTTTGGAGTGTATACACCAACTCAGTATGCTCTCTCATGTAAAATACCGAAATTCTAATTTTACGTGAATCGATAAAAATCTGAATATTATGTAGGCACCCGAATGTTAAAAGCAGAATTGCTCTGAATATAATCTGTCAAAAAAAATATACAATGCCTTTTTATACTCTGTTTTGGACTATATACACTAACTCAATATGCTCTCTCAGGTAAAATACCGAAATTCTAATTTTATGTGAATCGAAAAAAATCTAAATAATATCTAGGCACAACGAAGTTAAAAGAAAATGGCTCTAAATATAGTCTGTCATAAAAAATATACAATGCCTTATTCTACTCTGTTTTGGAGTATATACACCAACTAGATATGCTCTCTCACGTAAAATACCGAAATTCTAATTTTACTCGAATCGAAAAAATCTAAATATTATCTCGACACCCCAATGTAAAAAACAAAATTGCACTAAATATAATCTGTCAGAAAGAATACACAATACCTCATTCTACTCTGTTTTGGAGTACATACACCAACTCCATATGCTCTCTTATGTAAAATACAGAAATTCTATATTTAACCGAATCGAAAAAAATCTTAATATTATCTAGGCACCCCAATGTTAAAAGCAAAATTGCTCTGAATATAATCTGTCAGAAAATATATACAATGGCTTATTCTACTCTCTTTTGGAGTATATACACAAACTCAGTATGCTCTCTCATGTAAGATACAGAAATTCTAATTTTACGTGAATCGAAAAAATCTAAATATTACCTAGTCAACCAAATGTTAAAAACAAAATTACTCTGTATATAATCTGTCAGAGAAAATATACAATGCCCTATTCTACTCTGTTTTGGAGTATATACACCAACCTCATATGCTCTCTCATGTAAAATACCAAAATTCTAATTTTACGCGAATCGAAAAAAATCTAAATAATATCTAGGCGAACCAAAGTTAAAAGAAAATGCCTCTGAACATAGTCTGTTAGAAAAAATATACAATGCCTTATTCTACTTTGTTTTGGAGTATATACACCAACTCAGTATGCTCCCTCACGTAAAATACAGAAACTCTAATTTTACCCAATTCGAATAAATCTAAATATTTTCTAGGCACCCCAATGTTAAAAACAAAATTACTCTGAATATAATCTGTCAGAAAAAATATACAATGATCTTTTCTACTCTGTTTTGGAGTATATAAACCAACTCAATATGTCTCTTGTAAAATACTGAAATTCTAATTTTACGTGAATCGAAAAAAATCTAAATAATATCCAGGCGCCCCAGAGTTAAGGAAAATTGCTCTGAATATAGTCTGTTAGATAAAATATACAATGCCTTATGCTACTCTGTTTTGGAGTATATAAACCAACTCAGTATGCTTTCTCATGTAAAATACAAAAATTCTAATTTTACTCGAATCGAAAAAATCTAAATATTATCTAGGCACCCAAATGTTAAAAACAAAATTGCTCTGAATATAATCTGTCAAAAAATATACAATGCCCTATATTACTCTGTATTGAAGTATATAGACCAACTCCATTTCCTCTCTTGTAAAATACAGAAATTCTATATTTAAGCGAATCGAAAGGAATCTAAATATTATCTAAGCACCCCAATGTTAAAATCAAAACTGCTCTGAATATAATCTGTCAGAAAAAAATATACAATGCCCTATTCTACTCTGTTTTGTAGTATATACACCAACTCCATATGCTCTCTCAGGTAAAATACCGAAATTATAATTTTACGCAAATCGAAAAAAATTTAATAATATCTAGGCACCCCAAATTTAAAAGAAAATGGCTCTGAATATAGTCTGTTAGAAAAAATATACAATGCATTATTGTACTGTGTGTTGGAGTATATACCCCAACTCCATATGCTCTCACATGTAAAATACAGAAATTCTATATTTAAGAGAATCGAAAAAAATCCAAAAATTATATAGGCACGCCAATGTTAGAAGAAAAATTGCTCTGAATATAATCTGTCAGAAAAAATATACAATTCCCTATTTTACTCTGTTTTGTCGTATACAAACCAACTCAATATTCAATATCATGTAAAATATAGAAATTCAAATTTTACCTGAATCGAAAAAATCTAAATATTACCTAGGCACCCCAATGATAAAACAAAATTTCTCTGAATATACTCTGTCAGAAAAAATATGCAATGCTTTATTTTACTCTGTTTTGGAGTATATACACCAACTCAGTATGCTCTCTCATGTAAAATACTGAAATTGTAATTTTAGGTGAATCAAATAAAATCTAAATATTATCTAAGCACCCCAACGTTAAAAAAAATTGCTCTGAATATAATCTGTTAGAAAAAATATACACTGCCCTATTCTACTTTGTTTTGGAGTATATACACCAACTAGATATGCTCTCTCATGTAAAACACAGAAATTCGATATTTAAGCGAATCGAAAAAAATCTAAATATTATATAGGCACCACAATATTATAAGCAAAATTGCCCTGAATATAACCTGTCAGAAAAAATATTCAATTACCTTTTCTACTCTGTTTTGTAGTATATACACCAACTCAATATTATGTCTCATGTAAAATACCGAAATTCTAATTTTACCTGAATCGAAAAAATCTAAATATTGCCTAGGCACCCCAATGTTAAAAAGAAAATTTCTCTGAATATAATATGTCAGAAAAAAATGTACAATGCCCTATTTCACTCTGTTTTGGTGTATATACACCAACTCAGTATGCTCTCCCATGTAGAATACCGAAATTCTAATTTTACACGAATCGAAAAAAATCTAAATCATATCTAGGCGCACCGAAGTGAAAAGAAAATGACTCTGAATATAGTCTGTTAGAAAAAATATACAATGCCTTATTCTACTCTGTTTTGGAGTATATACACCAATTCCGTATGCTCTCTCATGTAAAATACCGAAATTGTAATCTTACGTGAATCGAATAAAATCTAAATATTATCTAGGCACTTGAATGTTAAAAGAAAAATTTCTCTGAATATAATCTGTCAGAAAAAATATACAATGGCCTTTTCTACAATGTTTTGGATTATATACACCAACTCAATATGCTCTCTCATGTAAAATACCGAAATTCTAATTTTACGCGAATCAAAAAAAAAACTAAATAATATCTAGGCGCCACAAAGTTAAAAGAAAGTGGCTCTAAATATAGTCTGTTAGAAAAAATATACAATGCCCTATTCTACTTTGTTTTGGAGTATATACACCAACTCAGTATGCTCTCTCATGTAAAATACCGAAATTCTAATTTTACCCGAACCAAAAAAATCTAAATATTATCTAGGCACCCAAATGTTAAAAGCAAAATTGCTCTGAATATAATCTGTCAGAAATAAGTTACCATGCCCTTTTCTACTTTGTTTTGGAGTATATACACCAACTAAATATGCTGTCTCATGTAAAATACCGAAATTCTAATTTTACGTGAATCGAAGAAAATCTAAGTATTATCTAGGCACCCCAGTGTTAAAAACAGAATTGTTCTGAATACAATCTGTCAAAAAATATGTAATGCTCTATTCTTGTCTGTTTCGGAGTATATACAGAAACTACATACGCTCTCTTATGTAAAATACAAAAATTCTATATTTAAGCGAATCGAAAAAAATCGAAATATTATCTAGGCACCCCAATGTTAAAAGCAACATTGCTCTGAATATAATCTGTCAGATAAAATATACAATTCCCTCTTCTACTCTGTTTTGGAGTATATACACCTACTCAATATGCTCTCTCATATAAAATACCATAATTCTAATTTTACGTGAATCAAAAAAAACTAAATATTATCTAGGCACCCCAATGCTAAAAACAAAATTGCTCTGAATATAATCTGTCAGAAAAAATATACAATGCCCTATTCTACTCTATTTTGGAATATATACACCAACTCGAAATGCTCTACAATATAAAATACAGAAATTCTTATTTAAAAGAATCGAACAAATCTAAATATTATCTAGGCACCCGAATGTTAAAAGCAAAATTTATCCGAATATTATCTGTCAGGAAAAATATACAATGCCCTTTTTTACTCTGTTTTGTAGTATATAAACCAACTCAATATACTCTCTCATGTAAAATACAGAAATTCAAATTTTACCCGAATCGGAAAATTCTAAATATTATCTAGCCACTCCAATGTTAAAAACAAAATTGCTCTGAATATAATCTGTCAGAAAAAATATAAAATGCCCTATCCTACCCTGTTTTGGAGTATATAAACCAACTCCATATGCTCTCTCATGTAAAATACAGAAATTCTAACTTTACCTGAATCAAATAAATCTAAATATTATCTAGGCAACCCAATGTTAAAAACAAAATTGCACTGAATATAATCTGTCAGAAAAAATACACAATGCAGTATTCTACTCTGTTTTGGAGTATATGTACGAACTCAGTATTCTCTGTCATGTAAAATACCGAAACTCTGATTTTACGTGAATCGAAAAAAATCTAAATATTATCTAGGCACCCCAATGTAAAAATAAAATTGCTCTCAAATAATCTGTCAGAAAAAATATACAATGCCCTTTTCTACTCTGTTTTGTAGTATATACACCAACTCAATATGCTCTCTCATGTAAAATAACGAAATTCTAATTTTACGCAAATCGAAAAACATCTAAATATTATCTATGCACGCCACTGTTAAAAACAAATTGTTCTAAATATAATCTGTCAGACAAAATATACAATGCCCTATTCTACTTTGTTTTGGAGCATATACACCAACTCCATATGCTCTCTCATGTAAAATATAGAAATTCTATATTTAAGCAAATCGAAAAACATCTAAATATTATCTAGGCACCTCAATGTTAAAATAATAATTGCTCTGAATATAATATGTCAGAAAATATATACAATGCCCTTTTCTACTCTGTTTTGTAGTATATACACCAAATCAATATGCTCTCTAATTTAAAATACCGAAATTCTAATTTTACGCGAATCAAAAAAAATCTAAATAATATCTACAAGCCCCAAAGTTAAAGAAAATGGCTCTGAATACAGTCTGTTAGAAAAAATATACAATGCCTTACTCTACTCTGTTTTGGTGTATATACACCAACTCAGTATGCTCTCTCATGTAAAATGTAGAAATTCTAATTTTACACAAATCAAAAAAATCTAAAAATTATCTAGGTACCCCAAAGTTAGAAACAAAATTGCTCTGAATATAATTTGTCAGAAAAAATATACAATGCCCTATTCTACTCTGTTTTAATGTATATACACCAACTAAATATGCTCTCCATTGTAAAGTATCGAAATTCTAATTTTACGCAAATCGAAAAAAATCTAAATATTATCTAGGGGCCCCAAAGTTAAAGAAAAATGGCTCTGAATATAATCTGTAAGAAAAAAATATACAATGCCTTATTCTACTCTGTTTTGGAGTATATACACCAACTCAGCATGCTCTCTCATGTAAAATACCGAAATTCTAATTTTACGCGAATCGAAAAAAATGTAAATAATATCTTGGTGCCCCAAATGTAAAAGAAAATGGCTCTGAATATAATCTGTTAGAAAACATATACAATGCCTAATTCTACTTTGTTTTGGAGTATATACACTAACTCAGTATCCTCTCTCATGTAAAATACAGAAATTCTAATTTTACCCAAATCGAAAATACTTAAATATTATCTAGGCACCCCAATGTTAAAAACGAAATTGCTCTGAGTATAATCTGTCAGAAAAAATATGCAATGCCCTACTCTCTGTCTTGTAGTATATACACAATCTCAACACAATATGCTCTCTCATGTAAAATACAGGAATTCTAATTTTACCCGAATCGAAAAAATCTAAATAATATCTAGGCACCCCAATGTTAAAAACAAAATTGCTCTAAATATAATCTGTCAGAAAAAATATACAATGCCATATTCTACTCTGTTTTGAAGTATATATACCAACTCAATATGCTCTCTCATGTAAAATACCGAAATTCTAATTTTACACGAATAGAAAAATATCTAAATAATAACTAGGCGCCCAAAAGTTAAAAGAAAATGGCTCTGAATATAGTCTGTTACAAAAAATATACAATGCCTTATTCTACTCTGTTTTGGAGTATATACACCAACACAGTTTGCTCTCAGATGTAAAACACCGAAATTCTAATTTTACGCGAATCAAAAAAAATCTAAATAATATCTAGGCTCCCCACAGTTAAAAGAAAATGGCTGTGAATATAGTCTGTTAGAAAAAATATACAATGCGTTATTCTACTTCGTTTTGGAGTATATACACCAACTCAGTATGCTCTATCATGTAAAATACCGAAATTCAAATTTTACGTGAATCGAAAAAATTTTCATATTATCTAGGCACCAAAATGTTAAAAACATAATTGCTCTGAATGTAATCTGTCAGAAAATATATACAATGCCCTTTTCTACTGTGTTTTGTAGTATATACACCAACTCAATATGCTCTCTTATGTAAAATAACGAAATTTTAATTTTACGCGAATGGGAGAAAATCTAAATAATATCTAGTCGCCCCAAAGTTAAAAGACAATAGCTCTGAATGTAGTTTGTTATAATAAATATACAATGACTTATTCTACTTTGTTTTGGAGTATATACACAAACTCTGTATGCTCTCTCATGTAAAATACCAAAATTCAAATTTTACGCGAATCAAAAAAAATCTAAATAATATCTAGGAGCCCCAAAGGTAAAAGAAAATGGCTCTGAATATAGTCTGATAGAAAAAATATACAATGCCTTATTCTACGCTGTTTTGGAGTATATACACCAACTCACTATGCTCTCTCATATAAAATACAGAAATTCTAATTTTACCCGAATCGACAATATCTAAATATTATCTAGGCACCCCAATGCTAAAAACAAAATTGCGCTGAATATAATCTGTCAGAAAAAATATACAATGCCGTATTATACTTTTTTTTGGAGTATATACACCAACTCCATATGCTCTCTCATTTAAAATACAGAAATTCAAATTTTACCCGAATCGAAAAAATCTAAACATTATCTAGGCACCCTAATGTTAAAAACAAAATTGCTCTGAATATAATCTGTCAGAAAGAATATACAATGCCCTATTCTACTATTTTTTGGAATGTATACACCAACTCCATATGCTCTCTCATGTAAAATAAAGAAATTCTAATTTTACTCGAATTGAAAAAATCTAAATATTGTCTAGGCACCCCAATGTTAAAAACCAAAATGCTCTGAATGTAATCTGTCACAAAAAATATACAATGCCTTATTCTACTCTGTTTTGGAGTATATAGACCAACTCAGTATGCTCTCTCTTGTAAAATACCGAAATTCTAAATTTACGTGAATTGAAAAAAATCTAAATACTATCTAGGCACCCCAAAGTTAAAAGAAAATAGCTCTAAATATACTCTGTCAGAAAAAATATACAATGCCCTATTCTACTCTGTTTTGGAGTATATACACCAACTCAGTATGCTCTCTCATGTAAAATACAGAAATTCTATATTTAAGAAATCAAAAAAAATCTAAATATCATCTAGGCACCCCAACGTTAAAAAAAAAATTGCTCTGACTATATTCTGTCAGAAAAAATATACAATGCCCTTTTCTACTCTGTTTTAAAATATATACACCCACTCAATATGCTCTGTCATGTAAAATACCGAAATTCTAAATTTACGCGAATCGAAAAAATTCTAAATATTATCTAGGCGCCCGAAAGTAAAAAGAAAATGGCTCTGAATATACTCTGTTAGAAAAAATATACAATGCCGTATTCTATTCTGTTTGGGAGTATATACACCAACTCAGTATGCTCTCTCATGTAAAATACAGAAATTCTAATTTTACGTGAATCGAAAAATATCTAAATATTATCTAGGCACCCCAATGTTGAAAGCAATTTGGCCCTGAAAATAGTCTGTCAGAAAAAATATACAAGGCCCTGTTCTTTTCTGTTTTGGAGTATATACACCAACACAATATGCTCTCTCATGTAAAATACAGAAATTCAAATTTAACCCGAATCGAAAAATATAAATATTATCTAAGCTCCCCAATGTTAAAAGCAAAATTTCTCTTAATATAATCTGTGAGAAAAAATATACAATGCCCTTTTCTACTCTTTTTTTTAGTATATACACGAACTGAATATGCTCTCTCATGTAAAATAACGAAATTCTAATTTTACACGAATCGAAATAAATCTAAATAATATCAAGGCGCACCAAAGTTAAAAGAAAATGCCTCTGAATATAGTCTGTTAGAAAACATATACAATGCCTTATTCTACTCTGTTTTGGACTATATATATCAACTCAGTATGCTCTGTCATATAAAATACAGAAATTCTAATTTTACCCGAATCGAAAAAATATAAATATTATCTAGGCTCTCCAACGTTAAAAAAAAATTGCTCTGAATATAATCTGTGAAAAAAAATATACAATGACCTTTTCTACTCTCTTTTGTACTATATACAGCAACTCAATTCGCTCTCTCATGTAAGATACAGAGATTCACATTTTACACGAATCAAAAAAAATATAAATAATATCTAGGCCACCCACAGTAAAAAAAAAAAGTCTCTGAATATAGTCTGTTAGAAAAAATATACAATGGCTTATTCTACTCTGTTTTGGAGTATATACAACAACTCAGCATGCTCTCTCATGTAAAATACCGAAATTCTAATTTTACGCGAATCCAAAAAAATGTAAATAATATCTTGGTGCCCCAAATTTAAAAGAAAATGGCCCTGAATATAGTCTGTTAGAAAACATATACAATGCCTTATTCTACTCTCTTTTGGAGTATATACACCAACTCAGTATGCTCTCTCATGTAAAATACAGAAATTCTAATTTTACCCGAATCGGAAAAAATCTAAATATTATCTATGCACCCCAATGTTAAAAGCAAAATTTCTCTGAATATTATCGGTCAGAAAAAATATACAATGCCCTTTTTTACTCTGTTTTGTAGTATATACACAAACTCAATATGCTCTCTCGTGTAAAATACCCAAATTCTATTTTTACGCGAATCGAAAAAAAGCTAAATAATATCTAGGCACGCCAATGTTCAAAGCAAAATTGCTCTGAATATAATCTATCAGAAATAATATACAATGCCCTATTCTACTCTGTTTTGGAGTATATACACCAACTCAGTGTGCTTTCTCATGTAAAATACCGAAATCCTAATTTTACGTGAATCGAAAAAACTCTAAATATTATCTAGGCACCTCAATGATAATAGTAAAATTGCTCTAATTATACTCTGTCAGAAAAAATATATAATGCCCTTTTCTACTCCTTTTTGGAGTATATACAAACTCAATATGCTCTCTCATGTAAAATAACAAAATTCTAATTTTACGTGAATCAAAAAAAATCTAAATCATATCTAGTCGCCCCAAATTTAAAAGAAAATGGCTATGAATATAGTGTGTTAGAAAAAAATATACAATGCCTTATTTTACTCTGTTTTGGAGTATATACACCAAATCTGTGTGCTCTCTCATGTAAAGTACGGAAATTCTACTTTTACCCGAATCGAAAAAAATCTAAATATTATCTTGGCACTCAAATGTTAATAACAAAATTGCTCTAATGTAATCTGTCAGAAAATATATACAATGTCCTATTCTACTTTGTTTTGGAGTATATGAACCAACTGAATATGCTCTCTCATGTAAAATACAGAAATTCTATATTTAAGCAAATCAAAAGAAATCTAAATATTATCTAGGCACCCCAATGTTAAAAGAGAAATTGCTCTGAATATAATCTGTCAGAATAAATATACAATGCCCTTTTCTACTCTGTTTTAAAGTGTATACACCAACTGCATATTCTCTCTCATGTAAAATACAAAAATTCTATATTAAAACGAATCGAAAAAAATCTAAATATTATCTAGAAACCCCAATGTTAAAAGAAAAATTGCTCTGAATATAATCTGTCAGAAAAAATATACAATGCCTTTTTCGACTCTCTTTTGTAGTATATACACCAAATTAATATGGTCTCTCATGTAAAATACCGAAATTCTAATTTTATGCGAATCAAAAAAAAATCTAAATAATATCTAGGACCCCAAAGTTAAAAGAAAATGGCTCTGAATATTGTTTGTTACAGAAAATATACAATGCCTTATTCTACTCTGTTTTGGAGGAAATAAACCAACTCAGTATGCTCTCTCATGTAAAATACACAAATTCTAATTTTATCAAAATCGAAAAAATCTAAATAATATCTAGGCGCCCCAAAGTTAAAAGAAAATGGCTCTGAATATAGTCTGTTAGAGAAAATATACAATGCCTTATTCTACTCTGTTTTGGAGTATATACACCAACTCAGTATGCTCTCTCATGTAAAATACAGATATTCTAATTTTACCAGAATCGAAAAAATCTAAATATTATCTGGGAACCCCGATGTTAAAAACAAAATTGCTCTGAATGTGATCTATCAGAAAAAATATACAATGTCCTATTCTACTTCTTTCGGAGTATATACACCAACTCCATATACTCTCTCATGTGAAATACAGAAATTCTTATTTTACCAGAATCGAAAATATCTAAATATTATCTAGGCACCTCAATGTTAAAAACAAAATTGGTCTAAAGATAATCTGTCAGAAAAAATATACAATGCCCAATTGTACTGTGTTATCGAGTATATACACCAACTCAGTATGCTTTCTCATGTAAAATACAGAAATTCTAATTTTACGTTAATCGAAAAAAATCTAAATATTATCTAGGCACCCCAATGTTAAAAGCAAGTTGCTGTGAATATAATCTGTCAGAAAAAATATACAATGTTCTATTCTACTCTGTTTTGGAGTATATAAACCAACTCCATATACTCGCTCATGTAAAATACAGAAATTTTTTATTTAAGTGGATCAAAAAAAAATCTAAATAATATCTAGGCACTCCAAAGTAAAAAGTAAATGCCTCTGAATATAGTCTGTTAGAAAAAATATACAATGCCTTATTCTACTCTGTTTTGGAGTAAATACACCAACTCAGTATGCTCTCTCATGTAAAATACCGAAATTCGAATTTTAAGTGAATTGAAAAAAATGTAAACATTACCTAGGCACCCTAATGTTAAAAGCAAAGTTGCTGTGAATATAATCTTTCAGAAAAAATATACAATGCCCTTTTCTACTCTATTGTGTAGTATATAAACCAACTCAATATGATCTCTCGTGAGAAATACAAAAGTTCTAATTTTACCCGAATCGAAAAAAACTAAATATTATCTAGGCACCCCAATATTAAAACCAAAATTGCTCTGATTATAGTCTGTTAGAAAAAATATACAATGCCCTTTTCTACTCTCTACTGGAGTATATATACCAACTCAATATGCTCTCTCATGTAAAATAGCCCAATTCTAAATTTACGCGAATCGAAAATAGTCTAAATAATATCTAGACGATCCAAAGTTAAAAAAAAATGTCTCTGAATATAGTGTGTTAAAAAAAATATACAATGCCTTATTCTACTTTGTTTTGGAGTAAATACACCAACTCAGTATGCTCTCTCATGTAAAATACAGGAATTCTAATTTTACCAGAATCGAGAGTATCTAAATATTATCTAGGAACCCCAATGTTAAAAACAAAATTGCTCTGAATATCAACTATCAGAAAAAATATACAATGTTCTATTCTACTCTGTTTTTGAGTATATACACCAACTCTACCTGCTCTCTCATGTAAAATACAGAAATTCTATATTTCAGGGAATCAAAAAAAACTAAATATTTTCTAGGCACCCCAATGTTAATAGGAAAATTTCTCTGAATATTATCTGTCAGAAAAGATATACAACGACCTTTTCTACTATGTTTTGGAGTATATACACAAAATCAATATGCTCTCTCATGTAAAATACCGAACTTCTAATTTCACGTGAATCGAAAAAATCTAAATATTCTCTAGGCACCCCGATGTTAAAAGCAAATTTGCTCTGAATATAATCTGTCAGAAAAAATATAAAATGCCCTTTTCTACTCTGTTTTGTAGTATATACACCAACTCAATATTCTCTCTCATGTAAAATACAGAAATTCAATTTGTACCCGAATCGAAAAAATCTAAATATTACCTAGGCACCCCAATGTTAAAAACAAAATTGCTGTGAATATAATCTGTCAGAAAAACTATACAATGCCTATTCTACTGTTTTCGATTATATACACAAACTCAGTATGCTCTCTCTTGTAAAATAACGAAATTCTGATTTTACACAAATCGAAAATAATCTAAATAATATCTAGGCGCCCCAAAGTTAAAAGAAAATGGCTCTGAATATAGTTTGTTAGAAAAAATATACAATGCCTTATTCTACTCCCTTTTGATGTATATACACCAACTCAGTACGCTCTCTCATGTAAAATACAGAAATTATAATTTTACCCGAATCGAAAAAAATCTAAATATTATCTAGGCACCCAATGTTAAAAACAAAATTTCTCTAAATATAATCTGTCAGAAAAAATATACAATGACCTATTATACTCTGTTTTGGAGTATATACACTAACTCCATATGCTCTCTCATGTAAAATTGAGAAATTCAATATTTTACCGAATCGGAAAAAATCTAAATATTATCTAGGCACCCCAATGTTAAAAGCAAAATTGCTCTGAATATTATCTGTCAGGTAAAATATACAATGCCCTTTTTTACTCTGTTTTGTAGTATAAACAAAAACTCAATATGTTCTCTCATGTAAAATATCCAAATTCTAAATTTTCTCAAATCCAAAAAAAAATCTAAATAATATCTAGGAACCCCACTCTTCAGAGCAAAATTGCTCTGAATATAATCTATCAAAAAAATATACAATGCCTCATTCTACTCTGTTTTGGAATATATAAACCAACTCAGTATGCTCTCTCATGTAAAATAAGGAAATACTAATTTTACGTGAATCGAAAAAAATCTAAATATTATCTAGGCACCACAAGGTTAAAAGTCAAATTGCTCTAAATATACTCTGAAAGAAAAAATATATAATGCCCTTTTCTACTTTTTTTTAAAGTATATACACAAACTCAATAGGCTCTCTCATGTAAAATACGGAAATTCTAATTTTACGCAAATCGAACAAAATCTAAATAATATCTAGGCGCCCGAAATTTTAAAGAAAATGGCTATGAATAAAGTGTGTTAGAAAAAAATATACAATGCCTTATTCTACTCTGTTTTGGAGTATATACACCAACTCAGTATGCTCTCTCTTGTAAAATACAGAAGTTGTATATTTAAGCGAATCGAAAAATATCTAAATGTTATCTAGGCACCCCAATGTTAAAAAAAATATTGCTCTTAATATAATCTTTCTGAATAAATATACAATGCCCTATTCTACTCTGTTTTGGAGTGTATACACCAACTCCATATGCTCTCTCATGTAAAATACAGAAATTCTATATTAAAGTGAATCGAAAAAAATGTAAATATTATCTAGAAACCCCAATGTGAAAATCAAAATTGCTCTGAATATAACCTGTCATAAAAAATATACAATGCCTTTTTCGACTCTGTTTTGTAGTATATACACCAAATTAATATGGTCTCTCATGTAAAATACACAAATTCTAATTTTACCAGAATCGAAAAATCTAAATAAGATCTAGGCGCCTCAAAAGTAAAAGAAAATGGCTCTGAATATAGTCTGTTAGACAAAATATACAATGCCTTATTCTACTTTATTTTGGAGTATATACCCCAACTGAGTATGCTCCCTGAGGTAAAATACCGAAAAAATAGTTTTACGCGAATCAAAAAAAATCGAAATATTATCAAAGCACGTCAATGTTGAAAACAAAATTGCTCTGAATATAATCTGTCAGAAAAAATATACACTGCCCTACTCTACTCTGTTTTGGAGTATATACTTTAACTCCATATGCTCTCTCATGTAAAATACAGAAATTATATATTTAAGCGAATCGAAAAAAATCTAAATATTATCTAGGCACCACAATGATAAAAGCAAAATTGCTCTGAATATAATCTGTCAGGAAAAATATACAATGCCCTTTTCTATTCTGTTTTGTAGTATATACACCAACTCAATATGCTCTCTCATGTAAAATACAGAAATTCTTATTTTATTCAAATCGAAAAATTCTAAATAATATCTAGGCACCCCAATGTTAAAAGCAAAATTGCTCTGAATATAATCTGTCAGAAAAAATATTCAATGCCCTTTTCTACTATGTTTTGTAGTATATACCCACACTTAGTATGGTCTCTCATGTAAAATGAAGAAATTCTAATTGTACCCGAATTGAAAAAATCTATTATCTAGGCACCCCAATGTTAATAGCGAAATTGCTCTGAATATAATCTGTCAGAAAAAATATACAATGCCTTTTTTAACTCTGTTTTGTAGTACATACACCATCTCAATACGCTCTCATGTAAAATACCGAAATTCTAATTTTACACGAATCGAAAAATATCTAATTAATATCTATGCGCCCCAAAGTTAAAAAAAAATGGCTCTAAATATAGTCTGTTACAAATAATATAAAATTCCTTATTCTACTCTGTTTTGGAGTATATACACCAACTCGATATGCTCTCTCTAGTAAAATACAGAAATTCTATATTTACGCGAATCGAAAAAATCTAAATATTATCTAGACAACCCAATGTTAAAAGCAAAATTTTTCTGAATATAATCTTTCAGAAAAAATATACAACGCCCTATTCTACTCTGTTATGGAGTATATATATTAACTCTATATGCTCTCTCATGTAAAAAACAGAAATTCTATATTTAGGCGAATCGAAAAAATTCTAAATATTATCTAGGCACCCTAATGTTAAAAGCAAAATTGCTCTTAATATAATTTGTCAGAAAAAATTTACAATGCCCTATTCTACTCTATTTTGGAGTATATACACCAACTCAGTATGCTATCTCATGTAAAATACCGAAATACTAATTTACGCGAATGGAAAAATATCTAAATAATATCTAGGCGACCCAAAGTTAAAAGAAAATGGCTCTGAATATACTCTGTTAGAAAAATATACAATGCCTTATTCTTCTCTGTTTTGGAGTATATACACCAACTCAATATGCTATCTCATGTAAAATACAGAAATTCTAATTTAACGCAAATCGAAAAAAATCTAAATATTATCTAGGCACCCCAATGTTAAAAGCAACATTTCTCTGAATATAATCTGTCAGAAAAAATATGCAATGCCTTATTCTACTCTTTTTTGGAGTATATACACAAACTCTATATGCTCTTTTATGTAAAATATGGAAATTCTAATTATAGGTGAATCGAAAAAAATCTAAATAATATCTAGGCACCCCAAAGTTGTTAATAGAAAATGGCTCTTAATATAGACTGTTAGATAAAATATACAATGCCTTATATTACTCAGTTTTGGTGTATATACACCAACCCTGTATGCTCTCTAAAGTAAAATACCGAAATTCTAATTATATGCGAATCGGAAAAAATCTAAATAATATCTAGGCGCCCCAAAGATAAAGAAAATGGCTCTAAATATAGTCTGTTAGAGAAAATATACAATGTCTTATTCTACTTTGTATTGAAATGTATACACCAACTTCACATGCTGTCTCGTGTAAAATACATAAATTGTATATTTAAGCGAATCGAAGAAAATCTAAATATTATCTAGGCACCCCAATGTTAAAAGCAAAATTGCTCTGAATATAGTCTGTCAGAGAAAATATACAATGCCTTTTTCTACTCTGTTTTGTAGTATATACACCAACTTAATATGCTATCTCATGTAAAATACGGAAATTCTAATTAAACGTGAATCGAAAAAAATCTAAATAATTACTAGGCGCCCCAAAGTTAAAAGAAAATGTCTCTGAATACAGTCTGTTAAAAAAATATACAATGTTTTATTATACACTGTTTTGGAGTATATACACAAACTTCGTGTACTCTCTCATGTAAAATATAGAAACTCTAATTTTACCAGAATAGTTAAAATCTAAATATTACCTAGGAACCCCTATGTTTAAAACAAAATTGTTCTGAATATAATCTGTCAAAAAAAATATACAATGCCATTTTATACTCTGTTTTGGAGTATATACACCAACTCCATATGCTCTCTCATGTAAAATAAAGAAATTATAAATTTAGGCGAATCGAAAAAAATCTAAATAATATCTAGGCACGCCAAAGTTAAAAGAAAATGGCTCTTCATGTACTCTGTTAGTAAAAATATACAATGCCTTACTCCACTCTGTTTTGGAGTATATACACCAACTCACTATGTTCTCTCATGGAAAATACAGAAATTCTAATTTACGTGATTCGAAAAAATCTAAATGTTATCTAGGAACCCGAATGTTAAAAACAAAATTGCTCTGAATAAAATCTGTCAGAAAAAATATACAATGCCCTATTCTACTCTGTTTTGGAGTATATACACCAACTCCGTATGCTCTCTCATGTAAAATACAGAAATTCTATATTTAAGCGAATCGAAAATAATCTAAATATTATCTAGGCACCCCAATGTTAAAAAAAATTGCTCTAAATATAATCTGTCAGATAAAATACACAATGCCCTTTTCTACTCTGTTTTGGAGTATAAACACCACCTCAATATGCTGTCTCATGTAAAATACGGAAATTCTAATTATATGCGAATCGAAAATAATCTATATAATATCTAGGCGCCCCAAAGTTAAAAGAAAATGGCTCTTAATATAGACTGGTAGAAAAAATATACAATGCCTTATTCTACTCTGTTTTGGAGTATGTACACAAACTCAGTATGCTCTCTCATGTAAAATAATGAAATTCTAATTTTACGTGAATCGAAAAAAGTCTAAATAATATCTAGGGGCCCCAAAGTTAAAAGAAAATGGCTCTAAATATAGTCTGTTGGAAAAAATATACAATGTTTTATACTACTCTGTTTATGAGTATATACACCAACTTCGTTTACTCTCTCATGTAAAATACAGAAATTCTAATTTTACCGGAATAGTTAAAATCTAAATATTACCTAGGCACCCCAATGTTTAAAACAAAATTGCTCTGTATATAATCTGTCAGAAAAAAAATACAATGCCCTATTCTACTCTGTCTTCGGGTATATACACCAACTCCACATGCTCTCTCATGTAAAAAAGAGAAATTCTATATTTAAGCGAATCGAACCAAATCTAAATATTATCTAGGCACCCCAACGTTAAAAGCAAAAGTGCGGTGAATATTTTCGGTCAGAAAGAATATACAATGCTCGTTTCTACTCTGTTTTGTAGTATATACACCAACTCAATATGCTCTCTCATGTAAAATAGAGAAATTCGAATTTTACTCGAATCAAAAAACTATAAATATAATCTAGGCACCCCAGTGTTATAAGCAAAGTTGCTCTGAATATAATCTGTCAAAAAAAATATACAATGCCAAATTCTACTCTGTTTTGGAATATCTACACCAACTCAGTATACTCTCTCATGTAAAACACTGAAATTCTAATTTTACGTGAATCGAAAAAAATCTAAATATTATCTAGGCACCCCAATGTTAAAAGCAAAATTGCTCTGAATATAATCTGTCATAAAAATTATACAATGCCCATTTTTACTCTGTATTGGAGTATATACACCAACTCAATATGCTCTTTCATGTAAAATACCCAAATTCAAATTTTACGTGAATCAAAAAAAATCTAAAAAATATCTAGGCTCCCCAAAGTTAAAAGAAAAAAGCTCTGAATATAGTCCGTTAGAAAAAATATACAATGCCTTATTCTACTATGTCTTGGAGTATATACAGAAACTCAGTATGCTCTCTCCTGTAAAATAAAGATATACAAATTTTACCCGAATCAAAAAATCTAAATATTATCTAGGAACCCAATGTTAAAAACAAAATTGCTCTGAATATAATCTGTCAGAAAAAATATACAATGCCCTATTCTACTCTGTTTTTGAGTATATAAAACAACTCTACTTGCTCTCTTATATAAAATACAGAAATTCTATATTTAAGCGAATCGAAAAAAATCTAAATATTATCTAGGCACCCCAAAGTTAAACACAAAATAGCTCTGAATATACTCTGTCAGAAAAAAAAAACAATGCCCTCTTCTACTCTGTTTTCGAGTATATACACCAACTCCATATGCTCTCTCATGTAAAATACAGAAATTCTACATTTAAGCGAATCGACAAAAATCTAAATATTATCTACGCACCACAACGTTAAAAGCAAAAGTGCTATGAATATATTCGGTCAGAAAAAATATACAATGCCCTTTTCTACTTTGTTTTGTAGTATATACACCAACTCAATATGCTCTCTCATGTAAAATACAGAAATTCTAATTTTACCCGAATTGAAAAAATCTAAAAATTATCTACGCACCCCAATGTTAAAAACCAAATTGGTCTGTATATAATCTGTCAAAAAAAATATACAATGCCATATTGTCCTCTGTTTTTGAATATATACACCAACTCAGTACACTCTCTCATGTAAAATACCGAAATTCTAATTTTACGTGAATCGAAAAAAATCTAAATATTATCTGGGCACCCCGATGTTAAAAGCAAAATTGCTCTGAATATAATCTGTCATAAAAATTATACAATTCCCTTTTCTATTCTGTATTGAAATATATACATTAACTCAGTATGCTCTCTCATGTAAAATACAGCAATTAAAATTTTACCCGAATCGAAAAAATCTAAATATTATCTAGGCACCCCAATGTTAAAACTAAATTGCTCTGAATATAATCTGTCATAAAAAATATACAATGCCCTTTTCTACTCTGTTTTGGAGTATATACACCAACTCAATATGCTCTCTCATGTAAAATACCGAAATTCTAATTTTACGTGAATTGAAAAAAATCTACATAATAACCTGGCGACCCAAAGTTAAAAGAAAATGGCTCTGAATATAGTCTGTTAGAACAAATATACAATGCCGTATTCTACTATGTTTTGGAGTATATACACCAAATCAATATGCTCTGTCATGTAAAATACAGAAATTCTAATTTTACCCAAATCTAAAATATCTAAATATTACCTAGGCACCCCAATGTTAAAAACAAAATTGATCTGAATATAATCTGTTAGAAAAAATATACAATGCCCGATTCTTCTCTGTTTTAAGGTATACACCAACTCCATATGCTCTCTCATGTAAAATACAGAAATTCTATATTTAAGAGACTTGAGAAAAATCTAAATATTATCTAGCACCCCTATGTTAAAACAAAATTGCTCTAAATATAATCTGTCAGAAAAAATATACAATGCCCTTTTCTACTCTGTTTCGTAGTATATACACTAACTAAATATGCTCTTTCATGTAAAATACGAAAATTCTAATTATACGTGAATCGAAAAAAATCTAAATAATATCTAGGCGCCCCAAAGTTAATAGAAAATGGCTCTTAATATAGACTGTTAGATGAAATATACAATGCCTTATAATACTCTGTTTTGGGTATATACACCAACTCAGTATGCTCTCTAATGTAAAATACCGAAATTCTAATTATACGCGAATCGGAAAAAATCTAAATAATATCTAGGCGCCCCAAAGATAAAGAAAATGGCTCTAAATATAGTGTGTTAGAGAAAATATACAATGTCTTATTCTACTTTGTTTTGGAATATATACACCAACTCCCCATGCTGTCTCATGTATAATACATAAATTGTACATTTAAGCGAATCGAAGAAAATCTAAATATTATCTAGGCACCCCAATGTCAAAAGCAAAATTGCTCTGAATATAGTCTGTCAGAGAAAATACACAATGCCCTTTTCTACTCTGTTTTGGAGTATAAACACCAACTCCATATGCTCTCTCATGTAAAATACCGAAATTATAAATTTAGGCGATTTGAAAAAAATCTAAATAATATCTAGGCACCCCAAAGTTAAAAGAAAATGGCTCTTCATGTACTCTGTTAGTAAAAATATACAATGCCTTATTCCACTCTGTTTTGGAGTATATACACCAACTCAGAATGTTCTTTCGTGGAAAATACAGAAATTATAATTTACATGAATCGAAAAAATCTAAATGTTATCTAGGCACCCGAATATTAAAAACAAAATTGCTCTGAATAAAATCTGTCAGAAAAAATATACAATGCCCTATTCTACTCTATTTTGGAGTATATACACCAATTCCATATGCTCTCTCATGTAAAATACATAAATTCTATGTTTAAGCGAATTGAAAGAAATCTAAATATTATCCAGGCACCCCAATGTTAAAAACAAAATTGCTGTAAATATAATCTGTAAGATAAAATATACAATGCCCTTTTCTACTCTGTTTTGGAGTATATACACCAACTCAATATGCTGTCTCATGTAAAATATGGAAAATCAAATTATATGTGAATCGAAAATAATCTATATAATATCTAGACGCCCCGAAGTTAAAAGAAAATGGTTCTTAATATAGACTGGTTAAAAAAAAATATACAATGCATTATTCTACTCTGTTTTGAAGTATATACACCAACTCTGTATGCTCTCTCATATAAAATACCGAAATTCTAATTTTATCCGAATCGAAAAAATCTAAATATTATCTAGGAAACCCAATGTTAAAAACAAAATTGCTCTGAATATAATCTGTCAGAAAAAATATACAATGCCTGATTCTTCTCTGTTTTGGAGTATACACCAACTCCATATTCTCTCTCATGTAAAATACAGAAATTGTATATTGAAGCGACACAAAAAAAATCTAAATATTATCTAGGCACCCCTATGTTAAAAAAAAAATTTCTCTGAATATAATCTGTCATAAAAAATATACACTGCCCTTTTCTACTTTGTTTTGTAGTATATACACCAACTCAATATGCTCTCTCAAGTAAAATAAAGAAATTCTAAATTTACGTGAATCGAAAAAAATCTAAATATTATCTAGGCACCCCAATGTTAAAAGCAAAATTGCTCTTAATATAATCTGTCAGAAAATGTATACAGTGCCTTTTTCTACTTTGTTTTGGAGTATATGCACCAACTCAATATGCTCTTTCATTTAAAATACAGAAATTCTAATTATACGCGAATCGAAAAAAATCTAAATATTATCTAGGTGCCCCAAAGTTAATAGAAAATGGCTCGTAATATAGACTGTTAGAAAAAATATACAATGCCTTATATTACTCTGTTTTGGAGTATATAGACCAACTCAGTATGCTCGCTCATGTAAAATACCGAAATTTTAATTTTACGCGAATCGAAAAAAATCTGAATAATATCTAGGCGCCCCAAAGTTAAAAGAAAATGGCTCTGAATATAGTCTGTTAGAGAAAATATACAATGTCTTATTCTACTTTGTTTTGCAGTATATACACCAACTCAGTATGCTCTATCATGTAAAATACAGAAATTCTACTTTTACCCAAATCGAAAAAATCTAAATATTATCTAGGCACCCCAATGTTAAAAACAAAATTGCTGTAAATATAATCTGTCAGATAAAATATACAATGTCCTATTCTAGTCTGTTTTGAAGTATATACACCAACTCAATATTCTCTCTCATGTAAAATACAGAAATTCTATCGTTAAGCAAATCGAAAATATCTAAATATTAACAAGGCACCCCAATGTTAAAAACAAAATCGCTCTGAATATAATTTGTAAGAAAAAATATACAATGCCCTTTTCTACTCTATTTTGGAGTATATACACCAACTCCATATGCTCTCTCATGTAAAATAGAAAAATTGTATATTTAAGCGATTCAAAGAAAATATAAGTATAATCTAGGCACCCCAATGTTAAAAGGAAAATTGCTCTGAATATAATCTGTCAGATAAAATATACAATGCCCTTTTCTACTCTGTTTTGGAATATATACACCAACTAAGTATGCTCTCTCATGTAAAATACTGAAATTCTAATTTTACGTGAATCGAAAAAAATCTAAATATTATCTAGGCAACCCAATGTTAGAAGTAAAATTGCTCTGAATATAATTTGTCAATAAAAATATACAATGCCCTTTTCTACTCTGTTTTGGAGTATATTCACCAACTCCATATGCTCTCTCATGTAAAACACCGATATTCTAATTTTACGTGAATCGAAAAAAATCTTAATCATATGTAGGCGCCCCAAAGTTAAAAGAAAATGGCTCTGAATATAGTCTATTAGAAAAAATATACAATTTTTTATTCTACTCTGTTTTGGAATATATGCATCCACTGAGTATGTTCTCTAATAGAAAATACCGAAATTCTAATTTTATGTGAATCGAAACAAATCTCAATATTATCTAGGCACACCAATGTTAAAAGCAAAATTGCTCTGAATATAATCTGTCAGACAAAATATACAATGCTCTTTTCTACTCTGTTGTGGAGTATAAACTCCAAGACAATATGCTCTCTCATGTAAAATACCGAAATTCTAATTTTACGCAAATCGAAAAATATCTAATTAATGTCTAGTCGCCCCAAAGATAAAAGAAAATGGCTCTGAATATATTCTGTTAGAAAAAATATACAATGCCCTATTCTACTCTGTTTTGGAGTATATACACCAACTCAGTAGTCTCTCTCATGTAAAATACCAAAATTCTAATTTTACGTGAATCGAAAAACATCTATTTTCTAGGCACCCCAATGTTAAAAACAAGATTGCTATGAATATAATCTGTCATAAAAAATATACAATGCGCTATTCTACTCTGTTTTGGAGTATTACACCAACTCCATATGCTCTTTCATGTAAAATACAGAAATTCTGTATTTAAGCGAATCGAAAAAATCTAAATATTATCTACGCACCCCAATGTTAAAAGCAAAATTGCTCTGAATATAATCTGTCAGAAAAAATATACAATGCCATTTTCTACTCTGTTTTAGAGTATATACACAAAGTCAATATGCTCTCTCACGTAAAATACTGAAATTATAATTGTACGTGAATCGAAAATAATCTAAATAATATCACGGCGTCCCTAAGATAAAAGAAAATGGCTCTGAATATATTCTGTTAGAAAAAATATACAATACCTTATTCTACTCTGTTTTGGAGTATATACACCAACTTATTAGGCTCTCTCATGTAAAATACAGAAATTCTAATTTTACGTGAATCGAAAAAAATCTAAATATTATCTAGGCACTCCAATGTTTAAAGCAAAATTTCTCTGAATATAATCTGTAAGACAAAGTATACAATGCCCTTTTGTACTCTGTTTTGGAGTATATACACCAAGTCTATATGCTCTCTCATGTAAAATACCGAAATTCTAATTTTACGTGAATCGAAAAATATCTAAATAATATCTAGGCGCCCCAAAGATAAAAGAAATTGGCTCTGAATATATTCTGTTTGAAAAAATATACAATGCCCTATTCTATTCTGTTATGGAGTATATACAGCAACTCAGGGGTCTCTCCCATGTAAAATACCGAAATTCAAATTTTACGTGAATCGAAAATAATCTAAATAATATCATGGCATCCCTAAGATAAAAGAAAATGGCTCTGAATATATTCTGTTAGAAAAAATATACAATGACTTATTCTACTCTGTTTTGGACTATATACACGAACTCAGTATGCTCTCTTATGTAAAATACCGAAATTCTAATTTTACACGAATCAAAAAAATCTAAATATTCTCTAGGCACCCCAATGTAAAAAACAAAATTGCTCTGAACATAATCTGTCATAAAAAATATACAATGCGCTTTTGTACTCTGTTTTATAATATATACACCAACTACGTATGCTCTCTCTTGTAAAATACAGAAATTCTAATTTTACGTGAATCGAAAATAATCTAAATATTATCTAGGCATCCCAATGTTAAAAGCAAAATTGCTCTGAATATAATCTTTCAGAAAAAATATACAATGCCCATTTCTACTCTGGTTTGGAGTATATACACCAACTCAATATGCTCTCTCATGTAAAATACCGAAATTCCAATTTTACGCGAATCGAAAAAAATCTGAATAGTATTGTGGCGCCCTAAAGTTAAAAGAAAACGTCTCTGAATATAGTCTGTTAGAAAAAAAATACAATGCCTTATTCTACTCTTTTTTATATATATAAACCAACTAAATATGCTCTCTCATGTAAAATACCGAGATTCTAATTTTACACGAATCAAAAATATCTAAATATTATCTAGGCACCCAAATGTTAAAAAAAAAAATTGCTCTGAATATAATCTGTCAGAAAAAATATACAATGCCCTTTCCTACTCTGTTTAAAAGTATATACACCAACTCAGTATGCACTCTCACGTATAATACCGAAATACTAACTTTACGTGAATCGAAAAAAATCTAAATATTATCTAGGCACTCCAATGTTAAAAGCAAAATGGCTCTGAATATAATCTGTCAGAAAAAATATACAGTGCCCTATTATACTCTGTTTTGGAGTATATACACCAACTCCATATGCCATCACATTTAAAATAGAGAAATTCTATATTTAAGTTAATCGAATAGAATCTATATATCTAGGCACCCCAATATTAAAAGCAAACTTGCTCTGAATATAACCTGACAGAAAAAGTATACAATGCCCTTTTCTACTTTGTTTTGTAGTATATACACCACCTCATTATGCTCTCTCATGTAAAATACCGAAATTCTAATATTCCCGTATCGAAAAAAATCTAAATAATATCTAGTGGCCCCAAAGTTAAAAGAAAATGACTCTGAATATAGTCTGTTATGAAAAATATACAATGCCTTATTCTACTCTGTTATGGAGTATATACACCAACTCAGTATGCTCTCTCATGTAAAATAGCAAAAGTATAATTTTACGCGAATCGACAAAAAGCTAAATAATATCTAGGCACCCCAAAGTTAAAAAAAATTGCTCTGAATATAGTCTGTTACAAAAAATATACAATGCCTTATTCTACTCTGTTTTGGAGTATATACACAAACTCCATATGCTCTCCCATGTAAAATACCGAAATTCTAATTTTACCCGAATCGAAAAAATCTAAATATTATCTAGGCACCCCAATGTTAAAGCAAAATTGCTCTGAATATAATCTGTCAGAAAAAATATACAATGCCGTTTTCTCCTCTGTTTTGTAGTATATAAACCCACTCAATATGCTCTCTCATTGAAAATACAGAAATTCTAATTTTACCCGAATCGAAAAAATCTAAATATTATCTAGGCACCCCAATGTTAAAAACAAAATTGCTCTGAATATAATCTGTCAGAAGAAATAAAAACTGCCCTATTCTACTCTGTTTCAAAGTATATACACCAACTCAGTATACTCTCTCATTTAAAATACCGAAATTCTAATTTTACGTGAATTGAAAAAAATCTAAATATTATCTAGGCACCTTAATATTAAAAACAAAATTGCTCTGAATATAATGAGTCAGAAAAAATATACAATGCCCTATTCTACTCTGTTTTGGAGTATATACACCAACTCTATATGCTCTCTCATGTAAAATCCAGAAATTCTATATTTAAGCGAATAGAAGAAAATCTAAATATTATCTAGTCACCCCAATGTTAAAAGCAAAATTGCTCTGAATATAATCTTTAAGAAAAAATATAAAATTTCCTTTTCTACTCTGTTTTGTAGTATATACACCAACTCAATATGCTCTCTCATCTAAAATACAGAAATTCTAATTTTACGCGAATCGAAAAAAATCGAAATATTATATAGGCACCTTAATGTTAAATGCAAAATTGCTGTGAATATAATCCTTCAGAAAAAATATACAATGCCCTTATCTACACTGTTTGGAGTATATACACCAACTCAATATGCTCTTTCATGTAAAATACCGAAATCTTGATTTTATGCAAATCGAAAAAAATCTAAATAATATCAAGGTGCACGAAAGTTAAAAAAATGGCTGTGAATATAGTCTGTTAGAAGAAAATACAATGCCTTATTCTACTCTGTTTTGGATATATACATCAACTAAGTATGCTCTCTCATGTAAAATACCGAAATTCTAATTTAAAAAAAAACAAAAATATCTAAATATTATCTAGGCACCCCAATGTTAAAGGAAAATTGCTCGGAATATAATCTGTCAGAAAAAATATACAATGCCCTTTTCTACTCTATTTTGGAGTATATACACCAACTCAATATGCTCTCTCATGTAAAATACAGAAATTCTAATTTTACCAGAATCGAAAAATTGTAAATATTATCTAGGCACCTTAATGTTAAAAACAAAATTGCTCTTAAGATAATCTGTCAGCATCTCCAGCTGACAGATTATCTTAAGTGCAATTTTGGGGAGAAATGGCAAATGTAGGTGAAGGGGAGAAGAAAAGCAAAGCACACTGCCATGTGTGTACCTAAGCAACTGTCTTGCATGCTCTGCTCATGTACCCCAAAACCTATAATCCAATAAAAAATTTAAAAAAATAAATAAATAAATAAAAATAAAAAATAAATAAAATTGAAAAAAAAAGATAATCTGTCAGAAAAAATATACAATGCCCTATTCTACTCTGTTTTGGAGTATATACACCAACTCCATATGCTCTCTCATGTAAAATACAGAAATTCTATATTTAAGAGAATCGAAAAATATCTAAATATTATCTAGGCACCCCAATGTTAAAAGCAAAATTGCTCCTAATATAATCTGTCAGAAAAAATATACAATGCCCTATTCTAATCTTTTTTCGATTATATACACCAACTCAATATGCTCTCTCATATAAAATAACAAAATTCTACTTTTACGCGAATCGAAAAAAATCTAAATAATATCTAGGCGCCCCAAACTTAAAAGAATATGGCTCTGAATATATTCTGTTAGAAAAACTGTACAGTGCCTTATTCTGCTCTCTTTTAAAGTATATACACCAACTCAGTATGCTCTCTTATGTAAAATACTGAAATTCTAAGTTTATGTGAATCGAAATAATCTAAATATTATCTAGGCACCCGAATGTTAAAAGCAAAATTTCTCTCAATATAATCTTCCAGAAAAAATATACAATGCCATTTTCTACTATGTTTTGGAATATGTACACCAACCCAATATACTATCTCATGTAAAATACCGAAATTTTAAATTAACGCTAATCAAATGAAATATAAATATTATCGAGGCACCACAATAATACTAGCAAAATTGCTATGAATATAATCTATCAGAAAATATATACAATGCTTTTTTACTCAGTTTTGGAGTATATACACCATCTCAATATGCTCTCTCATTTAAAATACCAAAATTCTAAATTTACGCGAATTGAAAAAAGCTCAATATTATCTAGGCACCCCAAGGTTAAAAGCAAAATTTCTCTGAATATAATCCGTCAGAAAAAATACACAATGCTTTTTTCAACTCTGTTTTGGAGTATATACAACAACTCAAAATGCTCTCTCATGTAAAATAAGAAAATTCTAATTTTACGCGAATCGAAAATATCTAAATATTATCTAGGCAAACCAATGTTAAAAGCAAAATTGCTCTGAATATAATCCCTCAGAAAAAATCTACAATGCCCTTTTCTACTCTATTTTGGAGTATATAAACCAACTCAATATGCTCTCTCATGTGAAATACCGAAATTCTAAATTTATGCGAATCGAAAAAATCTAAATATTATTTAGGCACCCCAATGTTAAAAGCAAAATTGCTCTGAGTATATTCTGTCATAAAAAATATACAATGCCTTTTTCTACTCTGTTTTGGCGTATATACAACAACTCAATATGCTCTCTCATGTAAAATACCGAAATTCTAATTTGACTCGAGTCGAAAAATATCTAAATATTATCTAGGCACCCCATTGTTAAAAGCAAAATTGCTCTTAATATAGTCTGTCACAATAATTATACAATGCCCTATTCCAATCGGTTTTGAGGTATATACACAAACTCAGTATGCTCTCTCAAGTAAATTACACAAATTCTATATTTAAGCAAATTGAAAAAAATCTAAATATTATCTATGCACCCCAATGTCAAAAGCAAAATTGCTCTGAATATAATCGGTCAGAAAAAATATACAATGCCATTTTCTACTCTGTTTTGTAGTGTATACACCAACTAAATATGCTCTCTCATGTAAAATACAGAAATTCTAATTCTACCCGAATCAAAAAAATATAAATATTATCTAGGCACCCCAATGTTTAAAGCAAAATTGCTCTGAATATAATCTGTGAGAAAAAATATACAACACTCTTTTCTACTCTGTTTTGGCGTATATACACCAACTCAACATGGTCTCTCATGTAAAATACGAAAGTTATAATTTTAGATGAATCAAAAAAAATCTAAATAATATCTAGGATCCCGAAAGTTAAAAGAAAATGGCTCTGAATATAGTCTTTTAGAAAAAATATACAATGCCTTATTCCACTCTGTTTAGGAGTATATACACCAACTCAGGATGCTCTCTCATGTCAAATACCGAAACTCTAATTTTACCAGAATCGAAAATAATCTAAATATTATCTCGGCACACCAGTGTTAAAAAAAATTGCTCTGAATATACTCTGTCATAAAAAATATGTAATGCCCTATTCTACTCTGTTTTGAGTATATACACCAACTCCATAAGCTCTCTCATGTAAAATACAGAAATTCTATATTTAAGCGAATTCAAAAATATCTAAATATTATCTAGGCACCCCAATGTTAAAAACAAAATTGCTCTGAATATAATCTGGCAGAAAAAATATACAATGCCCTACTCTACTCTGTTTTAAAGTATATACAACAACTTCATATGCACTCTCATGTAAAATACAGAAATTCTATATTTAAGTGAATCAAAAAAAATCTAAATATTATCTAGGAACCCCAATGTTAGAAGCAAAATTGCTCTGAATAAAATTTGTCAGAAAAAATATACAGTGACCTTTTCTACTCTGTTTTGGAGTATATACACCAACTCAGTATGCTCTCTAATGTAAAATACCAATATTCTAATTTTACGTGAATCGAAAAAAATCTATACATTATCTAGGCACTTCAATGTTAAAAACAATATTGCTCTGAATATAATCTGAAAGAAAAAATATACAATGCCCTATTCTACTCTGTTTTGAATTATATACACCAACTCAATATGCTCTTTCATGTAAAATACAGAAATTCTATATTTAAGCGAATCGAAATAAATGTAAATATTATCTAGGCAGTCAAATGTTAAAAGCAAAATTGCTCTGAATATAATCTGTCAAAAAAATACACAATGCCATTTTCTACTCGGTTTTGTAGTATATACACCAACTCAATATGCTCTGACATGTAAAATACAGAAATTCTAATGTTATAAGAATCGAAAAAATCTAAACATTATGTAGGCACGTCAATGTTAAAAACAAAATTGCTCTGAGTATAATCTTTCAGAAAAAATATACAATGCCCTATTCTACTCTGTTTTGGAGTATGTACACCAACTCAGTATGGTCTCTCATGTAAAATACCAAAATTCTAATTTTACCCGAATCGAAAAAATCAAAATATTATGTAGGAAACCCAATGTTACAAACAAAATTGCTCTGAATATAATCTGTCACAAAAAATATTCAATCCCCTATTCTACTCTTTTTTGGAGTATATACACCAACTCAGTATGCTCTCTAATGTAAAATACCGCAATTCTAATTTTACGTGAATCGAAATAAATCTATATATTATCTAGGCACTTCAATGTTAAAAACAATATTGCTCTGAATATAATCTGTCAGAAAAAATATACAATGCGCTATTCTACTCTGTTTTGTATTATATACACCAACTCAAAATGCTCTTTCATGTAAAATACAGAAACACTAATTTACCCGAATCAAAAACATCTAAATATTTTATAGGCACGTTAATGTTAAAAACAAAATTGCTCTGCATAAAATCTGTCAGAAAAAACATACAATGCCCTTTTCTACTTTGTTTTGGGGTATATACACCAACTCCATATGCTCTCTCATGTAAAATACCAAAATTCTAATTTTACGCAAATCGAAAAAAATCTAAATGATATCTAGACGCCCCGAAGTTAAAAGTTAATGGCTCGGAATATAGTCTGTTAAAAAAAATATACAATGCCTTATTCTGCTCTGTTTTGGAGTATATAAACCAACTCAGTATGCTCTCTCATGTAAAATAGAGAAATTCTATATTTAAGCGAATCGAAAAAACTTTAAATATTATCTGGGCACCCGAATGTTAAAAGAAAAATACCTCTGAATATAATCTGTCAGGAAAAATATACAATGCAATATTCTACTGTTTTTAGTATATACAGGAACTCAATATGCTCTCTCATGTAAAATACAGAAATTCTAATTTTACCCGAAACGAAAAAATCAAAATATTATCTAGGCACCCCAATGTTAAAAGTAAAATTTCTCTGAATATAATCTGTCAGAGAAAATATACAATGCCCTATTCTACTCTGTTTTGGAGTATATACACCAATTCAGTATGCTCTCTCAAGTAAAATAGAGAAATTCTATATTTAAGTGAATTGAAAAAAATTTAAATATCATCTAGGCACCCCAATGTTAAAACAAAATTGCTCCGAATATAATCTGTCAGAAAAAATATACAATGCCCTTTTCTACTCTGTTTTGTAGTATATACACCAACTCAATATGCTCTCTCATGTAAAATACAGAAATTCTAATTTTATCCGTATCGAAAAAATCTAAATCTTACGTAGGCACGCTAATGATAAAGAAAAAATTGCTCTGAATATAATCTGTCAGAAAAAATGTACAATGTCCTATTCTACTCTGTTTTAAAGTATATACACCGACTCAGTATGCTCTCTCACTTAAAATACCGAAATTCAAATTTTACGTGAATCGAAAAAAATCTAAATATTATCTAGGCATCCCAATGTTAAAATCAAAATTTCTCTGAATATAATCTGTCAGAAAAAATATACAGTGTCCTTTTCTACTCTGTTTTGGAGTATATCCACCAACTCCACATGCTCTCTCTTGTAAAATACAGAAATTCTAATTTTACGCGAATCGAAAAAAATCTAAATAACACCTAGGCTCCTCAAAGTTAACATAAAATGGCTCTTAATATAGTCTGTTAGAAAAAATATAGAATGCCTTATTCTACTTAGTTTTGAGTATATACACCAACTCAGTATGCTATCTCATGTAAAATACTGAAATTCTAATTTTACCCGAATCGAAAAAATCGAAATATTATTTAGGTAACCGAATGTTAAAAACAAAATTGATCTGAATATAAACAGTCAGAAAAAATATACAATTCACTATTCTACTCTATTTTGGAGTATATATACCAACTCCATATGCTCTATCCTGTAAAATACAGAAATTCTATATTTAAGCGAACCGAAAACAATTTAAATATAATCTAGGCACCCCAATGTTAAAAACAAAATTGCTCTGAATATAATCTGTCAGAAAAAATATACAATTTCTTATTCTACTTTGTTTTGGAGTATATACAAAACTCCATATGCTCTCTCATGTAAAATACAGAAGTTCTAATTCTATCATAATCGAAAAAATATACATATTGTCTAGGCATCTGAATGTTAAAAACAAAATTGCTCTGAATATAATCTGTCAGAAAAAATATACAATGCCCTATTCTACTCTTTTTTGTAGTATATACACCAACTTCATATGCTCACTCATGTAAAATACAGAAATTCTAATTTTACCCGAATCGAAAAAATCTAAATAATATGTAGGCACCCCGGTGTAAAAAACAAAATTTCTCTGAATATTATCTGTCAGAAATAATACACAATGCCCTATTCTACTCTGATTTGGAGTATATACACCAACTCAGTATGCTCTCTCATGTAAAATACGGAAATTTTAATTTTATGCGAATCGAAAAAACTCTAATTAATATCTAGGTGCCCCAAAGTTAAAATAAAATGGCTCTGAATATAGTCTGTTAGACAAAATATAAAATGCCTTATTCTACTCTGTTTTGGAGTATATACACCAACTCAGTATGCTCTCTCATGTAAAATACAGAAATTCTATATTTAAGCGAATCGATAAAAATTTAATATTATCTAGGCACCCCAATGTTAAAATCAAAATTGGTCTCAATATAATGTGTCAGAAAAAATATACAATGCCCTTTTCTACTCTGTTTTGGAGTATATACACCAACTCCATATGCTCTCTCATATAAAATATGGAAATTCTATATTTAAGTGAATCGAAAAAAATCTAAATATTATTCAGGCACGCCAATGTTAAAGCGAAATTGCTCTGAATATAATCTGTCAGAAAAAATATATAATGCCCTTTTGTACTCTGTTTTGTAGGATATACACCAACTAAATATGATCTCTCATGAAATATACAGAGATTCTAATTTTACCCGGATCAAACAAATCTAAATATTATCTAGGCACCACAATGTTAAAAACAAAATTGCTCTGAATATAATCTGTCAGAGAAAATATACAATGCCCTATTCTACTCTGTTTTGGAGTATATACACCAACTCCATATGCTCTCTCGTGTAAAATACAGAAATTCTATATTTAAGCGAATTGAAAAAAATCTAAATATTATCTAGGCAAACCAATGTTAAACGCAAAATTGCTCTGAATATAATCTGTCAGAAAAAATATACAATGCTCTTTTCTGCTCTGTTTTGAAGTATACACACCAACTCCATATGCTCTCTCATGTAAAAAAGCGAAATTTTAATTTTATGCTAATCGAAAAAAGTCTAAATAATATCTAGGCGCCCAAAATGAAAGAAAATGGCTCTCAATGTAGTGTGTTAGAAAAAATGTACAATGCCATATTCTACTTTGTTTTGGAGTATATACACCAACTAAGTATACCCTCTGATGTAGAATATGGAAATTCAAATTTTACATGAATTGAAAAATTCTAAATATTATTTAGGCATCCGAATGGCAAAAGCAAAATTGCGCTGAATATAATCTGTCAGAAAAAATATACACTGCCCTTTGCTACTCTTTTTGGAGTATATACACCAACTCAATAAGCTCTCTCATGTCAAATACAGAAATTCTAATTTTACCCGAATCTAAAACAATCGAAATATTATATAGTTGCCCCAAAGTTAAAAGAAAAAGGCTCTGAATATAGTCTGTCAGAAAAAACATACAGTGCCTTATTCTACCCTGTTTTGGAGTATATACACCAACTCAGTATGCTCTCTCATGTAAAACACCGAAATTCTAAATTTATGTGAATCGAATAAAATCCAAATATTATGTAGGAATCCCAATGTTAAAAACACAATTGCTCTTAATGTAATCTGTCATAAAAAATATACAATGCCCTATTCTACTCTATTTTAAAGTATATACACCAACTCCATATGCTCTCTCATGTAAAATACAGAAATTATAATATTACTAGAATTGATAAAATCTAAATAATATCTAGGCACCCCAATGTTAAAAACAATATTGCTCTAAATATACTCTGTCAGAAAAAATATACAATGCCCTATTCTACTCTGTTTTGGAGTATATAAACCAACTCCATATGCTCTCTCAAGTAAAATACAGAAAATCTATATTTAAGCGAATCGAAAAAAATCGAAATATTATCTAGTCACCCCAATTTTAAAAACAAAATTGCTTTGAATATAATATGTCAGAAAAAATATACAATGCCCTCTTCTACTCTGTTTTGGTGTATATACACCTACTCAGTATGCTCTCTCATGTAAAATACCGAAATTCTAATTCTACGTGAATCGAAAAATAACTAAGTATTATCTGGGCACCCCAATGATAAAAGCAAAATTGCTCTGAATGTAATCGGTCAGAAAAAATATACAATGCCCTATTCTACTCTGTTTTGGAGTATATACACCAACTCACTATGCTCTCTCAGGTAAAATATCGAAATTCTGATTTTACACGAATCGAAAAAAACCTAAATAATATCTAGGCGCCCCAAAGTTATAAGAATATAGCTCTGAATATACTCTGCTTAAAAAAATATACAATGCCTTATTCTACTCTGTTTTGAAGTATATAAACCAACTCAGTGTGCTCTGTCATGTAAAATCCCGAAATTCTAATTTTACGCGAATCGAAATAAATCTAAATAATATCTAGGCGCCCCAAAGTTAAACGAAAATGGCTCTGAATATAGTCTCTTAAAGAAAATATACAATGCCTTATTCTACTCTTCTTTGGAGTATATACCCCAACTCAGGATGCTCTCTCATGTAAAATACCGAAATTCTGATTTTACCCGAAATGAAAAAATCTAATTATTATCTAGGCACCCCAATGTTAAAATCAAAATTGCTCTGAATAAAATCTGTCAGAAAAAATATACAAGGCCCTATTCTACTCTGTTTTGGAGTATATACACCAAATCCATATGCTCTCTAATAAAAAATACAGAAATTCTATATTTAAGCGAATCGATAAAAATCTAAATATTATCAAGGCACGCCAATGTTAAAAGCAAAATTGCTCTGAATCTAATCAGTCAGAAAAAATATACAATGCTTTTTTCTACTCTTTTTTGGAGTATATAGACCACCTCAATATGCTCTATCATGTAAAACACAGAAATTCTAATTTTACGTGAAAAAAAAATCTAAATAATATCTAGGCGCCCCAAAGTTAAAAGAAAATGGCTCTGAATATAGTCTGTTAGAAAATATATACAATGCCCTATTCTACTCTGTTTTGGAGTATATACACCAAATCAGTATACTCTCTCATGTAAAATACGAAAATTATAATTTTACCCGAATCGAAAAAAATCTAACTAATATCTAGGCACCCCAATGTTAAAATCAAAATTGCTCTTAATATAATGTCAGAAAAAGTATACAACGTTCAATTGTACTCTGTTTTGGAGTATATACACCAACTCCATATGCTCTCTCATGTAAAACAAAGAAATTCTATATTTAAGCGAATTGAAAATAATCTAAATATTATCTAGGCACCCCAACGTTGAAAGCTAAATTGCTGTGCAAATCATCTGTCAAAATAATATACAATTCTCTATTCTACTCTGTTTTGTAGTATATACACCAACTCGATATGCGCTCTCTTGTAAAATACCGAAATTCTAAATTTACGTGAATCGAAAAAAATCGAAATATTATCTAGGCACCCCAATGTAAAAAGCAAAATTGCTCTGAATATAGTCTGTCAGAAAAAATATACAATCACCTTTTCTACTGTGTTTTGGTGTATATACACCAACTCAGTAGGCTCTCTCATGTAAAATACCGAAATTGTAATTTTACGTGAATCGAAAAAAATCTAAATATCTAGGCGCCCCAAAGTTAAAAGAAAATGGCTCTGAATATAGTCTGTTAGAAAAAATATACAATGCCTTATTCTACTCTGTTTTGGAGTATATACACAAACTCAGTATGCTCTTTCATGTAAAATACAGAAATTATAATATTACCCGAATTGATAAAATCTAAATACTATCTAGGCACCCCAATGTTAAAAACAAAATTGCTCTGAATATACTCTGTCAGAAAAAATATACAATGCCCTATTCTACTCTGTTTTGGAGTACATAAACCAACTCCATATGCTCTCTCATTTAAAATACAGAAAATCTATATTTAAGTGAATCGAAAAAAATCTAAATATTATCTAGGCAGTCCAATGTTAAAATCAAAATTTCTCAGAATATAATCTGTCAGAAAAAATATAGAATTCCCTATTGTACTCTGTTTTGGAGTATATACACCAACTCCATATGCTCTCTCATGTAAAATACCGAAATTCTAATTTTACGCGAATCGAAAAAATTCTAAATATTATCTAGGGGCCCCAAAGTAAAAAGAAAATGGCTCTGAATATAGTCTGTTCGAAAAAATATACAATGCATTATTCTACTCTGTTTTAGAGTATATACACGGACACAGCATGCTCTCTCATGTAAAATAAAGAAATTCTAATTTTACCCGAATTAAAAAAATCTAAATATATTCTAGGCACCCCAATGTTAAAAACAAAATTTCTCTGAATATAATCTGTCAGAAAAAATATGCAATGCCCTGTTCCTCTCTGTTTTGGAGTATATAGACCAACTCAATATGATCTCTCATGTAAAATACTGAAATTCTTATTTTACCCATATAGAAAATATCTAAATATTATCTATGCTACCCAATGTTAAAAGCAAAATTGCTCGGAATATAATTTGTGAGAAAAAATATACAATGCCCTTTTTATTCCTTTGTAGTATATACACCATTTCAATATGCTCTCACATGTAAAATAATGGAATTATAATTTTACACGAATCGAAAAAAATCTAAATAATATCTAGGTGCCCCAAAGTAAAAAGAAATTGGCTCTGAATATATTCTGTTAGAAGAATTATACAATGCCTTATTCTACTTTGTTTTGGAATATATACACCAACTCAGTATGCTCTCTCATGTAAAATACAGAAATTCTAATTTTACCCGAATAGAAAAAATCTAAATATTATCTAGGCTCCCCAATGTTAAGAACAAAATAGCTCTGAATATAATCTGTCAGAAAAAATATACAATGCCCTATTCTACTGTATTTTGGAGTATATACACCAACTCAGTATGCTCTCTCATGTAAAATAAAGAAATTCTAATTTTACCCGAATCGAAAAAATCTAAATATTATCTAGGCACCCCAATGTTAAAAGCAATATTGCTATAAATATAAACTGTTAGAAAAAATATACAATGCCCTTTTCTACTCTGTTTTGTAGTATATATACCAACTCAATACGCTCTCTCATGTAAAATACTGAAATACTAATTTTACACGAATCAAAAAAAATCTAAATAATATCTAGGGGCCCCAAAGCTAAAAGAAAATGGCTCTGAATATAGTCTGTGAGAAAAAATATACAATGCCTTATTCTACTATGTTTTGAAGTATATACACCAACTCAGTATGCTCTCTCTTGTAAAATACCGAAATTTTAAATTTATGTAAATCGAAAAAAATCTAAATATTATCTAGGCACCCCAATGTTAAAAGCAAAATTGCTCTGAATATAATCTGTCAGAAAAAATATACAATGCTTTTTTCTACTCTCTATTGGAGTATATATACAAACTTAGTATGCTCTCTCATATAAAATACCCTAATTCTAATTTTACGTGAATCGAACAAAATCTAAATAATATCTAGGTGCTCCAAAGTTAAAAGAAAATAACTCTGAATATAGTCTGTGAAAAAAATACACAATGCCTTATTCTACTGTGTTTTGCAGTAAATGCACCAACTCCATATGCTCTCTCCTGTAAAATACCAAAATTCTATAATTAAGAGAATCGAAAACAATCTAAATATTATCTAGGCACCCCAATGTTAAAAGCAAAATTGCTCTGAATATAATCTTTCAGAAAAAATATACAATGTTCTATTCTACTCTGTTTTGGAGTATATACACCAACTCCATATGCTCTCACATGTAAAATACAGAAATTTTTTAATTTATGTGAATCAAAAAATATCTAAATAATATCTAGGCACCCCAAACTTAAAAGAAAATGTCTCTGAATATAGTCTGTTAGAAAAAATATACAATGCCTTATTCTACTATGTTTTGGAGTATATACACCAACTCAGTATACTCTCTCATGTAAAATATCGAAATTCTAATTTTACCCGAATCGAAAATATCTAAATATTATCTAGGCACCCCAATGTTAAAATCAAAATAGCTCTGTATATAATGTCATAAAAAATATAAAATGCCCTGTTCTACTCTGTTTTGGAGTATATAAACCAACTGCATATGCTCTCTCATGTAAAACACAGAAATTCTATATTTAAGCGAATCAAAAAAAATCTAAATATTATCTAGGCACCCCAATGTTAAAATCAAAATTTCTCGTAATATAATCTGTCAGAAAAAATATACAATGTACTATTCTACTCTGTTTTGGAGTATATACACAAACTTAGTATGCTCTCTCATGTAAAATACCGAAATTATAATTTTAAATGAATCGAAAAAAATGTAAATATTATCTAGGCTCCCCAATGTTAAAAACAAAATCGCTCTGAATGAAACCTCTCAGAAAAAATATACAGTGCCCGTTTCTACTCTGTGTTGTAGTATATACACCAACTCAATATGCTCTCTCATGTATAGTACCGAAATTCTAATTTTATGCGAATCGACAAAAATCTAAATAATATCTAGGTGCCCCAAAGTTAAAGGAAAATGGCTCTGAATATAGTCTGTTAGAAAAAATATACAATGCCTTATTCTACTCTATTTTGGATTATATACACCAACGCAGTATGCTCTCTCATGTAAAATACAGAAATTCTAATTTTACGTGTATCGAAAGAAATCTAAATATTATCTAGGCACCCAAATGTAAAAAACAAAATTGCTCTGAATATAACCTGTCAGAAAAATTATACAATGCCCTATTCTACTCTGTTTTGGAGTATATACACCAACTCAGTGTGCTATCTCATGTAAAATACAGAAATTCTAATTCTACCCGAATCGACAAAAATCTAAATATTATCCGGGCACCCGAATGTTAAAAGCAAAATTGCTCTGAATATAATCCGTCAGAAGAAATATACAATGCCCGTTTCTACTCTATTTTGGAGTATATAAACCAACTCAATATGCTCTCTCATGTAAAATGCAGAAATTCTAATTTTACCCAATTCGAAAAAATCTAAATATTATCTAGGCACCCCAATGTTAAACGCAAAATTGCTCTAAATATAATCTGTCAGAAAAAATATACAATGCCCTTTTCTACACTGTTTTGTAGTAGAGACACCAACTCAATATGCTCTGTCATGTAAAATACAGAAATTCGAATTCCACTGGAATCGAAAAAATCTAAGTATTATCAACCACCCCAATATTAAAAGAATAATTGCTCTGAATATTATCTGTCATAAAAAATATATAAGGCCCTATTCTACTTTGTTTTGGAGTATATACACCAACTTCATATGCTCTCTCATGTTAAATACAGAAATTCGATATTTAAGCGAATCGAAAAAATCTAAATATTATCTAGGCATGCCAATGTTAGAAACAAAATTGCTCTGAATATAATCTGTCAGAAAAAATATACAATGTTCTATTCTACTCTGTTTTGGAGTATATACACAAACTCAGTATGCTCTCTCAAGTAAAATACCAAAATTATAATATTAAATGAATCGAAAAAAATGTAAATATTATCTAGAATCCCCAATGTTAAAAACAAAATTGCTCTGAATGAAATCTGTCAGAAAAAATATACAATGCCCTTTTCTACTCTGTTTTGTACTATATACAAAGCTTTCATATGGTCTCTCATGTAAAATACAGAAATTCTAATTTTACGAGAATTGAAAAAAATCTAAATAATATCTAGGCGCCTCAAAGTTAAAAGAAAATGTCTCTGAATATAGTCTGTAAAAAAAAAATAGAATGCCTTATTCTACTCAGTTTTGGAGTATATATACCAACTCAATATGCTCTCTCATGTAAAATACAGAAATTCTAATTCTACCCGAATCGACAAAAATCTAAATATTATCTATGCACCCCAATGTTAAAAACAAAATTGCTCTGAATATAATCTGCCAGAAAAAATATACAATGCCCTATTCTAATCTGTTTTAAAGTATATACACCAACTCCATATGCTCTCTCATTTAAATACAGAAATTCTATATTTCAGCGAATCGAAAAAAAATCTAAATATTATCTAGGCACACCTATGTTAAAAGCAAAGGTTCTCTGAATATAATCTGTCAGAAAATATATACAGTGTCCTTTTCTACTTGGTTTTGTAGTATATACACCAACTCAATATGCTCTTTCATGTAAAATACAGAAATTCTAATTCTACTCGAATCGAAATAAACTAAATATTATCTTGGCCCCCCAATGTTAAAAGCAAAATTGCTCTTAATATAATCTGTAAGAGAAAATATACAATGCCCTTTTCTACTCTGTTTTAAAGTATATACACCAACTCAATATGCTCTCTCATGTAAAATAGCAAAATTCTAATTTTAGGAGAATCAAAAATAATCAAAATAATATCTAGGCGCCCCAAAGTTAAAACAAAATGGCTCTGAATATAGTCTGTTAGAAAAAATATACAATGCCTTATCCTACTCTGTTTTGGAGTATATAAACCAACTCAGGATGCTCTCGCATGTAAAATACAAAAATTCGAATTTTACCCAAATCGAAAAAATCTAAATATTATCCAGGCACCCCAGTGTTAAAAAAAAATTGCTCTAAATATATTCGGTCAGAAAAAATATACAATGCCCAATTCTACTCTGTTTTGGAGTAAATACATTAACTCCCTATGCTCTCTCATGTAAAATACAGAAATTCTGTATTTATGCGAATCGAAAAAAATCTAAATATTATCTAGGCACCCCAATGTTAAAAGAAAACTTGCTCTGAATATAATAGGTCAGAAAGAATACACAATGCCATTTTCTACTCTGTTTTGGAGTATATACATCAACTCCATATGCTCTCTAATTTAAAATACAGAAATTCAAATTGTACGCGAATCGAAAAATATATAAATAATATCTAGGCGCCCCAAAGTTAAAAGAAATTGGCTCTGAATATAGTCTGTTAGAAAAAATATACAACGCCTTATTCTACTCTGTTTCGGAGTACATACACCATCTCAGGGTGCACTCTTCTATAAAATACAGAAATTCTAATTTTACGGGAATCAAGAAAATCTAAAAATTATCTAGGCACCTCAGTGTTAAAAGAAACTTTCTCTGAATATAATCTGTCAGAAAAAATATACAATGCCCTATTCTATTCTGTTTTGGAGTATATACACCAACTCAACATGCTCTCTCATTTAAAATACAGAAATTATATATTTAAGCGAATCGAAAAAAATCTAAATATTGTCTAGTCACCCCAAAGTAAAAAGCAAAATCGCTCTGAATATAATCGGTCATAAAAAATATACATTGCCCTATTGTACTCTGTTTTGGAGTATATACACCAACTCCATATGCTCACTCTTGTAAAATACAGAAATTCTATTTTAAGCGAATCGATAAAAATCTATATATATCTAGATGCCCCAAAGTTACAAGAAAATAACTCTGAATATAGTCTGTTAGATTAAATTTACAATGCCTTATTCTACTCTTTTTTGGAGTATATACACCAACTCAGTATACTCTCTCATGTAAACTATAGAAACTCTAATTCTACCCGAATCGAAAAAATCTAAATATTATCTAGGCACCCCAATGTTAAAAACAAAATTGCTCTGAATATAATTTGTCGGAAAAAAATATACAATGCCATTTTATACTCTGTTTTGTAGTATATACACCAACTAAATATGCTCTCTCTTATAAAATACAGAAATTCTAATTTACACGAATCGAAAAAAATCTAAATAATATCTAGGCACCCCAAAGTTAAAATAAAATGGTTCTAAATATCGTCTGTAAGAACAAATATAGAATGCCTTATTCTTACCTGTTTTGGGGTATGTACACCAAGAGAGTATGCTCTCTCATGTAAAATACTGAAATTCTAATTTTACGTGAATCAAATAAAATCTTAATATTATCTAGGCACAGCAATATTAAAAACAAAATTGCTCTGAATGTAATCTGTCAGAAAAAATATACAATGCCCTATTCTACTCTGTTTTAAAGTATGTACACCAAATCCATATGCTCTCTCATGTAAAATATAGAAATTCTAATTCTACCCTAATCGCAAAAATCTTAATATTATCTAGGCACCCCAATGTTAAAAACAAAATTGCTCTGAATATAATCTGTCAGAGAAAATATACAATGCCCTATTCTACTCTGTTTTGGAGTATATACACCAACTCAATATGCTCTGTCATGTAAAACACCGAAATTCTACTTTTAGGCAAATCAAAAAAATCTAAATAATATCTAGGCGCCCCAAAGTTAAAAGAAAATGGCTCTGAATATTGTCTGTTAAAAAAAATATACAATGCCTTATTCTAATCTGTTCTGGAATATATACACCAACTCAGTATGCACACTCATGTACAATACAGAAATTCAAATTTTACGTGAATCAAAGAAAATCTAAATATTATTTAGGCACCCTAATATTAAAAACAAAATTGCTCTGAATGAAATCTGTCAGAAAAAATATACAATGCCCTTTTCTACTCTGTTTTGTAGTATATACACCAACTCAATATGCTAACTCACGTAAAATACAGAAATTCAAATTTTACACAAATCGAAACAAATCTAAATAAAATCGAGACGCCCCAAAAATAAAAGAAAATGGCTCTGAATATAGTGTGTTAGAAAAAAAATACATCACCTTATTCTACTCTTTTTTGAAGTACATACACCAACCCAGTGTGCTCTCTTATGTAAAATACAGAAATTCTAATTTTACCTGAATCAAAAATAATCTAAATATTATCTTGGCACCCCAGTGTTAAAAACAAAATTGCTCTGATTATAATCTGTCAGATAAAATATACAATGCCCTATTCTACTCTGTTTTAAAGTAAATACACCAACTTAATATGCACTCTCATGTAAAATACAGAAATTCGGTATTTAAGCGAATCGAAAAAAATCTAAATACTATCTAGGCACCCCAATGTTAAAGCAAAATTGCTCTGAATATAATCTGTCAGAAAAAATATACAATGCCCTTTACTACTCTGTTTTGGAGTATATACACCAACTCAATATGCTGTCTTATGTAAAATAACGAAAGTCTAATTTTAGGCGAATCAAAATAGATCTAAATAATATCTAGGCGCCCCAAAGTTAAAAGAAAATGGCTCTGAATATAGTCTGTTAAAAAAAATATACAATGCCTTATTCTACTCTGTTATGGAGTATATACAGCAACTCAGGCTGTTCTCTGATGTAAAATATAAAATTCTAAATTTATCCGAATCGAAAAAATCTAAATATTATCTAGGCACCTCAATGTTAAAAACAAAATTGCTCTGAATATAATCTGTCAGAAAAAACATACAATGCCCTATTTACTGTGTTTTCGAGTATATACAAAAACTCCCTATGCTCTCTCAGGTAAAATACAGAAATTCTATATTTATGCGAATCGAAAAAAATCTAAACATTATCTAGGCACCCCAATGTTAAAAACAAAATTGCTCTGAATGAAGTCTGTCAGAAAAAATATACAATGCCCTTTTCTACTCCGTTTTGTAGTATATACACCAACTCAATATGCTCTCTCATATAAAATACTGAAATTCTAATTTTACGTGAAATGAAAAAAATCTAAATAATAACTAGGTGCCCCAAAGTTAAAAGAAAATGGTTCTAAATATAGTCTGTAAGAAAAAAAATACAATGCCTTATTCTTTTCTGTTTTGAAGTATATACACCAACTCCATATGCTCTCTCAAGTAAAATACAGAAATTCTATATTTAAGCGAATTGAAAAAATTCTAGATATTATCTAGGCACCCCAATGTGAAAAGCATAATTACTCTTAATATAATCTGTCAGATAAAATATACAATGCCCTTTACTTCGCTGTTTTGTAGTATATACACCAACTCAAAATGCTCTCTCATGTAAAATACAGAAATTCTAATTCTACCCAAATCGAAAAAATCTAAATATTATCTAGGCACCCCAGTGTTAAAAAAAACATTGCTATGAATATAATCCGTCAGAAAAAATATACAATGCTCTATTCTACTCTGTTTTGGAGTATATACACCAACTCCAAATGCTCTCTCATGTAAAATAAAGAAATTCTATATTTAAGCGAATCGAAAAAAATATAAATATTTTCTAGGCACTGCAATGTTACAAACAAAATCGCTATGAATATAATCTGTCAGAAACAATATACAATGCCCTATTCTACTCTATTTTGGAGTATATACACCAACTCCATATGCTCCCTCATGTAAAATACAGAAATCTATATTTATGCGAATCAAAAAAAATCTAAATATTATCTAGGCACCCCAATGTTAAAAGCAAACTTGCTCTGAATATAATCTGTCAGAAAAAATATACAATGCCCTTTTCTACTCTGTTTTGGAGTATATACACCAACTCCATATGCTGTCTCATGTAAAATACAGAAATTCTAATTTTACACGAATCGAAAAATATCTAAATAATATCTAGGTGCCCCAAATTTAAAAGAAATTGGCTCTGAATATAGTCTGTTAGAAAAAATATACAATGCCTTACTCTATTATGTTTTGGAGTATATACACCAACTCACTATGCTCTCTTATGTAAAATACAGCAATTCTAAATTTACGTGAATCAAAAAAAATCTAAATATTATCTAGGCACCCCAATTTTAAAATCGAAATTGCTCTGAATATAATCTGTCAGAAGAAATATACAATGCCCATTTCTACTCGGTTTTGTAGTATATACACCAATTTAATATGCTCTCTCATGTAAAATACAGAAATTCTAATTTTACGCGAATCGAAAAAAATCTAAAAAATATCTAGGTGCCCCAAAGTTAAAAGAAAATGGCTGTGAATATAGTCCGTTAGAAAAAATATACAATGCCTTATTCTACTCTTTTTCGGAGTATATACACCATCTCAGGGTGCATTGCCATGTAAAATAGAGAAATATTAATTTTACGTGAATCGAAAAAATCTAAATATTATCTAGGCACCTCAGTGTTAAAAAAAATGGCTCTGAATATAATCTGCCAGAAAAAATATACAATGCCCTTTTCTACTCTGTTTTGGAGTATATACACCAACTCCATATGCTGTCTCATGTAAAATACAGAAATTCTAATTTTACCCGAATGGAAAAAATCAAAATATTATCTAGGCCACCCAATGTTCAAAACAAAATTTCTCTGAATATAATCTGTCAGAAAATGTATACAATGACCTATTCTACTCTGCTTTGGAGTATATACACTGACTCCATATGCTCTCTCATGTAAAATAGAGAAATTCTATATTTAAGTGAATCGAAAAAAATCTTAATATTATCTAGGTACCACAGTGTTAAAAGCAAAATTGCTCTGAATATGGTCTCTCAGAAAAAATATACAATGCCCTTTTCTACTCTGTTTTGTAGTATATAAACCAACTCAATATGCTGTCTCATGTAAAATACCAAAATTCTAAATTTACGCGACTCGAAAGAAATCTAAATATTATTTAGGTACCACAATCTTAAAAGCAAAATTTCTCTGAATATAATCTGTCAGAAATAATATACAATGCCCTCTCCTACTCTGTTTTGAAGTATATACACAAACTCAATATGTTCTCTCAAGTAAAATACCGAATTTCGAATTATACGAGAATCGACAAAAATCTAAACATTATCTAGGCACCCCAATGTAAAAGGAGAATGGCTCTGAATATAATCTGTCAGAAAAAATATACAATGCCCTTTTCTACTTTGTTTTGGAGTACATACACCAACTCAATATGCTCTCTCATGTAAAATACCAAAATTCAAATTTTAAATGAACCGCAAAAAGTCTAAATATTATCTAGGCACTTCAATGTTAAAAGCAAAATTGCTCTGAATATAATCTGTCAGAAAAAATATAAAATGCCCTATTCTACTTTGTATTGGAGGATATACACCAACTCAAAATGCTCTATCATGTAAAATACAGAAATTCTATATTTAAGCGAATCGAAATAAATCTAAATATTATCTAGGCAACCCAATGTTAAAAACAAAATTGCTCTGAATATAATCTGTCAGAAAATATATACAATGTCCTATTCTACCCTCTTTTGGAGTATATACACCAACTCAATATGCTCTCTCATGTAAAATACAAAAATTCTAATAATATGTGAATCGAAAATAATCTATATAGTATCTAGGCGCCCCAAAGTTAAAAGAAAATGGCTCTTAATATAGACTGGTAGAAAAAATATACAATGCCTTATTCTACTGTGTCTTGGAGTATATACACCAACTCAGTATGCTCTCTCATGTAAAATATAGAAATTCTAATTTTAAACAAATCGAAAAAATCTAAAAATTATCTAGGCACTTCAAAGTTAAAAACAAAATTGCTCTGAATGTAATCTGTCAGAAAAAATATTCAATGCCCTATTCTACTCTGTTTTGGAGTATATACACCAACTCCATATGCTCTCTCATGTAAAATAGAGAAATTCTATATTTGAGCAAATCGAAAAATATCTCAATATTATCTAGGCACCCCAATGTTAAAAGCATAATTGCTCTTAATATAATCTGTCAGAAAAAATATACAATGCCCTTTTCTACTCTGATTTGGAGTATATACACCAACTCAATATGCTGTCTCATGTAAACTACAAAAATTCTAATTATATGCGAATCGAAAATAATCTATATAATATCTAGGCACCCCAAACTTAAAAGAAAATGGCTCTTAATATAGACTGGTAGAAAAAATATGCAATGCCTTATTCTACTGTGTTTTGGAGTATATACATTAACTCAGTATGCTCTCTCATGTAAAATAACAAAATTCTAATTTTACGTGAATCGAAAAAAACTAAAGAATATCTAGGGGCCCCAAAGTTAAAAGAAAATGGCTCTGAATATAGTCTGTTAGAAAAAATATACAATGTTTTATTCTTCTCTGTTTATGAGTATATACACCAACTTCATTTACTCACTCATGTAAAATACAGAAATTCTAATTTTACCAAAATATTTAAAATCTAAATATTACCTAGGCACCCCAATGTTTAAAACCAAATTGCTCTGTATATAATCTGTCAGAAAAAATATACAATGCCCTATTCTACTTTGTTTTCGAGTATATACACCAACTCAATATGCTCTCATGTAAAATAGAGAAATTCTAATTTTACCCGATTCAAAAAAATATAAATATAATCTAGGCACCCCAATGTTAAAAAAAATTGCTCTGAATATAATCTTTCAAAAATATATACAATGCCCTATTCTACTCTGTATTGGAATATATACACCAACTCAGTATACTCTCTCATGTAAAATACCGAAATTCTAATTTTACGTGAATCGAAAAAAATCTAAATATTATCTAGGCACCCCAATGTTAAAAGCAAAATTGATCTGAATATAATCTGTCATAAAAATTATGCAGTGCCCTTTTTTACTCTGTATTGGATTATATACACCAACTCAATATGCTCTCTCATGGAAAATAACCACATTCAAATTTTACGTGAATCAAAAAAAATCTAAAAAATATCTAGGCTCCCCAAAGTTAAAAGAAAATTGCTCTGAATATAGTCTGTTAGAACAAAAATGCAATGCCTTATTCTACTATGTTTTGGAGTATATACAGGAACTCACTATGCTCTCTCTTGTAAAATAAAGATATTCAAATTTTACCCGAATCGAAAAAATCTAAATATTATCTAGGCACCCCAATGTTAAAAACAAAATTGCTCTGAATATAATCTGTCAGAAAAAATATACAATGCCCTATTATACTCTGTTTTTGAGTATATACACCAACTCTACCTGCTCTCACATGTAAAATACAGAAATTCTATATTTAAGTGAATCGGACGAAATCTAAATAATATCTAGGCGCCCCAAAGATAAAGAAAATGGCTCTAAATATAGTCTGTTAGAGAAAATATACAATGTCTTATTCTACTTTGTTTTGGAATTTATACACCAACTCCACATGCTGTCTCGTGTAAAATACATAAATTGTATATTTAAGCGAATCGAAGAAAATCTAAATATTATCTAGGCACCCAATGTTAAAAGCAAAATTGCTCTGAATATAGTCTGTCAGAGAAAATATACAATGCCCTTTTCTACTCTGTTTTGTAGTATATACACCAACTTAATATGCTATCTCATGTAAAATACAAAAATTCTAATTATATGCAAATCGAAAAAAATCTAAATAATTACTAGGCGCCCCAAAGTTAAAAGAAAATGTCTCTGAATATAGTCTGTTAAAGAAATATACAATGTTTTATTATACACTGTTTTGGAGTATATACACAAACTTCGTGTACTCTCTCATGTAAAATATAGAAATTCCAATTTTACCAGAATAGTTAAAATCTAAATATTACCTAGGCACCCCAATGTTTAAAACAAAATTGCTCTGAATATAATCTGTCAGAAAAAATATGCAATGCCCTTTTCCACTCTGTTTTGTAGTATATACACCAACTCCATATGCTCTCTCATGTAAAATAACAAAATTCTATAGTTTAGCAAATCGAAAAAAATCTAAATAATATCTAGGCGCCCCAAAGTTAAAAGAAAATGGTTCTAAATATAGTCTATAAGAGGAAATATACAATGCCTTATTATTCTCTGTTTTGGAGTATATACACCAACTCCATATGGTCTCTCAAGTAAAATACAGAAATTCTACATTTAAGCGAATTGAAAAAATTCTAGATATTATCTAGGCACCCCAATGTGAAAAGAAAAATTGCTCTTAATATAATCTGTCAGATAAAATATACAATGCCCTTTACTTCTCTCTTTTGTAGTATATACATCAACTCCATATGCTCTCTCATGTAAAATACAGAAATTCTAATTTTACCCGAATCAAAAAAATCAAAACATTATGTAGGCACCCCAATGTTTAAAACAAAATTTCTCTGAATATAATCTGTCAGAAAAAATATAAAATGCCCTATTCTACTCGGTTTTGGAGAATATACACCAACTCCATATGCTCTCTCATGTAAAATACAGAAATTCCATATTTAAGCGAATCGAAAAAAATCTAAATATTATCTAGGCACCACAAGGTTAAAAGAAAAATTGCTCTGAATACAATCTGTCAGAAAAAATATATAATGGCCTTTTCTACTCTGTTTTGTACTATATACACCAAATCAATATGCTCTCTTATGTAAATTACAAAAATTATAATTCTACCCTAATCGAAAATATCTAAATATTGCCTAGGCACCCCCATGTTAAAAAAAAATTGCTCTGAATATAATTTGTCAGAAAAAATAAACAATGCCCTATTCTACTCTGTTTTGGAGTATATACACCAACTCAGTATGCTCTGTAATGTAAAATACAAAAATTCTAATTTTACGTGAATCGAATAAAATCTAAATATTATCTATGCACCCTAATGTTAAAAGTAAAATTGCTCTGATAGTAATCTCTCAGAAAATATATACAATGCCCTATTCTACTCTGTTTTGGAGTATATACACCAACTCCACATTCTTACTCATGTAAAATACAGAAATTCTATATTTAAGTGAATCGAAAAAAATCGAAATATTATCTAGGCAACCCAATGTTAAAGGAAAAATTTCTCTGATATTAATCTCTCAGAAAATATATACAATGCCCTATTCTACTCTGTTTTAAAATATATACACCAACTCCATATGCTCTCTCATGTAAAATACAGAAATTCTATATTTAACCGAATCGAAAAAATTCTAGATAGTATCTAGGCACCCCAATGTGAAAAGCGAAATTGCTCCTTATAAAATCTGTCAGATAAAATATACACTGCCCTTTACTTCTCTTTTTTGTAGTATATACACCAACTCAATGTACTCTCTCATGTAAAATACAGAAATTTTAATTCTACCCAAATCGAAAAAATCTAAATATTATCTCTGCACCCTAATGTTAAAAACAAAAAAGCTCTAAATATAATCTGTCAGTAATAATATACAATGCCCTATTCTACTCTGTTTTGGAGTATATACAAAACTCCATATGCTCTCTCATATAAAACACAGAAATTCTAATTTTACGTGAATCGAATAAAAATCTAAATTATATCTAGGCGCCCCAAAGTTAAAAGAAAATGGCTCTGAATATAGTCTGTTAGAAAAATATACAATGCATTATTCTACTCTGTTTTGGAGTATATACACCAACTCAGTATGCTCTCTCATGTAAAATAAAGAAATTCTAATATTACCAGAATCAAAATAATCTAAATATTATCTAGGCACCCCAATGTTAAAAGAAAAATTGCTCTGAATATAATCTGTCAGAAAAAATATACAATGCCTTTTTCTACTCTGTTTTGGAGTATATACACCAACTCCATATGCTCTCTCATGGAAAATACCGAAATTCTAATTTTACACGAATCGAAAAAAATCTAAATAATATCCTGGCACTCCAATGTTAAAATCAAAATTGCTCTGAATATAATATCTCAGAAAAAATGCCCCATTCTACTCTGTTTTGCAGTATATACACCAACTCCATATGCTCTCTCATGTAAAATACAGAAATTCTATATTTAAGCGAATCAAAAAAAACCTCAATATTATCTAGGCACCCCAATGCTAAAGCAAAATCCCTCTAAATATAATCTGTCAGAAAAAATATACAATGCCCTTTTCCACTATGTTTTGTAGTATATAAACCAACTCAATATGCTTTCATGTAAAATACCGAAATCCTAAATTTACACGAATAGACAAATATAAAAATAATATCTATGCGCCCCGAAGTGAAACGAAAATGGCTCTGAATATAGTCTCTTAGAGAAAATATACAATGCCTTATTCTACTTTCTTTTGGATTATATACACCAAGTCAGTATGCTCTCTAATGTAAAATACCGAAATTCTAATCTTACGCAAATCAAAAAAAATCTAAATATTATCTAGGCACCCCAATGTTAAATACAAAATTTCTCTGAATATAATCTGTCAGAAAAAATATACAATGCCTTATTCTACTCTGTTTTGGAGTATATACACCAACTCCATATGCTCTCTCATGGAAAATACCGAAATTCTAATTTTACACGAATCGAAAATAATCTAAATAATATCTAGGCGCCCCAAAGTTAAAAGAAAATGGCTCTGAATATACTCTGTTAGACAAAATACACAATGCTTTATTCTACTCGGTTTTGGAGTATATACACAAACTCAGTATGCTCTCTCATTTGAAATACAGAAATTCTAATTTTACCCAAATCGAAAAAAATCTAAATATTATCTAGGCACCAAAATGTTAAAAAAAAATTGCTCTGAATATAATCTGTCAGAAAAAATATACAATGCCCTCTTCTCCTTTTCTTCGGAGTATATACACCAACTCAATATGCTCTCTCATGTAAAATACAGAAATTCTATATTTAAGTGAATCGAAAAAAATCTAAATATTATCTAGGCACCCCAATGTTAAAAGCAAATTTGCTCTGAATATAATCTGTCAGAGGAAATATACAATGCCATATTCTAATCTTTTTTGTAGTATATATACCAACTCAGTGTGCTCTCTCCTGTAAAATACCGAAATTCTAATCTTACGTGAATCGAAAAGAATCTAAATAATATCTAGGTGCCCCAAAGTTAAAAGAAAATGGCTCTGAATATAGTCTGTTAGAAAAAATATACAATGCCTTATTCTACTCTGTTTTGGAGTATATACACCAACTCAGTATGCTCTCTGATGTAAAATACATAAATCCTAATTTTACCCGAATTAAAAAATCTAAATATTATCTAGGCACTTCAATGTTAAAAGCAAAATTGCTCTGAATATAATCTGTCAGAAAAAATATACAATGCCCTATTCTACTCTGTTTTGGAGTATATACACCAACTCAATATGCTCTCTCATGTAAAATACAGAAATTCAAATTTTACCCAAATCGAAAAAATTTAAATATTATCTTGGCACCCCAATGCTAAAAAAAAAATTGCTCTTAATATAATCTGTCATAAAAAATATACAATGCCGTATTCTACTTTTTTTTTTGGAGAATATACACCAACTTTATATGCACTCTCATTTAAAATAGAGAAATTCTAATTTTACCCGAATCGAAAAAATCTAAATATTATCTAAGCAACCCAATGTTAAAAACAAAATTGCTCTAAATATAATCTGTCAGAAAAAATATACAATGACCTATTCTACTATTTTTTGGAATGTATACACTAACTCCATATGCTCTCTCATGTAAACTAAAGAAATTCTAATTTTACTCGAATTCAAAAAATCTAAATATTGTCTAGGCAACCCAATGTTAAAAACCAAAATGCTCTGAATATCATCTGTCACAAAAAATATAGAATTCCTTATTCTACTCTGTTTTCGAGTATATACACCAACTCAATATGCTCTCTCATGAAAAATACAGAAATTTTATTTTTAAGAGAATAGAAAAAAATCTAAATATTATTTAGGCACCCCAATGGTAAAAACAAAATTGCTCTGAATATAATCTGTCAGAAAAAATATACAATGCCCTCTTCTACTCTCTTTTGGAGTATATACACCAACTAAATATGCTCTCTCATGTAAAATACAGAAATTCTATATTTAAGCATATTGAAAAAAATCTAAATATCATCTAGTCACCCCAATGTTAAAAACAAAATTGCTCTGAATATAATCTGTCAGAAAAAATAAACAATGTTTTTTTCTACTCTGTTTTGGAGTATATACACCAACTCAATATGCTCTCTCATGTAAAATACCGTAATTCTAATTTTATGAGAATCGAAAAAAATTGAAATAATATGTAGGCGCCCAAAAGATAAAGGAAAATTGCTCCGAATATAGCCTGTCAGAAAAAATATACAATGCCTTATTCTACTCTGTTTTGGACTGTATACACCAAATCAGTATGCTCTCTCATGTAAAATACAGAAATTCTAACTTTACCCCAATCGAAAAAATCTAAATATTATCTAGGCACCCCAACGTTTAAAATAAAATTTCTCTGAATATAATGTGTCAGAAAAAATATACAATGCCTTTTTCTACTTTGTATTGGAGTATATACACCAACTCAAAATGCTCTGTCATGTACAATACCGAAATTCTAATTTTACGTGAATCGAAAAAAATCTAAATAATATCTAGGCGCCCTAAATTTAAAAGAAAATGGCTCTGAATATAGTGTGTTAAAAAAATATACAATGCCTTATTCTACTCTCTCTTAAATTATATAAACAAACTCAGTGTGCTCTCTCGTGAAATACCGAAATTCTAAATTTAACAAAATCGAAAAAATTTAAATATTCTCTAGGCACCCAAATGTTAAAAACAAAATTGCTCTGAATATAATCTCTCAGAAAAAATATACAATCCCCTATTCTACTCTTTTTTGGAGTATATACACCAACTCCATATGCTCTCTAATGCAAAATACAGAAATTCTAATTTTACACGAATTGAAAAAATCTAAATATTATCTAGGCACCACAATGTTAAAAACCAAACTGGTCTGAATATAATCTCTCAGATAAAATATACAATGCCCTATTCTACTCTGTTTTGGAGTATATACACAAACTCCATATGCTCTCTCATGAAAAATACAGAAATTCTATAATTAAGGAAATCGAAAAAATTCTAAATATTATCTAGGCTCCCCAAGGTAAAATAATATGTCTCTGAATATAGTCTGTTAGAAAAAATATACAATGCGTTATTCTACTCTGATTTCAAGTATATACACCTACTCTGTATGCTCTCTCATGTAAAATACTGAAATTCAAATTGTACGCAAATCGACAAAAATCTAAATAATATCTAGGCGCACCAAAGTTAAAAGAAAGTGGCTCTGAATACAGTCTGTTATAAAAAATATACAATGCCTTATTCTACGCTGTTTTGGAGCATATACACCAACTCAGTATGCTCTCTCATATAAAATAACGACATTCTAATTTTACATGAATTGAAAAAAATCTAAATGTTATCTAGGCACCCCAATGTTAAAAGCAAAATTGCTCTGAATATAATGTATCAGAAAAAATATACAATGTCCTTTCCTACTCTGTTTTGGAGTATATACACCAACTCAAAATGCTGTCTCATGTAAAATATCGAAATTCTAATTTTACCGAATTGAAAAAATCTAAATATTATCTTGACACCCCAATGTTAAAAACAAAATTGCTCTGAGTACAATCTGTCAGAAAAAGTATACAATGTTTTTTTCTACTTGGTTTTGGAGTATATGCACCAACTCAATATGCTCTTTCATTTAAAATACAGAAATTCTAATTATACGCGAATCGATAAAAATCTAAATATTATCAAGCGCCCCAAAGTTAATAGAAAATGGCTCTTAATATAGACTGTTAGAAAAAATATACAATGCCTTATATTACTCTGTTTTGGAGTATATAGACCAACTCAGTATGCTCGCTCATGTAAAATACCGAAATTCTAATTTTACGCGAATCGAAAAAAATCTGAATAATATCTAGGCGCCCCAAAGTTAAAAGAAAATGGCTCTGAATATAGTCTGTTAGAGAAAATATACAATGTCTTATTCTACTTTGTTTTCCAGTATATACATCAACTCAGTATGCTCTATTATGTAAAATACAGAAATTCTAATTTAACCCAAATCGAAAAAATCTAAATATTATCTAGGCACCACAATGTTAAAAACAAAATTGCTCTGAATATAATCTGTCAGAAAAAATATGCAATGCCCTCTTCTACTCTGTTTTCGAGTACATACACCAACTCCATATGCTCTCTCCGGTAAAATACAGAAATTCTAAATTCACTCGAATTGAAAAAAATCTAAACATTAATTTGGCATCCCAATGTTAAAAGCAAAATTTCTCGGAATATTATCTTTCAGAAATAATACACAATGCCCTATTCTATTCTGTTCTGGAATATATACACCAACTCAATATGCTCTCTCATATAAAATACCAAAACTCTAATTTTACGGAAATCGAAAAAAATCTAAATATTATTTAGGAACCCCAATGTAAAAGCAAAATTGCTCTGAATATAATCTGTCAGAAATAATATACAATGCCCTTTTCTACTCTGTTTTGGAATATACACATCTACTCAATATCCTCTCTCATGTAAAATACCGAAATTCAAATTTTTCGTGAATCGAAAAGTGTCTAAATATTATCTAGGAACCCTAATGTTAAAAGAAAATGGCTCTAAATATAATCTTTAAAAACAAGTATAGAATGACTTTTTCTACTTCGTTTTGGAGTATATACACCAACTCAATATTCTCTCTCATGTAAAATACCGAAATTATAAATTTACGCTCATTAAAAAAATTCTAAATATTATGTAGGCACCTCAATGTTAAAATCGAAATTGTTCTGAATGTAATCTGTAAGAAGAAACATTAAATGCCTTTTTCTACTCCCTTTTGTAGTATATACACCAACTCAATATGCTCTCCCATGTAAATTGCAGAAATTATAATTTTACACGAACTGAAAAAATTTAAATATTATCTAGGCATTCCAATGTTAAAACCAAAATTGCTCTGAATATAACCTGTCACAAAAAATACACAATGCTTTTTACTACTCGGTTTTCGACTACATACAGCAACTCAATATGCTCTCTCATGTAAAATACAGAAATTCTAAATTTACGCGAATCATAAAAAATCTAAATATTGTCTAGGCACCCCAATGTGAAAAGCAAAATTTCTCTGAATATAATCTGTCTGAAAAAGTATACGATGCCCTTTTCTACTCTGTTTTGGAATATATAAACCAACACAATATGCTCTGTCACTTAAAACATTGAAGTTCTATTTATACGCGAATCGAAAAAATCTAAATATTATCTAGGCAGCTCAATGTTAAAAGAAAATGGCTCTGAATATAATTTGTCAGAAAAAATATACAATGCCCTTTTCTACTCTGTTTTGGAGTATATACACCAACTCAATATGCTCTCTCATGTAAAATACAAAAATTCTAATTTTACGTGAATCGAAAATAATCTAAATGTCATCTAGGCAACCCAATGTTAAAAGCATAATTGCTCTGATTATAATCTGTCAAAGAAAATATACAATGCCCTTTTCTACTCAATTTTGGGGTATATACACAAACTCAATATGCTCTCTCATGTACAATACTGAAATTATAAATTTACGTGAATCGAAAAAAATATAAACATTATCTAGGCACCGCAATGTTAAAAGCAAAATTTCTCTGAATATAATGTGTCAGAAAAAATATACAATGCAATATTCTACTCTGTTTTGGAGTATATACAACAACTCAAAATGCTCTCTCACGTAAAATACAGAAATTCTAATTTTACGCTAATAAAAATAAATCTAAATCTTATCTATGTACCCCAATGTTGAAAGAAAATTGCTCTGAATATAATCTGTCACAAAAAATATACAATGCCCTTTTGTACTCTGTTTTGGAGTATATACACCAACTCAATATGCTCTCCCATGTAAAATACAGAAATTCTAATTTTACACGAACCGAAAAAAATCTAAATATTATCTAGGCACCCCAATGTTAAAAACAAAATTGCTCTGAATGAAATTTGTCAGAAAAAATATACAATGCCCTTTTCTACTCTTTTTTGTAGTATATACACCAACTCAATATGCTCTCAAATATAAAATACCAAAATTCTAATTTGATGCGGAACGAAAAAAATCTAAATAATATCTAGGCGCCCCAAAGTTAAAAGAAAATGGTTCTAAATATAGTCTGTAAGAAAAAATATACAATGCCTTATTCTTCTCTGTTTTGGAGTATATACACCAACTCCATATGCTCTCTCAAGTAAAATACAGAAGTTCTATATTTAAGCGAATCGAAAAAATTCTAGATATTATCTAGGCACCCCAATGTGAAAAGAAAAATTGCTCTTAATATATTCTGTCAGATAAAACAAACAATGCCCTTTATTTCTCTGTTTTGTAGTATATAAACCAACTCAATATGCTCTCTGATGTAAAATACAGAAATTCTAATTCTACCCAAATCGAAAAAAACTAAACATTATCTAGGAACCCCAGTGATAAAAAAAAATTGCTCTGAATATAATTCGTAAGAAAGAATATACAATGCACTACTCTACTCTGTTTTGGAGTATATACACCAACTTCATATGCTCTCTCATGTAAAATACAGAAATTCTTTATTTCTGTGAATCGAAAAAAATCTAAATATTATCTAGGCACCCCAATGTTAAAAGCAAACTTGGTCTGAATATAATCTGTCAGAAAAAGTATACAATGCCCTTTTCTACTCTGTTTTGGAGTATATACACCAACTCCCTTTGCTCTCTCATGTAAAATACAGAAATTCTAAATTTACGCGAACCGAATAATATCTAAATAATATCTAGGCGCCCCAAAGTTAAAAGAAATTGGCTCTGAATATAGTGGATTAGTAAAAATATACAATGCGATATTCTACTCTGTTGTGGAGTATACACACCAACTCAGTATGCTCTCTTACGTAAAATACAGCAATTCTAAATTTATGTGAATCAAAAAAAATCTAAATATTATCTACGCATCCCAACTTTAAAAACAAAATTACTCTGAATATTATCTGTCAGAAAAAATATACAATGCCCTATTCTAATCTGTTTTAAAATTTATACACCAACTCCATATGCTCTCTAATGTAAAATACAAAAATTCTAATTTTACTGGAATCGAAAAAATCTAAATATTATCTAGGCACCCCAATGTTAAAAGCAAAATTGCTCTGAATATAATCTGTCATAAAAAATATACAATGCCCTTTTCTACTCTGTTTTGTAGTATATACACCAACTAAATATGCTCTCTCATGTAAAACACATAAATTCTAAATTTTCCCGAACTGAAAAAATCAAAATATTATCTAGGCACCCCAATGTTAAAAGCAAAATTGCTCTAAATATCATCTGTCAGAAAAAATATACAATGCCCTCTTCTATTCTGTTTTGTAGTATAAACACCAACTCAATATGCTCTGTCATGTAAAATACAGAAATTCTAATTCTACCCGATTCGAAAAAAATCTAAATATTATCTAGGCACCCCAATGTTAAAGCAAAATTGCTCTGAATATAATCTGTCAGAAAAAATATACAATGCCCTTTTCTACTTTGTTTTGGAGTATATACACCAACTCAATATGTTCTCTCATGTAAAATACCAAAATTCTAATTTTAGGTGAATCAAAAAAAATCTAAATGATATCTAGACGCCCCAAAGTTAAAAGAAAATGTCTGTGAATATAGTGTCTTAGAAAAAAAAATACAATGCCTTATTCTACTCTTTTTTGGAGTATATACACCAACTCAGTGTGCTCTCTCATGTAAAATACAGAAATTCTAATTTAACGTGAATCGAAAAAAATCTAAATATTATCTAACCAACCCAATGTTAAAAAAAAAATTGCACTGAATATAATCTGTCACAATAATTATAAAATGCCCTATTCAACTCGGTTTTGGAGTATATACACCAACTCAGTATGCAATCTAATGTAAAATACAGAAATTCTATATTTAAGCAAATCGAAAAAAATCTAAATATTATCTAGGCACCCCAATGTTAAAAGCAAAATTGCTCTGAATATAATCTGTCAGAAAAAATATACAATGCCCTTTTCTACTCGGTTTTGTAGTATATACACCAACTCAATATTCTCTCTAATGTAAAATACCGAAATTCTAATTTTACGGGAATTGAAAAAAATCTAAATAATATCAAGGTGCCCCAAAGCTAAAAGAAAATGGCTCTGAATATAGTCTGTTAGCAAAAATATACAATGCCTTATTCTACTCTGTTTTGTAGTATATACACCAACACAGTATGCTCTCTCATATAAAATACAGAAATTATATATTTAAGTGAATCGAAAAAAATCTAAATATTATCTAGGCACCACAATGTTAAAAACAAAATTGATCTGAATATAATCTGTCAGAAAAAATATACAATGCCCTATTCTACTCTGTTTTGGAGTATATACAACAACTCAGTATGCTCTCTCATGTAAAATACCAAAATTCTAATTTTAAGTGAATTGATAAGTTTCTAAATATTATCTAGGCACCGCAATGTTAAAAACAAAATTGCTCTGAAAAAAATCTGTCAGAAAAAATGTACAATGCCCTTTTCTACTCTGTTTGGTAGTATATACACCAACTCCATATGCTCTCTCATGTAAAATACAGAAATTCTAATTTTCAGCGAATCGAGAAAAATCTAAATATTATATCTGCACCCCAATGTTAAAAGAAAAATTTCTCTGAATATAATCTGTCAGAAAAAATATACAATGCCCTTTCTACTCTGTTTTGTAGTATATACACCAACACAACATGCTCTGTCATGTAAAATACAGAAATTCTATTTGTACCCGAATCGAAAAAATCTAAATATTATTTACTCAACCTAATGTCAAAACAAAACTTCTCTGAATATAATCTGTCAGAAAAAATATATAATACCCTTTTCTACTCTGTTTTAAAGTATATACACCGACTCCATATGCTCTCTCATCTAAAATACAGATATTCTATATTTAAGAGAATCGAAAAATATCTAAATATTATCTAGGCACCCCAATGTTAAAACAAAATTGCTCTGAATATAATCTGTCAGAAAAAATACACAATGCTATTTTCTACTCTGTTTTGTAGTATAGACACCAACTCAGTATGCTCTCTAATGTAAAATACCGCAAATCTAATTTAACGTGAATCGAAAAAAATCTATATATTATGTAGGAATCCCAATGTTAAACGCAAAATTGCTCTGAATATAATCTGTTAGAGAAAATACACAATGCCATTTTCTACTCTGTTTTGTATTATATACACCAACTCAATATGCTCTTTCATGAAAAATACAAAAATTGTAATTTTACCCGAATCGAAAAAATCTAAATATTATGAAGGCACGCCAATGTTAACAACAAAATTGCTCTGAATATAATCTGTCAGAAAAAATATACCATGCTTTATTGTACTCTGTTTTGGAGTATATACACCAACTCAGTATGCTCTCTCATGTAAAATACAGAAATTCTAATTTTAACCGAATCGAAAAAATCTAAATATAATCTACGCATCCCAACGTTAAATAAAAAATGCTCTGAATATAATCAGTCAGAAAAAATATACAATGCCCTATTGTACTCTGTTTTGGAGTATATACACCAACTCTGTATTCTCTCTCATGTAAAATACCGAAATTCAAATTTTATGTGAATAAAAAAAATCTCAATATTATCTAGGCACCCCAATGTTAAAATCAAATATGCTCTGAATATAGTGTGTCAGAAAAAATATACAATTCCCTTTTATACTCTTTTTTGGAGTATATACACCAACTCAATATGCTCTCTAATGTAAAATACCGAAATTCTAATTTTACGTGAATCGAACAAAATCTAAATAATATCTAGGCACCCCAAAGTTAAAAGAAAATGGATCTGAATATATTCTGTTAGAAAAAATATACATTGCCTTATTCTACTCTGCATTGGAGTATATACACAAACTCAGTATGCTCTCTCATGTAAAATACAAAAATTCTAATTTTACGTGAATCGAAATAAATCTAAATATTATCTAGGCACCCCAATGTTAAAAACAAAATTGCTCTGAATATAATCTGTCAGGAAAAATATACAATGCCCTATTCTACTTTGTTTAGGAGTATATACACCAACTCAGTATGCTCTCTCTTGTGAAATACAGAAATTCTAATTTTACGTGAATTGAAAAAAATTTAAATATTATCTAGTCACCCCAATGTTAAAAGCAAAATTTCTCTGAATGTCATCTGTCAGAAAAAATATACAATGGCCTTTTCTACTCTGTTTGGTGTATATACATCAACTCAATATGCTCTCTCGTGGAAAATATGGAAATTATAATTTCACACAAATCGAAAAAAAACCTAAATAATATCTAGGCGCCTCAAAGTTAAACAAAAATGCCTCTGAATATAGTCTGTTAGACAAAATATAAAATGCCTTATTCTACTTTGTTTTAGAGACTATACACCAACTCAGTATTCTCTCTGATGTAAAATACCGAAATTCTAATTTTACGTGAATCGAAAAAAATCTAAATAATATCTAGGCGCCCCAAAGTTAAAAGAAAATGGCTGTGAATATAGTCTGTTATAAAAAATATACAATTTCTTATTCTACTCAGTTTTGGAGTATATACACCAACTCCATATGCTCTCTCTAGTAAAATACAGAAATTCTATTTTTAAGCGAATCGAAAAAAATCTAAATACTATGTACGACACCCAATGTTAAAAGCAAAATTTCTCTGAATATAATCTGTCAGTATAAATATACAATGCCCTTTACTACTCTGTTTTGCAGTATATACACCAACTCAATATGCTGTCTCACGTAAAATACCGAAATTCTAATTTACGCGAATCAAAAAAAATCTAAATAATATCTAGGCGACCCAAAGTTAAAAGAAAATGGCTCTGCATATACTCCGTTAGAAAAATATACAATGCCTTATTCTACTCTGTTTTGGAGAATATACATTAACTCCATATGCTCAATCACGTAAAAAACAGAAATTCTATATTAAAGCGAATCAAAAAAAAACTAAATATTATCTAGGCACCCCAATGTTAACAACAAAATTGCTCTGAATATAATCTGTCAGAGAAAATATACAATGCCCTTTTCTACGTTGTTTTGTAATATATACACGAACTCAATATGCTCTATCATGAAAAATACAGAAATTATAATTTTACCAGAATCGAAAAACCAAAATTTATCTAGGCACCCCAATGTTGAAAACAAAATTGCTCTGAATATAATCTGTCGGACAAAATATACCATGCCCTATTCTACTCTGTAGTGGAGTATATACACCAACTCAGTGTGCTCTCTCATGTCAAATAGTGAAACTCTCATTATAGGTGAATCGAAAAAAATCTAAATATTATTTAGGCACTTCAATGTTAAAAACAAAATTGCTCTGAATATAATCTGTTAGAATAAATATACAATGCCCTATTCTACTCTGTTTTGGAGCATATACACCAACTCAGTATGCTCTCTCATGTAAAATACCAAAATTCTTATTTTACGTAAATCGAAAAAATTCTAAATATTATCTAGGCACCCCAATGTAAAAAGCAAAATTGCTCTGAATATAATCTGTCAGAAAAAATATACAATGTCTTTTTCTACTCTGTTTTGGAGTATATACACGAACTCAATATGCTCTCTCATGTAAAATACTGAAATTCTAATTTTACGTGAATCGAAAAAAATCTAAATAATATCTAGGTGCCCCAACATTAAAAGAAAATGGCCCTGAATATAGTCTGTTAGAAAAAATATACAATGCCTTATTCTACTCTGTTTTGGAGTGTATACTCCAACTCAGTATGCTCTCTCATGTAAAATACTGAAATTCTAATTTTACGTGAATCGATAAAAATCTAAATATTATGTAGGCACCCGAATGTTAAAAGCAAAATTGCTCTGAATATAATCTATCAGAAAAAATATACAATGCTTTTTTGTACTTTGTTTTGGACTATATACACTAACTCAATAGGCTATCTCATGTAAAATACCGAAATTCTAATTTTACGCGAATCGAAAAAAATATAAATAATATCTAGGCACCACAAAGTTAAAAGAAAATGGCTCTAAATATACTGTGTAAGAAAAAATATACAAAGCCTTATTCTACTCTGTTTTGGAGTATATACATCAACTCCATATGCTCTCTCATGTAAAATAAAGAAATACTAATTTCACCCGAATCGAAGAAATCTAAATATCCTCTAGGCACCCCAATGTTAAAAACAAAATTGCTCTGAATATAATCTGTCAGAAAAATTATACAATGCCCTATTCTACTCTGTTTTGGAGTATATACACCAACTCAGTATGCTCTCTCATGTAAAATACAGAAATTCTATATTTAACTGAATCAAAAAAAAATCTAAATATTATCTAGGCACCCCAATGTTAAAAGCAAAATTTCTTTGAATATAATGTCAGAAGAAACATGCAATGCACTTTTCTACTCTGTATTGTAGTATATACACCACTTCAACATGCTCTCTTATGTAAAATACAGAAATTCTAATTTTACCCGAATCGAAATAATCTAAATATTATCTAGGCACCCCAATGTTAAAAGCAAATTTGCTCTGAATATAATCTCTCAGAAAAAATATACAATGCCCTATTCTACTCTGTTTTAAAGTATATACACGAACTCCATATGCTCTCTCATGTAAAATACAAAAATTCTAATTCTACCCGAAACGAAATAATCTAAATATTATCTAGGCACACCAATGTTAAAAAAAAATCGCTCTGAATATATTCTGTCAGAAAAAATATACAATGCTCTATTCTACTCTGTTTTGGAGTATATACACCACCTCAGTATGCTGTCTCATGTAAAATACCGAAATTCTAATTTTACATCAATCGAAGAAAATCTAAATATTATGTATGCACCCCAACGGTAAAAGCAAAATTGCTCTCAATATATTCTGTCAGAAAAAATATGCAATGCCCTATTGTACTCGGTATTGGAGTATATACACCAACTCAATATGCTCTCTCATGTAAAATACCGAATTTCTAAATTTACACAAATCGAAAAAAAATCTAAATAATATCTAGGTGCCCCAAAGTTAATAGAAAATGTCTATGAATATAGTCTGTTGGAAAAAATATACAATGCCTTATTCTACTCTGTTTTGGAGTTATATACACCAACTTAGTATGCTCTCTCATGTAAAATACCGAAATTCTAATTTAACGTGAATCAAAAAAATCTAAATATTATCTAGGCACGCCAATGTTAAAAAAAAATTTCTCTGAATATAATCTGTCAGAAAAAATATACAATGCCCTATTCTACACTGTTTTTGAGTATATACACCAACTAAACCTTCTATCTCATGTAAAATAAAGTAATTCTATATTTAATCGAATCGAAAATAATTTAAATATAATCTAGACACCCCAATGTTAAAAGCAAAACTGCTCTGAATAAAATTTGTAAGAAAAAATATACAATGCTCTTTTCTACTCTGTTTTGGGGTGTTTACACCAAATCAATATGCTCTCTCATGTAAAATACCGAAATTCTAATTTTACGTGAATCTAAATATTATGTAGGCACCCGAATGTTAAAAGCAAAATTGCTCTGAATATAATCTGTCAGAATAAATATACAATGCCCTTTTCTACTCTTTTTTGTAGTATATACACCAACTCAATTTGCTCTCTCATGTACAATACAGTAATTCTAATTTTACCAAAATCGAAAAAATCTAAATATTATCGACCACCCCAATGTTAAAAACAAAATTGCTCTGAATATAATCAGTCGAAAAAATATATAATAACCTATTCTACTCGGTTTTGGAGTATATACACCAACTCAGTATGCTCTCTCATGTAAACCGAAATTCTAATTTTACTTGAATCGAAAAAAATCTAAATATAATCTATGCACACTAATGTTAAAAACAAAGTTGCGCTTAATGTAATCTGTCAGAGAAAATATACAATGCCCTATTCTAATCTGTTTTAAAGTATATACAACATCTCAATATGCTCTTTTATGTAAAATACAGAAATTCTACATTTAAGCATATCTAATAAAATCTAAATATTATCTAGGAACCCCAATGTTAACAGAAAAATGGCTCTGAATATAATCTGTCAGAACAAATATACAATGCCCTTTTCTACTCTGTTTTGTAGTATATACACCAACTCCATATGCTCTCTCATGTAAAATACAGAAATTCTAATTTAAGCGAATCGAAAAAGATCTAAATAATATCTAGGCGCCCCAACGTTAAAACAAAATTGCTCTGTATATAGTCTGTTAGAAAAAATATACAATGTTATATTCTATTCTGTTTTGGAGTATATACACCAACTCAGGATGCTCTCTTATGTAAAATACAGAAATTCTAATATTGTGTGAATTAAAAAAAATCAAAATATTATCTATGCACCCCAATGTTGAAAACAAAATTGCTCTGAATATAATCTTTCAGTAAAAATATACAATGCCCTATTCTAATCTCTTTTAAACCATATAAACCAAGTCCATATGCTCTCTCATGTTAAATACAGAAATTCTATATTTAAGTGAATCGAAAATAATCTAAATATTATCTAGGCACCCCAATGTTAAAAGCAAAATTGCACTGATTATAATCTGTCAAAAAAATATACAATGCCCTTTTCTACTCAGTTTTGTAGTATATACAGCAACTAAATATGCTTTGTCATGTAACATACAGAAATTTTAATTCTACCCAAATCGAAAAAACCTAAATATTATCTAGGCACCTTAATGTTAAAAGCAAAATTGCTCTGAATATAATCTGTAAGAGAAAATATGCAATGTTCTTTTCTACTCTGTTTTGGAGTATAAACACCAACTCAATATGCTCACTCATGTAAAATACCGAAACTCTAATTTTAGGCGAATCAAAAAAATCAAAATAATATCTAGGCAACCCAGTGTTAAATAAAAAATTGCTCTGAATATAATCCGTCAGAAAAAATATACAATGCCCTATTCTACTTTGTTTTGGAGTATATACACCAACTCCATATGCTGTCTCATGTAAAATACAGAAATTCTATATTTAAGCGAATCGAAAAAAATCTAAATATTATGTAGGCAGCCCAAAGTTAAAAGAAAAATTGCTCTGAAAGTAATGTGTCAGAAAAAATATAGAATGCCCTTTTCTACTCTGTTTTGGACTATATACATCAACTCAATATGCTCTCTCATGTAAAATACCGAAATTCTACTTTTACGTGAATCGAAAAAAATCTAAATAATATCTAGATGCCGCAAAGTTAAAAGAAAATGGCTCTGAATATAGTCTGTTAGATAAAATGTACAATGCCTTATTCTACTCTTTTCTGGAGTATATACACCAACTCAGTATGCTCTCTCATGTAATTTACAGAAATTCTAAGTTTACGTCAATCAAAAGAAATCTAAATATTACCTAGGCACCCCAATGTTTAAAACAAAATTGTTCTGAATATATTCTGTCAGAGTAAATATACAGTGCCCTATTCTACTCTGTTTTAAAGTATATACACCAACTCCATATGCTCTCTCATGTAAAATACGAAAATTCTATATTTAAGCGAATCGAAAGAAATCTAAGTATTATCTAGGCACCCCAATTTTAAAAGCGAAATTGCTCTGAATATAATTTGTCAGAAAAAATATGCAATGCCCATTTCTACTCGGTTTTGTAGTATATACACCAACTCAATATGCTCTCTCATGTAAAATACAGAAATTCTAATTTTACGCGAATCGAAAAAAATCTAAATAATATCTAGGCGCCCCAACGTTAAAAGAAAATGGCTCTGAATAGCGTCTGTTAGAAAAAATATACAATGCCTTATTCTATTCTGTTTTGGAGTATATACACCAACTCAGTATGCTCTCTCATGTAAAATACAGAAATTCTAATTTTACATGAATCGAAAAAAATCTAAATATTATCTAGGCACCCCAATGTTTAAAACAAAATTTCTCTGAATATGATCTGTCGCAATAATTATACAATGCCCTATTCTACTCGGATTTGGAGTATATACACCAACTCAGTATGCTCTCTGATGTAAAATACAGAAATTCTATATTTAAGCAAATCGAAAAAAATATAAATATTATCTAGTCACCCCAATGTTAGAAGCAAAATTGCTCTGAATATAATCTGTCAGAAGAAATATACCATGCATTTTTCTACTCTGTATTGTAGTATATACACGAACTCAATATGCTCTGTCATGTAAAATAAAGAAATTCGAATTCCACCGGAATCGAAAAAATCTAAATATTATCTAGGCACCCCAATGTTAAAAGCAAAATTGCTCTGAATATAATCTGTCAGAAAAAATATAAAATGCCCTATTCTACGGTGTTTTAAAGTATATACACCAACTCCATATGCTCTCTCATGTAAAATAGAGAAATTATAGTTCCACCCGAATCGAAACAATCTAAATATTATCTAGGCACCCCAATGTTAAAATAAAAATTTCTCTGAGTATCATCTGGCAGAAAAAATATACAATGCCCTATTCTACTCGGTTTTGGAGTATGTAAACCAACTCAGTATGCTCTCTCATGTAAAATACAAAAATTCTATGTTTAAGCGAATCGAAAAAAATCTAAATATTATCTAGGCACCCCAATGTTTAAAGAAAAATTGCTCTTAATATAATCTGTCAGAAAAAAAATACAATGCCCTTTTCTACTCTGTTTTGTAGTATATACACCAACTCAATATGCTCTGTCATGTAAAATACAAAAATTCTAATTCTACCCGAATCGAAAAAATCTAAATATTATCTATGCACCCCAATGGTAAAAGCAAAATTGCTCTTAATAAAATCTGTCAGAAAAAATATAGAATGCCCTTTTCTACTGTGTTTTGGAGTATATACAGCAACTGCATATGCTCTCTTACTTAAAATACCGAAATTCTAATTTTAGGCAAATCAAAAAAAAATCTAAATAATATCTAGGCACTCCAAAGTTAAAAGAAATTGGCTCTGAATATAATCTGTTAGAAAAAATATACAATGCCTTTTTCTACTTTGTTTTGGAGTATATACACGAACTCACGTTGCTCTCTCATGTAAAATACAGAAATTCAAATTTTACCCGAATCGAAAAAATCTAAGTATTATCTAGGCACCTCAATGTTAAAATCAAAATTGCTCTGAATATAATCTGTCATAAAAAATATACAATGCCCTATTCTACTCTGTTTTGGAGTATATACACCAACTTCATATGCTCTCTCATGTTAAATTCAGAAATTCTATATTTAAGCGAATCGAAAAAAATCTAAATATTATCTAGGCAACCCAATGTTAGAAACAAAATTGCTCTGAATATAATCTGTCAGAAAAAATATACAATGTTCTATTCTACACTGTTTTGGAGTATATACACAAACTCAGTGTGCTCTCTCATGTAAAATACCGAAATTATAATTTTAAATGAATCAAAAAAAATGTAAATATTATCTAGGCTCCCCAAAGTTAAAAACAAAATTGCTCTCAATGAAATCTGTCAGAAAAAATATACAGTGCCCTTTTCTACCCTGTTTTGTAGTATATACACCAACTCAATATGCTCTCTCATGTATAGTACCGAAATTCTAATTTTACGTGATTCGAAAAAAATCTAAATAATATCTAGGTGCCCCAAAGTTAAAGGAAAATGGCTCTGAATATAGTATTTTAGAGAAAATATAAAATGCCTTATTCTACTCTGTTTTGAAGTACATACACCAACGCAGTATGCTCTCTCATGTAAAATACAGAATTTCTAATTTTACGTGTATCGAAAGAAATCTAAATATTATCTAGGCACCCCGAGGTTAAAAACAAAATTGCTGTGAATATAACCTGTCAGAAAAATTATACAATGCCCTATTCTACATTTCTGGAGTATATGCACCAACTCAGTATGCTCTCTCATGTAAAATACTGAAATTCTGTATTTAAGAGAATCGAAAAAAATCTAAATATTATCCAGGCACCCCAATGTTAAAAGCAAAATTCCTCTAAATATAATCTTTCAGAAGAAATATACAATGCCCTTTTCTACTCTGTTTTGGAGTATATAAACCAACTCAATATGCTCTGTCATGTAAAATACAGAAATTCGAATTCCTCCGGAATCGAAAAATTCTAAGTATTATCAAGGCACCACAATGTTAAAAGCAAAATTTCTCAGAATATTATCTTTCATACAAAATATTCAATGCCCTATTCTACTCTGTTTTAGCGTATATACACCAACTTCATATGCTATCTCATGTTAAATACAGAAATTCTATATTTAAGCGAATCGAAAAAAATCTAAATATTATCTAGGCACGCCAATGTTATAAACAAAATTGCTCTGAATATAAACTGTCAGAAAAAATATACAATGTTCTATTCTACTCTGTTTTGGAGTATATACACAAACTCAGTATGCTCTCTCATGTAAAATACCGAAATTATAATTTTAAATGAATCGAAAAAAATGAAAATATTATCTAGGCTCCCCAATGTTAAAAACAAAATTGCTCTGAATGAAATCTGTCAGAAAAAATATACAATGCCCTTTTCTACTATGTTTTGTAGTATATACACAACTTCCATATGCTCTCTCATGTAAAATACAGAAATTCTAATTTTACGCGAATCGAAAAAAATATAAATAATATCTAGGTGCCTCAAAGTTAAAAGAAAATGTCTCTGAATATAGTCTGTTAAAAAAATATAAAATGCCTTATTCTACTCAGTTTTGGAGTATATATACCAACTCAATATGCTCTCTCATGTAAAATACAGAAATTCTAATTCTACCCGAATCAAAATAATCTAAATATTATCTATGCATCCCAATGTTAAAAACAAAATTTCTCTGAACATAATCTGTCAGAAAAAATATACAATGCCCTATTCCAATCTGTTTTAACGTATAGACACCAACTCCATATGCTCTCCCATGTAAAATACAGAAATTCTATGTTTCAGCGAATCGAAAAAATTCTAAATATTATTTAGTCACACCTATGTTAAAAGCAAAGTTGCTTTGAATATAATCTGTCAGAAAAAATATACAATGCCCTTTTCTACTCGGTTTTGTAGTATATACACCAACTCAATATGCTCTGTCATGTAAAATACAGAAATTCTAAATCTACTCGAATCGAAAAAACTAAATATTATCTAGGTCCCCCAATGTTAAAAGCAAAATTGCTCTGAATATAATCTGTAAGAGAAAATATACAATGCCCTTTTGTACTCTGTTTTGGAGTATATACACCAACTCAATATGCTCTCTCATGTAAAATACCAAAATTCTAATTTTAGGCGAATCAAAAAAAATCAAAATAATATCTAGGCCCTCCGAAGGTAAAATAAAATGGCTCTGAATATAGTCTGTTAGAAAAAATATACAATGCCTTATTCTACTCTGTTTTGGAGGATATACACCAACTCAGGATGCTCTCGCATGTAAAATACAGAAATTCTGATTTTACCCAAATCGAAAAAATTTAAATATTATCTAGGCACCCCAGTGTTAAAAAAAAATTGCTCGAAATATAATCAGTCAGAAAAAATATACAATGCCGTATTCTACTCTGTTTTGGAGTAAATACACCCACTCCATATGATCTCTCATGTAAAATACAGAAATTCTATATTTATGCGAATCGAAAAAAATCTAAATATTATCTAGGCACCCCAATGTTAAAAGCAAACTTTCCCTGAACATAATCGGTCAGAAAAAATATACAATGCCCTTTTCTACTTTGTTTCGGAGTATATACCCCAACTCCATATGCTCTCTCATTTAAAATACAGAAATCCAAATTGTACGTGAATCGAAAAATATATAAATAATATCTAGGCTCCCCAAAGTTAAAAGAAATTGGCTCTGAATATAGTCTGTTAGAAAAAATATACAATGCCTTATTCTACTCTGTTTCGCAGTACATACACCATCTCATGGTGCACTCTCCTATAAAATAAAGAAATTTTAATTTTACTGGTATCGAAAATATCTAAATATTATCTAGGCACCTCAGTGTTAAAAAAAAATTGCTCTGAATATAATCTGTCACAAAAAATATACAATGTCCTATTCTACTCTGTTTTGGAGTATATACACCAACTCCACATGCTCTCTCATGTAAAATACAGAAATTCTATATTTAAGCGAAATGAAAAAAATCTAAATATAATCTAGGCACCCCAATGTTAAAAGCAAAATTGCTCTGAATATAATCTGTCAGAAAAAATATACAATGCCCCTTTCTACTCTGTTTTGGAGTATATACACCAACAGAGTATGCTCTCTCATGTTAAAAAATGAAATTCTAATTTTACCTGAATCAAAAAAACTCTAAATATTATCTAGGCACCCCAATGTTAAAACCAAAATTTCTCTGAATGTAATATGTCAAAAAAAATATACAATGCCCTATTCTACTCTGTTTTAAAGTATGTACACCAACTCCATATGCTCTCTCATGTAAAATATAGAAATTCTAATTCTACCCGAATCGCAAAAATCTTAATATTATCTAGGCACCCCAATGTTAAAAACAAAATTGCTCTGAATAAAACCTGTCAGAAAAAATATACAATGCCCTTTTCTACTTTCTTTTGTAGTATATACACCAACTCAGTATGCTCACTCACGTAAAATACAGAAATTAAAATTTTACACAAATCGAAAAAAATCTAAATAAAATCTAGTCGCCCCAAAGATATAAGAAAATGACTCTGAATATAGTCTGTTATAAAAGAAAATACATCGCCTTATTCTACTCTTTTTTGAAGTACATACACCAACTCAGTGTGCTCTCTCATGTAAAATACAGAAATTTGATATTTAAGCGAATCGAAAAAAATCTAAATATTATCTGGGCACCCCAATGTTAAAACCAAAATTGCTCTGAATATAATCTGTCAGAACAAATAGACAATGCCCTATTGTACTCTGTTTTAAAGTATATACACCAACTTTATATGCTCTCTCATGTAAAATACAGAAATTCTAATTCTACCCGAAATGAAATTATCTAAATATTATCTAGGCACCACAATGTTAAGAAAAAAATCCCTCTGAATATAATCTGTCAGAAAAAATATACAATGCCCTATTCTACTCTTTTTTGGAGTATATGAACCACCTCAGTATGCTCTCTCATATAAAATACCAAAATTCTAATTTTACGTGAATCCAAAAAAATCTAAATATTATGTATGCACCCCAACGGTAAAAGCAAAGTTGCTCTCAATATATTCTGTCAGAGAAAATATGTAATGCCCTATTGTACTCTGTTTTGGAGTATATACACCAACTCAGTATGCTCTCTCATGTAAAATACCGAAATTCTAATTTTACGTGAATCAAAAAAAATCTAAATATTATCTAGGCACCCCAAAGCTAAAAGCAAAATTTCTCTGAATGTAATCTTTCAGAAAAAACCTACAATGCCCTATTTTATTCTTTTTTGGTGTATATACACCAACTCAATATGCTCTGACATGTAAAATAACGAAATTACAATTTTACGTGAATCGAAAAAAATCTAAATAATATCTAGGCGCTTCAAAGTTAAAAGAAAATGGCTCTGAATATAGTCTGTTAGAAAAAATATACAATGCCTTATTCTACTCTTTTTTAAAGTATATACAAAAAGTCAGTATGCTCTCTCAGGTTAAATACCGAAATTCTAAATTTACATGAAACAAAAAAAAATCTAAATATTTTCTAGGCACCCCAATGTTAAAACTAAAATTGCTCTGAATATAATCTGTCAGAGAAAATACACAATGCCATTTTCTACTCTGTTTTGTAGTATATACACCAACACAATATGCTCTCTCATTTAAAATACAGAAATTCTAATTTTACGCGAATCGAAAAAATCTAAATATTATGAAGACACGCCAATGTTAAAAACAAAATTGATCTGAATATAGTCTGTCACAAAAAATATACAATGCCCTATTCTACTCTGTTTTAGAGTATATACACCAGCTCCATATGCTCTATCATATAAAATACAGAAATTCCATATTTAAGTAAATCGAAAAAAATCTATATATCATCTAGGCACCCGAATGTTAAAATCAAAATTCCTCTGAATATAATGTGTCATAAAAAATAAACAATGCTTTATTCTACTCTGTTTTGGAGTATGTACACCAACTCAGTATGCTCTCTCATATAAAATACAGACATTCTAATTATACGTGAATCGAAATAAATCTAATATTATCTAGGCACCCCAATGTTAAAAGGAAAATTGCTCTGAATATAATCTGTCAGAAAAAATATACAATGCCCATTTCTACTCGGTTTTGTAGTATATACACCAACTCAATATGCTCTCTCATGTAAAATACAGAAATTCTAATTATACGCGAATCGAAAAAAATCTAAATATTATCTAGGCGCCCCAAAGTTACAAGAAAATGGCACCGAATGTAGTCTGTTCGAAAAAATATACAATGCCTTATTCTACCTTGTTTTGGAGGGTATACAACAACTCAGTATGCTCTCTCATGAAAAATACCGAAATTCTATATTTACGTGAATCGATAAAAATCTAAATATTATCTAGGCAACCGAATCTTAAAAGAAAAATTACTCTGAATATAATCTGTCAGAAAAAATATACAATGCCCTTTTCTACTCGGTTTTGGATTAAATACACCAACTCAATATGCTCTCTCAGGTAATACCGAAATTCTAATTTTACGCAAATTGAAAATAATCTAAATAATATCTAGGCGCCACAAACTTAAAAGAAAATGGCTCTTCATGTACTGTTTTAGTAAAAATATACAATGCCTTACTCCACTCTGTTTTGGAGTATATACACCAACTCAGTATGTTCTCTCATGGAAAATACAGAAATTCTAATTTACGTAATTCGAAAAAAATCTAAATGTTATCCAGGCACCCGAATGTTAAAAACAAAATTTCTCTGAATAAAATCTGTCAGAAAAAATATACAATGCCCTATTCTACTCTGTTTTGGAGTATATACACCAAATCCATATGCTCTCTCATGTAAAATACCAAAATTCTATATTTAAGCGAATCGAAAATAATCTAAATATTATCTAGGCACCGCAATGTTAAAAACAAAATTGCTCTAAATATAATCTGTCAGATAAAATATACAATGCCCTTTTCTACTCTGTTTTGGAGTATAAACACCAACTCAATATGCTGTCTCGTGTAAAATACGGAAATTCCAATTATATGCGAATTGAAAATAATCTATATAATATCTAGGCGCCCCGAAGTTAAAAGAAAATGGCTCTTAATATGGGCTGGTAGAAAAAATATACAATGCCTTATTCTACTCTGTTTTGGAGTATGTACACCAACTCACTATGCTCTCTCATGTAAAATAACGAAATTCTAATTTACGTGAATCGAAAAAAATCTAAATAATATCTAGGGGCCCTAAAGTTAAAAGAAAATGGCTCTAAATATAGTCTATTAGAAAAAATATAGAATGTTTTATTCTACTCTCTTTATGAGTATATACACCAACTTCGTTTACTCTCTCATGTAAAATGAGAAATTCTAATTTTACCGGAATAGTTAAATCTAAATATTACCTAGGCACCCCAATGTTTAAAACAAAATTGCTCTGTATATAATCTGTCAGAAAAAATATACAATGCCCTATTCTACTCTGTTTTCGGGTATATACACCATCTCCACATGCTCTCTCATGTAAAAAACAGAAATTCTATATTTAAGCAAATTGAACCAAATCTAAATATTATCTAGGCACCCCAACGTTAAAAGCAAAAGTGCGGTGAATATTTTCGGTCAGAAAGAATATACAATGCCCGTTTCTACTCTGTTTTGTAGTATATACACCAACTCAATAAGCTCTCTCATGTAAAATAGAGAAATTAAAATTTTACTCGAATCAAAAAAATATAAATATAATCTAGGCACCCCAATGTTATAAACAAAATTGCTCTGAATATAATCTGTCAAAAAAATTATACAATGCCCTTTTCTACTCTGTTTTGGAGAATATACACCAACTCCATACGCTCTCTAATGTAAAATACAGAAATTCTATATTTGAGCGAATCGAAAAAAACTCAATATTATCTAGGCACTCCAATGTTAAAAGAAAAATTTCTCTGAATATAATCTTTCAGAAAAAATATACAATGCCCTATTCTACTCTGTTTTGGAGTATATACACCAACTCAGTATGCTCTCTCATGTTAAATACCGAAATTCTAATTTTACGTGAATCGAAAGAAATCTAAATAATATCTAGGCGCCTCAACGTTCAACAAAAATGGCTCTGAATATAGTCTGTTAGAAAAAATATACAATGCCTTATTCCACTTTGTTTTAAAGTATATACACCAACTCAATATGCTCTATCACGTAAAATACACAAATTCTAATTTTACGTGAATCGAAAATAAACTAAATAATATCTAGGCGCCCCAAAGTTAAAAGAAAATGACTCTAAATGTACTCTGTCAGAGAAAATATACAATGCCCTATTCTACTCTGTTTTGGAGTATATACACCAACTCCATATGCTCTCTCATGTAAGATACAGAAATTCTAACTTTACGCGAATCAATATATATCTAAATAATATCTAGGCGCCCCAAAGTTAAAAGAAATTGGCTCTGAATATAGACTGTTATAAAAAATATACAATGCCTTATTCTACTCTGTTTTGGAGTATATACACCATCTCAGTATGCTCTCTTATGTAAAATACAGCAATTCTAAATTTACATGAATCAAAAAAAATCTAAATATTATCTATGCACCCCATTGTTAAGAACAAAATTGCTCTGAATATAATCTGTCAGAAAAAATATACAATGCCCTATTGTAATCTGTTTTGAAGTTTATACACCAACTCCATATGCTCTCTCATGTAAAATACAAAAATTATAATTTTACTTGAATCAATAAAATCTAAAAATTATCTAGGCACGTAAGTGTTAAAAAAAATTGCTCTGAATATAATCTCTCAGACAAAATATACAATGCCCTATTCTACTCTGTTTTGGAATATATACACCAACTCCACATTCTCTCTCATGTAAAATACAGAAATTCTATATATAAGCGAATCGAAAAAAATCTAAATATTATCTAGGCACCCCAAAGTATAAAACAAAATCGATCTACATTCATTCTACACTGTTTTGGAGTACATACACCAACTCCATATGCTCTCTCATGTAAAATACATAAAATCTATATTTAAGCAAATCGAAAGAATCGAAATATTATCTAGGCAACCCAATGTTAAAAGAAAAATTGCTCTGATGGTAATCTGTCAGAAAAAATATACAATGCTTTTTTCTACTCTGTTTTGTAGTATATACACCAATTCAATATGCTCTCTCATGTAAATTACAGAAATTCTAATTTTACGTGAATGAAAAGAAATCTAAATATTATCTAGGCACCCCACTGTTAAAAACAAAATTGCTCTGAATATAATCTTTTAGAAAATATATACAATGCCCTATTCTACTCTGTTATAAAGTATATATACCAACTCCATATGCTCTCTCATGTAAAATACAGAAATTCTATATTTAACCGAATCGAAAAAATTCTAGATTGTATCTAGGAACCCCAATGTGAAAAGAAAAATTGCTCCTAATATAATATGTTAGATAAAATATACAATGCCCTTTACTTCTCTATTTTGTGGTATATACACCAACTCAATACACTCTCTCATGTAAAATACAGAAATTCTAATTCTACCCAAATCGAAAAAATCTAAATATTATCTAGGCACCCTAATGTTAAAAACAAAATTGCTCTGAATATAATGCGTCAGAAAAAATGTACAATGTTCTATTCTACTCTGTTTTGGAGTGTATACACCAACTCAATATGCTCTCTCATGTAAAATACCGAAATTCTAATTTTACGTGAATTGAAAAAAATCTAAATTATATCTAGGTGCCCCAAAGTTAAAAGAAAATGGCTCTGAATATAGTCTTTTAGAAAAATATACAATGCCTTATTCTACTCTGTTTTGGAGTATATACAGCAACTCAGTATGCTCTCTCATGTAAAATACAGAAATTCTAACTTTACCCGAATTGATATAATCTAAATATTATCTAGGCACGTCAATGTTAAAAGCAAAATTGCTCTAAATATAATCTGTCAGAAAAAATATACAATGCCTTTTTCTAGTCTGTTTTGTAGTATAGGCACCAACTCAATATGCTCTCTTATGGAAAATACAGAAATTCTAATTTTACGTGAATCAAAAAAATCTAAATATTATATAGGCAACCCAATGTTAAAAACAAAATTGCTCTGAATAAAATCTGTCACAATAATTATAGAATGCCCTATTCTACTCGGTTTTGGAATATATACACCAACTCAGTATGCTCTGTCATGTAAATCACATAAATTCTAATTTTACATGAATCAAAAGGAATCTAAATATTATCTAGGCACCCCAATGTTAAAAACAAAATTCCTCTAAACATACTCTGTCAGAAAAAATATACAATGCCCTATTCTACTCTGTTTTAAAGTATATACCCCAACTCCATATGCTCTCTCATGTAAAATACAGAAATTATATATTTAAGCAAATCGCAAAAATTTTAGATATTATCTATGCACCCCAATGTTAAAACCAAAATTTCTCTTAATATAATCTGTCAGAGAAAATATACAATGCCCTTTACTTCTCTGTTTTGTAGTATATACACCAACTCAATATGCTCTCTCATGTAAAATACAGAAATTCCAATTCTACCCAAATCGAAACAATCTAAATATTATCTAGGCACCCCAATGTTAAAAAATAAATTGCTCTGAATATAGTCTGTCAGAAAAAATATACAATGCCCTATTCTACTCTGTTTTGGAGTATATACAACAACTCAGTATGCTCTCTCATGTAAAATACCGAAATTCTCATTTTAAGTGAATCGATAAATTTCTAAATATTATCTAGGCACGGCAATGTTAAAAACAAAATTGCTCTAAAAAAAATCTGTCAGAAAAAAGGTACAATGCCCTTTTCTACTCTGTTTTGTAGTATATACACCAACACAATATGCTCTGTCATGTAAAATACAGAAATTCTAATTCTACCCGAATCGAAAAATCTAAATATTATTTAGTCAACCCAATGTTATAAACAAAATTGCTCTGAATGTAATCTGTCAGAAATATTATACAATGCCCTATTCTACTCTGTTTTGTATTATATACACCAACTCAATATGCTCTTTCATGTATAATACAGAAATTCTAATTTTACCCGAATCGAAAAAATCTAAATATTATGAAGGCACGCCAATGTTAAACACAAAATTTCTCTGAATATAATCTGTAAGAGAAAATATACAGTACCCTATTCTACTCTGTTTTGGGGTATATACACCAACTGCATATGCTCTCTCATGTAAAATACAGAAATTCTATATTTAAGTGAATCGAAAAATATCTAAATATTATCTAGGCACCCCAATGTTAATAGCAAAATTGCTCTGAATATAATCTGTCAGAGAAAATACACAATGCCATTTTCTACTCTGTTTTGTTTTATATAAACCAACTCAATATGCTCTTTCATGTAAAATACAGAAACTCTAATTTTACCCGAATCGATAAAATCTAAATATTTTTTAGGGACGCCAATGTTAAATACAAAATTGCTCTGCATAAAATCTGTCAGAAAAAATATACAATGCACTTTTCTACTCGTTTTAGGGTATATACACCAACTCTATATGTTCTCTCATGTAAAATACCGAAATTCTAATTTTACGCAAATCGAAAAAATCTAAATGATATCTAGACGCCCCGAAGTTAAAAGGTAATGGCTCGGAATATAGTCTTTTAAAAAAAATATACAATGTCTTATTCTACTTTGTTTTAGAGTATATAAACCAACTCAGTATGCTCTCTCATGTAAAATAGAGAAATTCTATATTTAAGCGAATCGAAAAAAAATTAAATATTATCTAGGCACCCGAATGTTAAAAGAAAAATACCTCTGAATATAATCTGTCAGAAAGAATATACAATGCCCTATTCTACTCTGTTTTGGAGTATATACACCAATTCAGTATTCTCTCTCAAGTAAAATAGAGAAATTCTATATTTAAGTGAATCAAAAAAAATCTAAATATTATCTAGGCTCCCCAATGTTAAACACAAAATCGCTCTGAATATAATCTGTCAGAAAAAATATACAATGATTTTTCTACTCTGTTTTGGATTATACACACCAACTTCATATGCTCTCTCATGTAAAAAAGCGAAATTCTAATTTTACGCTAATCGAAAAAAATCTAAATAATATCTAGGCACCCCAAAATTAAAAGAAAATGGCTCTCAATGTAGTGTGTTAGAAGAAATATACAATGCCTTATTCTATTTTGTTTTGGAGTATATACACCAACTAAGTATACTCTCACATGTGGAATACCGAAATTCAAATTTTACATGAATTGAAAAATTCTAAATATAATTTAGGCACCCGAATGGCAAAAGCAAAATTGCGCTGAATATAATCTGTCAGCAAAAATATACACTGTCCTTTGCTACTCATTTTTGGAGTATACACACCAACTCAATAATCTCTCTCATGTCAAATACCGAAATTCTAATTTTACCCGAATCTAAAAAAATCTAAATAATATGTAGGCGCCCCAAAGTTAAAAGAAAATGGCTCTGTATATAGTCTGTCAGAAATAACATACAGTGCCTTATTCTACCCTGTTTTGGAGTATATAAACCAACTCAGTATGCTCTCTCATGTAAAATATCGAAAGTCTAATTTTACGGGAATCGAATAAAATCCAAATATTATCTAGGCACCCCAATGTTAAAAACATAATTGCTCTTAATGTAATCTGTCATAAAAAATATACAATGCCCTATTCTACTCTGTTTTGGAGTACATACACCAACTCAATATGCTCTCTCTTGTAAAATACCGAAATTCTAAATTTACGTGAATCGAAAAAAATCTAAATATTATCTAGGCACCCCAATGTTACAAGCAAAATTGCTCCGAATATAATCTGTCAGAAAAAATATACAATGCCCTTTTCTACTCTGTTTTGGAGTATATACACCAACTCAATATGCTCTCTCATGTAAAATATCGAAATTCTAATTTTACGCGAATTGAAAAAAATCTAAATAATATCGATGTGCCCCAAAGTTAAAAGAAAATGGCTCTGAATATAGACTGTTAGAAATAATAAACAATGCCTTATTCTACTCTTTTTTGGAGTATATACACGAACTCATTATGCTCACTCCTGTAAAATACAGAAATTCAAATTTTACCCGAATAGAAAAAATCTAAATATTTTCTAGGCACCCCAATGTTAAAAACAATATTCCTCTGAATATAATCTGTCAGAAAAAATATACAATGCCCTATGCTACTCTGTTTTGGAGTATATACACCATCTCCATATGATTTCTCCTGTAAAATACAAAAATTCTATATTTAAGCGAATCGAATAAAATCTAAATATGATCTAGGCACCCCAATGGTAATAGCAAAATTGCTCTGATTATAATCTGTCAGAAAAAATAAACAATGCCCTTTTCTACTCTGTTTTGGAGTACATATACCAACTCAATATGCTCTCTTAGGTAAAATACCGAAATTCAAATTTTACGTTAATCAAAAAAATCTAAATAATATCTATGCATTCCAAAGTTAAAAGAAAATGTTTCTGAATATAGTCCGTTAGAAAAAATATACAATGCCTTATTCTACTCTGTATTGGAGTATATACACCCACTCAGTATGGTCTCTAATTTAAAATACCGAAATTCTAATTCTAAGCGAATCGGAATAAATCTAAATAATATCTAGGCACCCAAATGTTAAAAGCAAAATTGCTCTGAATATAGTCTGTCAGAAAAAATATACAATGCCTTATTCTACTCTGTTTTGGAGTATATACACCAACTCAGTATGCTCTCTCATGTAAAATACGGAAATTCTAATTTTACGTGAATCAAAAAAATCTAAATATTATCTAGGCACCCCAATGTGAAAAAAAAATTGCTCTGAATATAATCTGTCAGAAAAAATATACGAAGCCCTATTCTACTCTGTTTTGGAGTATATACACCAACTCCATATGCTCTCTCATATAAAATACAGAAATTCCATATTTAAGCGAATCAAAAAATTTGAAATAATATCTAGGCACCCCAATGTTAAACGCAAAATTGCTCTGAATATAATCTGTCAGAAAATATATACAATGCTCTTTTCTACTCTGTTTTGTAGTATATACACCAACTCAATGTGCTCTCTCATGTAAAAAACCGAAATTCAAATTTTACGCTAATCGAAAAAAATCTAAATAATATCAAGGTGCACCAAATTCAAAAGAAAATGGCTCTGAATATAGTCCCTTAGAAAAATCAGAAGAAATATACAATGCCCTATTCTGCCCTGTTTTAAAGTACATACATCATCTCCATATGCCCCCTCAAGTAAAATAATGAAATTCTATAATTAAGTGAATCGAAAAAGATCTAAATAATATCTAGGCACTCCCACTTTAAAAGCAAAATTGCTCTGAATGTATTCTGTCAGAAAAAATATAAAATGCCCTTTTCTACTCTGTTTTGGAGTATATACACCAACTCAATATGCTTTCTCATGTAAAATCCCGAAATACAAATTTTACCCGAATCGAAAAAATCTAAATATCTAGGCACCCAAATGTTAAACGCAAAATTGCTCTGAATATAATCTGTCAGAAAATATATACAATGAAATTTTCTACTCTGTTTTGTAGTATATATACCAACTCAGTATGCTCTCTCAGGTAAAAAACCGAAATTCAAATTTTACGCTAATCGAAAAAAATCTAAATAATATCAAGGCGCACCAAAGTTAAAAGAAAATGGCTCTGAATATATTCTGTCAAAAAAAACATACAGTGCCTTATTCTACCCTGTTTTGGAGTGTATACACCAACTCAGTGTGCTCTCTCATGTAAAATTCTGAAACTCTAATTTTACGGGAATCAAATAAAATCCAAATATTATCTAGGCACCCCAATGTTAAAAACATAATTGCTCTTAATGTAATCTGTCATAAAAAATATACAATGCCATATTCTACTCTATTTTAAAGTATATACACCAACTCAATATGCTATCTCATGTAAAATACAGAAATTCTATATTTAAGTGAATCGAAAAAAATCTAAATATTATCTAGGGACCACAATGTTAAAAGCAAAATTACTCTGTATATAATGTCAGAAAAAACATACAATGCCCTTTTCTACTCTGTGTTGGAGTATATACACCAACTCCATAAGCTCTCTCATGTAAAATACAGAAATTATATATTTAAGTGAATCGAAAAAAATCTAAATACTATCTAGGTACCCCAATGTTAAAAACAAAATTGCTCTGAATATAACCTGTCAGAAAAAATATACAATGCCCTATTCTACTCTGTTTTGAAGTACATACACCAACTCCATATGCTCTCTCATTTAAAATACAGGAATTCTATATTTAAGCAAATCGAAAAAATTCTAAATATTATATAGGCACCCCAATGTTAATAAGAAAATTGCTATGAATATAGTCTGTCTCACGAAATATAAAATGCCCTTGTCTACACTGTTTTGAAATATATACACCAACTCAATATACTCTCTCATGTAAAATACCGAAATTTTAATTTTACGCGAATCGAAAAAAATCTAAATAATATCTAGGCGCCCCAATGTTAAAAGAAAATGGCTCTAAATATAGTCTGTTAGAAAAAATATACAATGCCTTATTCTACTATGTTTTGGAGTATATACACCAACTCAGTATGCTCTATTGTGTAAAATACAGAAATTCTAATTTTACCCGAATCGAAATGATCTAAATATTATCTATGCATCCCAATGTTAAAAACAAAATTGCTCTGAATATAAACTGTCAGAAAAAATATACAATGCCCTATCCTACTCTGTTTTTGAGTATATACACCAACTCAACCTGTTATCTCATGTAAAATACAAAAATTCTATATTTCAGCGAATCAAAAAAAATCTAAATATTATCTAGGCACCCCAATGTTAAAAGCAAAATTGTTCTGAATATAATCTGTCAGAAAAAATATACAATTTTCTTTTCTACTCTGTTTTGGAGTATATAGACCAAATCAATATGTTCTCTCATGTAAAATACCGAAATTCTAATTTTACGTGAATCGAAAATAATCTAAATAATATCTATGCGCCCCAAAGTTAGAAGGAAATGGCTCTGAATATAGTCTGTTAGAAAAAATATACAATGCCTTATTCTACTCTGTTTTGGAGTATATACACCACCTAAATATGCTCATGTAAAATACCGAAATTCTAATTTTACGTGAATCAAAGAAAATCTAAATATTATCTAGGCACCTTAATGTAAAAGCAAAATTGCTCTGAATATAATCTGTCAGAAAAAATATACAATGCCCTTTTCTACGACCTTTTGGAGTATATACACCAACTCCATATGCTCTCTCATGTAAAATACAGAAATTCAATATTTAAGCAAATCGAAAACTCTATATATTATCTATACATCCCAATGTTCAAAACAAAATTGCTCTGAATATTATCGGTCATAAAAAATATACAATGCCCTATTCTACACTGTTTTGGAGTATATACAACAACTTTATATGGTCTCTCATGTAAAATACAGAAATTCTATATGTAAGCGAATCGAAAAAAATCTAAATGTTATCTAGGCACCCCAATGTTAAAATCAAAATTGCTCTAAATATAAACTGACAGAAAAATATACAATACCATATTCTACTATTTTTTGGAGTATATACACCAACTCCATATGCTCTCTCATGTAAAATACAGGAATTCTATATTTAAGCGAATCGAAAAAAATCTAAATATTATCTAGGCAACCCAATGTTAAAAGCAAAGTTGCTCTGAATATAATCTGTCAGAAAAAATATACAATGTTCTTTTCTACTCTGTATTGGAGTATATACACCAACTCAATATGCTCTCTCATGTAAAATACCAAAATTCTAATTTTATGTGAATCGACAAAAATCTAAGTAATATCTAGGCGCCCCAAAGGTAAAAAAAAAAAGTCTCTGAATATAGTCTGTTAGAAAAAATATACAATGCCTTATTCTACTCGGATTTCAAGTATATACACCAACTCCGTATGCTCTCTCATGTAATATACCGAAATTCTAATTTTACATGCATCGAAAAAAATCTAAATGTTATCCAAGCAACCCAATATTAAAAGCCAAATTTCTCTAAATATAATCTGTCAGAAGAAATATACAATGACCTTATGTACTCTGTTTTGGAGTATATACAACAACTCAATATGCTCTCTTATGTAAAATACAGAAATTCTATATTTAAGCGAATCGAAAAAAATCTAAATATGATCTAGGCACCCTAAAGTTAAACACAAAATACCTCTGAATATAATCTGTCAAGAAAACCATACAATGCCATATTGTTTTCTGTTTTTGAATATATACACCAACTCAGTATACTCGCTCATGTAAAATACCGATGTTCTAACTTTACGTGAATCGAAAAAAATCTAAACATTATCAGGCACCCCGATGTTAAAAGCAAAATTTCTCTGAATATAATCTGTCATAAAAATTATACAATGCCCTTTTCTACTCTGTATTGGAGTATATACACCAACTCAGTATGCTCTCTCATGTAAACTACCGAAATTCAAATTTTATGCGAATCGAAATAAATCTAAATAATATCTAGGCGACCCAAAGTTAAAAGAAAGTGGCTCTGAATATAGTCTGTTAGACAAAATATACAATGCCTTATTCTACTCTGTTTTGGAGTATATACACCAACTCAGTATGCTCTCTCATGTAAAATACAGAAATTCTAATTTTACCCGAATCAAAAAAATCTAAATATTATCTAGGCACCCCAATGTTAAAAACAAAATTGCTCTGAATATAATCTGTCAGAAAAAATATACAATGCCCGATTCTTCTCTGTTTTGGAGTATACACCAACTCCATATGCTCTCTCACGTAAAATACAGAAATTCTATATTTAAGAGACTCGAAAAAATTCTAAATATTATCTAGGCACCCCTACGTTAGAAACAAAATTGCTCTAAATATAATCTGTCAGAAAAAATATACAATGCTTTTTCTACTCTGTTATGTAGTATATACACTATGTCAATATGCTCTCTCATGTAAAATAAAGAAATTCTAAGTTTACGGGAATTGAAAAAATCTAAATATTATCTAGGCCCCCCAATGTTACAAGAAAAATTGCTCTGAATATAATCTGTCACAAAAAATATGCAATGTTTTATTCTACTCTGTTTTGGAGTATATACACAAACTCATTATGCTCTTTCATGTAAAATACGGAAATTCTAATTATACGCGAATCGAAAAAAATCTAAATAATATCTAGACTCCCCAAAGTAACTAGAAAATGGCTCTTAATATAGACTGTTAGATAAAATATACAATGCCTTATATTACTCTGTCTTGGGGTATATACACCAACTCAGTATGCTCTCTCATGTAAAATACCAAAATTTTAATTTACGCGAATTGAAAAAAGTCTCAATATTATCTAGGCACCTAAGGGTTAAAATAAAAATTGCTCTGAATATAATCCGTCAGAAAAAAAACACAATGCCCTTTTCTACTCTGTTTTGGAGTATATACAACAACTCAATATGCTCTCTCATGTAAAATACGAAAATTCTAATTATACGCGAATCAAAACATATCTAAATATTATCTAGGCGTCCCAATGTTAAAAGAAAAATTGCTCTGAATATAATCTGTAAAAGAAAATATACAATTCCTTATTCTACTCCGTTTTGGAGTATATACACCAACACAGTATGCTCTCTCATGTAAAATACAGAAATTCTAATTGTACCAGAATCAAAAAAATCCAAGTATTAACTAGGCACCCCAATGTTAAAAATAAAATTGCTCTTAATATAATCAGTCAGAAAAAATATACCATGCCCTATTCTACTCTGTTTTGGAGTATATACACCAACTCGATATGCTCTCTAATGTTAAATTCAGAAATTCTATATTTAAGTGAATTGAAAAATATCTAAATATTATCTAGGCACCCAAATGTTAAAAACAATATTTATCTGAATATAATCTGTCAGAAAAAATATACAATGCCCTTTTCTACTCTGTTTTGGAGTATATACACCAACTCCATATGCTCTCTCATGTTAAATTCAGAAATTCTATATTTAAGTGAATCTAAAAAAATCTAAATATTATCTAGGCACCCCAGTGTTAAAAGAGAAATTGCTCTGAATATCATCTGTCAGAAAAAATATACAATTTTTTATTCAACTCTGTTTTGGAATACATACACCAACTCAGGATGCTCTCTCGGTACTATACATGAGAGAGCATATTGAGTTGCTAATTTCTAATTTTACACCAAATAGAAAAAATCTAAATATTATCTAGGCAGCCCAATGTTAAAAGCAAAATTGGTCTGAATACAATCTGTCAGAAATAATATACAATGCCCTTTTCTACTCTGTTTTGGAATATATAAACCAACTCAATATGCTCTATCATGTAAAATACCGAAATTCTAATTTGACGCGAATCGAAAAAAATCTAAATAATATCTAGGCGCTCCAAAGGTAAAAGAAACCGGTTTTCAATATAGTATGTAAGAAAAAATATACAATGCCTTATCCTACTGTATTTTGGAGTATATACACCAACTCAGGATGCTCTCTCATGTAAAATACAGAAATTCTAATTTTACCCGAATCAAAAAAATCTAAATATTATCTAGGCACCTCAGTGTAAAAAAGGTAATTGCTCTGAATATAATCTGTCAGAAAAAATCTACAATGCCCTATTCTACTCTGTTTTGGAGTATATACACCAACTCCATATGCTCTCTCATGTAAAATACAGAAATTCTATATTTAAGCGAATCGAAAAGAATCTAAATATTATATACGCACCCCAATGTTAAAAGAAAAATTAGCCTGAATATAATCTGTCAGAAAAAATATACAATGCCCTCTACTTTTGTGTTTTGTAGTATATACACCGACTCCATATGTTCTCTCCTATAAAATACAGAAAATCTATATTTAAGTGAATCAAAAAAATCTAAATATTATCTAGGCACCCCAATGTTAAAAGCAAAATTGCTCGTAATATAATCTGTCAGAATAAATATACCGTGCCCTTTTCTACTCTGTTTTGCAGTATATACACCAACTCAATATGCTCTCTCATGTATACTACCGAAATTCTAATTTTACGCAAATCGAAAAAAATCTAAATATTATCCAGGCACCCGAATGTTAAAAGCAAAATTGCTCTGAATATAATCTGTCAGAAGAAATATACAATGCCCTTTTCTACTCTGTTTTGGAGTATATACACCAACTCAATATGCTCTCTCATGTAAAATACAGAAATTCTAATTTTACCCAAATCGAAAATATCAAAATATTATCTAGGCACCCCAATGTTAAACGCAAATTGCTCTGAATGTAATCTGTCAGAAAAAATATAAAATGCCCTTTTCTACTGTGTTTTGTAGTATAAACACCAAGTCAATATGCTCTGTCATGTAAAACACAGAAATTCGAATTCCACCGGAATCAAAAATATCTAAGTATTATCAAGACACCCTAATGTTAAAAGCAAAATTGCTCTGAATATAATCGGTCAGAACAAATATACAATGCCCTATTCTACTCTGTTTTAAAGTATATACACCAACTCCATATGCTCTCTAATGTAAAATACAGAAATTCTAAATTTAAGCGAATCGAAAAAGATCTAAATATTATCTAGGCAACCCATTGTTAGAAACAAAATCGCTCTGAATATAATCTGTCAGAAAAAATATACAATGTTCTATTCTACACAGTTTTGGAGGATATACACAAACTTAGTATGCTCTCTCATGTAAAATACCGAAATTATAATTTTAAATGAATCGAAAAAAACGTAAATATTGTCTAGGCTCCCCAATGTTAAAAACAAAATTGCTCTGAATGAAATCTCTCAGAAAAAATATACAGTGCCCTTTTCTACTCTTTTTTCTAGTATATACACCAACTCAATATGCTCTCTCATGTATAGTACCGAAATTCTAATTTTACGCAAATTGACAAAAATCTAAATAATATCTAGGTGCCCCAAAGTTAAAGGAAAATGGCTCTTAATATAGTCTGTTAGAGAAAATATAAAATGCCTTATTCTACTCTATTTTGGATTATATACACCAACGCAGTATGCTCTCTCATGTAAAATACAGAAATTCTAATTTTACGTGTATCGAAAGAAATCTAAATATTATCTAGGCACCCCAATGTTAAAAACAAAATTGCTCTGAATATAACCTGTCAGAAAAATTATACAATGCCCTATTTTACTTTGTTTTGGAGTATATACACCAACTCAGTATGCTCTCTCATATAAAATACAGAAATTCTATATTTAAAAAAATCGAAAAAAATTTAAATATTATCCAGGCACCCGAATGTTAAAAGCAAAATTGCTCTGAATATAATCTGTCAGAAGAAATATACAATGCCCTTTTCTACTTTGTTTTGGAGTATATAAACCAACTCAATATGCTCTCTCATGTAAAATACAGAAATTCTAATTTTACCCAATTCAAAAGAATCTAAATATTATCTAGGCACCCCAATGTTAAGCGCAAAATTGCTCTGGATATAATCTCTCAGAAAAAATATACAATGTTCTTTTCTACACTGTTTTGTAGTAGAAACACCAACTCAATATGCTCTGTCATGTAAAATACAGAAATTCGAATTCCACCGGAATCGAAAAAATCTAAGTATTATCAAAGCACCCCAATATAAAAAGAAAAATTGCTCTGAATATTATCTGTCATAAAAAATATACAATGCCCTATTCTACTCTGTTTTGGAGTATATACACCAACTTCATATGCTCTCTCATGTTAAATACAGAAATTCGATATTTAAGTGAATCGAAAAATTCTAAATATTATCTAGGCATGCCAATGTTAGAAACAAAATTTCTCTGAATATAATCTGTCAGAAAAAATATACAATGTTCTATTCTACTCTGTTTTGGAGTATATACACAAACTCAGTATGCTCTCTCATGTAAAATACCAAAATTATAATTTTAAATGAATCGAAAAAAATGTAAATATTATCTAGGCTCCCCAATGTTAAAAACAAAATTGCTCTGAATGAAATCTGTCAGAAAAAATATACAATGCCTTTTTCTACTCTGTTTTGTACTATATACACAACTTCCATATGCTCTCTCATTTAAAATACAGAAATTCTAATTTTACGTGAATCGAAAAAAATCTAAACAATATCTAGGCGCCTCAAAGTTAAAAGAAAATTTCTCTGAATAGAGTCTGTTAGAAAAAAAATAGAATGCCTTATTCTACTCAGTTTTGGAGTATATATACCAACTCAATATGCTCTCTCATGTAAAATACAGAAATTCTAATTCTACCCGAATCGACAAAACCTAAATATTATCTATGCACCCCGATGTTAAAAACAAAATTGCTCTGAATATAGTCTGTCAGAAAAAATATACATTGCCCTATTCTAATCTGTATTAAAGTATATACACCGACTCCATATGCTGTCTCATGTAAAATAAAGAAATTCTATATATCAGCGAATCGAAAAAAATCTAAATATTATCTAGGCACACGTATGTTAAAAGCAAAGTTGCTCTGAATTTAATCTGTCAGAAAATATATACAATGCCCTTTTCTACTAGGTTTTGTACTATAAACACCAACTCAATATGCTCTGTCATGTAAAATACAGAAATTCTAATTCTACCCGAATCGAAAAAATCTAAATATTATTTAGTCAACCCAATGTTAAAAACAAAATTGCTCTGAATATAATCTGTCAGAAAAAATATACAATGCCCTATTCTACTCTGTTTTGTATTATATATACCAACTCAATATGCTCTTTCATGTAAAACACCGAAATTCTATATTTAAGCGAATCGAAAAATATCTAAATATTATCTAGGCACCCCAATGTTAAAAGCAAAATTGCTCTGAATATAATCTCTCAGAGAAAATACACAATGCCATTTTCTACTCTGTTTTGTAGTATATACAACAACACAATATGCTCTGTCATTTAAAATACAAAAATTCTAATTTTATCCGAATCGAAAAAATTTAAATATTATGAAGGCACGCCAATGTTAAAAACAAAATTGCTCTAAATATAATCTGTCAGAAAAAATATACAATGCCCTATTCTACTCAGTTTTGGAGTATATACACCAACTCAGTATGCTCTCTCATGTAAAATACCGAAATTCTAATTTTATGTGAATCGAAAATAATCTAAATATTATCTAGGCACTCCAATGTTAAAAACAGAATTGCTCTGAATATAATCTGTCAGAAAAATTATACAAAGCCCTATTCTACTCTGTTTTCGTGTATATACACCAACTCCATATGCTCTCTCATGTAAAATACAGAAATTCAATATTTAAGCAAATCGAAAATAACCTAAATATTTTCTAGGCACCTCAATTTTAAAAGCAAAATATCTCTGAATATTATCTGTCAGAAAAAATATGCAATGCCGTATTCTACTCTATTTTGGAGTATATACACCAACTCCATATGCTCTCTCATGTAAAATACAGTAATTCTATACTTATGTGAATCGAAAAAAATCTAAATATTATCGAGGCACCCCAATGTTAAAAGCAAACTTGCTCTGAATATAATCTGTCAGAAAAAATATGCAATGCCTTTCTACTCTGTTTTGGAGTATATACACCAACTCAATATGCTCTCTCATGTAAAATAGCGAAATTCTAATTTTAGGTGAATCAAAATAATCTAAATAATATCTAGGCACCCCAAAGTTAGAAGAAAATGACTCTGAATATAGTCTGTTACAAAAAATAAACAATGCCTTATTCTACTCTGTTTTGGAGTATATACACCAACTCAGTATGCTCTCTCATGTAAAATACAGAAATTCTAATTTTCTGCGAATCGAGAAAAATCTAAATATTATCTAGGCACCCCAATGTTAAAAGAAAAATTGGTCTGAATATAATATGTCAGAAAAAATATATAATGCCCTTTTCTACTCTGTTTTGTAGTATATACACCAACACAATATGCTCTGTCATCTAAAATACAGAAATTCTAATACTACCCAAATCGAAAAAATCTATATATTATTGAGTCAACCCAATGTTAAAAACAAAATTACTCTGAATATAATCTGTCAGAAAAAATATACAATGCCCTCTTCTACTCTGTTTTGAAGTATATACACAAACTCAATATGTTCTCTCAAGTAAAATACCGAAAGTCAAATTATACGGGAATCGACAAAAATCTAAATATTATCTAGGCACCCCAATGCTAAAGGAGAATGGCTCTGAATATAATCTGTCAGAAAAAATATACAATGCCCTTTTCTACTCTGTTTTGGAGTATATACACCAACTCAATATGGTCTCTCATGTAAAATACCAAAATTAAACATTTAAATGAACCGCAGAAAGTCTAAATATTATCTAGGCATTCCACTGTTAAAAGCAAAATTGTTCTGAATATAATCTGTCAGGAATAATATACAATGCCCTTACCTACCCTGTTATAAAGTATATACACCAGCTCAATATCCTCTCTCATGTAATATACGGATATTCTAATTTTACGTGAATCGAAAAAAATCTAAATATTATTCTGGCACCCCAATGTTAAAATCAAAATTGCTCTGAATATAATCTCTCAAAAAAAATGCCCCATTCTACTCTGTTTTGGAGTATATACACCAACTCCATATGCTCGCTCATGTAAAATACAGAAATTCTATATTTAAGCGAATCGAAAAAAACCTAAATATTATCTAGGCACCCCAATGGTAAAGCAAAATTCCTCTGAATATAATCTGTCAGAAAAAATATACAATTCCCTTTTCCACTGTGTTTTGTAGTATATAAACCAATTCAATATGCTCTTATGTAAAATACCGAAATCCTAAATTTACATGAATCGACAAATATAAAAATAATATCTATGCGCCCCAAAGTGAAACGAAAATGGCTCTGAATATAGTCTCTTAGAAAAAATATACAATGCCTTATTCTACTCTCTTTTGGATTATATACACCAAGTCAGTATGCTCTTTAATGTAAAACACCGAAATTCTAATTTTACGCAAATCATAAAAAATCTAAATATTATCTAGGCACCCCAATGTTAACTACAAAATTGCTCTGAATATAATCTGTCAGAAAAAATATACAATGCCTTATTCTACTCTGTTTTGGAGTATATACACCAACTCCATATGCTCTCTCATGGAAAATACCGAAATTCTAATTTTACACGAATCGAAAAAAATCTAAATAATATCTAGGCGCCTGAAAGTTAAAAGAAAATGGCTCTGAATATACTCTGTTAGACGAAATATACAATGCTTTATTCTACTCTCTTTTGGAGTATATACACAAACTCAATATGCTCTCTCATTTAAAATACAGAAATTCTAATTTTACCCGAATCGAAAAAATCTAAATATTATCTAGGCACAAAAATGTTAAAAAAAAATTACTCTGAATATAATCTGTCAGAAAAAATATACAATGCCCTCTTCTCCTTTGCTTCGGAGTATTTACACCAACTCCATATGCTCTCTCATGTAAAATACAGAAATTCTATATTTAAGCGAATCGAAAAAAATCTAAATATTACCTAGGCACCCCAATGTTAAAAGCAAATTTGCTCTGAATATAATCTGTCAGAAAAAATATACAATGCCATATTCTAATCTGTTTTGGAGTATATACACCAACTCAGTTTGCTCTCTCATGTAAAATACCGAAATTCTAATCGTACGTGAATCGAAAAGAATCTAAATAATATCTAGGTGCCCCAAAGTTAAAAGAAAATGGCTCTGAATATAGTCTGTTAGAAAAAATATACAATGCCTTATTCTACTCTGTTTTGGAGTATATACACCAACTCAGTATGCTCTCTGATGTAAAATACATAAATCCTAATTTTACCCGAATTAAAAAATCTAAATATTATCTAGGCACTTCAATGTTAAAAGCAAAATTGCTCTAAATATAATCTGTCAGAAAAAATATAAAATGCCCTATTCTACTCTGTTATGGGGTATATACACCAACTCCATATGCTCTCTCATGTAAAACACAGAAATTCTATATTTAAGCGAATCCAAAAAAATCTAAATATTGTCTAGGCACACCAATGTTAAAAACAAAATAGCTCTGAATATAATCTGTCAGAAAAAAATATATAATGCCCATTTCGACACTGTTTTGGAGTATATACACCAACTCAATATGCTCTCTCATGTAGAATACCAAAATTCAAATTTTAAATGAACCACAAATAGTCTAAATATTATCTAGGTATTTTAATGTTAAAAGCAAAATTGTTCTGATTATAATGTGTCATAAATAATATACAATGCCCTTACCTACCCTGTTATAAAGTATATACACCAGCTCAATATCCTCTCTCATGTAAAATACGGATATTCTAATTTTACGTGAAGCGAAAAAAATTTACTATTATCTAGGCACCCCAATGTTAAAAGCAAAATTGCTCTGAATATAATCTGTCAGAGACAATATACAATGCCCTTTTCTACTCTGTTTTGGTGTATATACACCAACTCAATATGTTCTCTCATGTAAAATACCGAAATTCTAATTTTACGTGAATCGAAAAAAATCTAAATAATATCTAGGTGCCCCGAAGTTAAAAGAAAATGGCTCTGAATATAGTCTGTTAGACAAAATATACAATGCCTTATTCTACTCTGTTTTGGAGTATATACACCAACCCAGTATGCTCTCTCATGTAAAATACAGAAATTCTATATATAAGCGAATTGAAATAAATCTAAATATTATCTAGGCACCCCAATTTTAAAAGCGAAATTGCTCTAAATATAATCTGTCAGAAAAAATATACAATGCCCATTTCTACTCGGTTTGTAGTATATACACCAACTCAATATGCTCTCTCATGTAAAATACCGAAATTCTAATTTTACGCAAATCGAAAAACATCTAAATAATATCTAGGCGCCACAAACTTAAAAGAAAATGGCTCTAAATATAATCTGTCAGAGAAAATATACAATGACTTATTCTACTCTGTTTTGGAGTATATACACCAATTTCATATGCTCTCTCATGGAAAATATCGAAATTCTAATTTTACCCGAATGGAAAAAAATCTAAATATTATCTTGACACCCCAAGGTTAAAAACAAAATTGCTCTGAATATAATCTGTCAGAAAAAATATACAATGCCCTTTTCTACTCTGATTTGGAGTATATACACCAACTCAATATGCTGTCTCATGTAAACTACGGAAATTCTAATTATATGCGAATCGAAAATAATCTATATAATATCTAGGAGCCCCAAAGTTAAAAGAAAATGGCTCTGAATATAGTCTGTTAGAAAAATATACAATGTTCTATTCTACCCTCTTTTGGAGTATATACACCAACTCAATATGCTCTCTCCTGTAAAATACAGAAATTCTATATTTAACCGAATCGAAAAAATTCCAGATAATATCTAGGCACCCCAATGTGAAAAGCGAAATTGCTCCTAATATAATCTGTCAGATAAAATATACAATGCCCTTTACTTCTCCTTTTTGTAGTATATACACCAACTCAATACACTCTCTCATGTAGAATACAGAAATTTTAATTCTACCCAAATCGAAAAAATCTTAATATTAACTAGGCACCCTAATGGTAACAACAAAATTGTTCTGAATATAATCTGTCAAAAAAAATATACAATGCCTTTTTCTACTCCGTTTTGTAGTATATACACCAACTCAATACGCTCTCTCATGTAAAATACAGAAATTCTAATTTTACGTGAATCAAAAAAAATCTAAATATTATCTAGGCAACCCAATGTTAAAAACAAAATTGTTCTGAATATAATCTGTCAGAAAAAATATACAATGCCCTCTGCTCCTTTGCCTCGGAGTATATACACCAACTCCATATGCTCTCTCATGTAAAATACAGAAATTCTATATTTAAGTGAATCAAAAAAAAATCTAAATATTATCTAGAGACCCCATTGTTAAAATAAAAATTGCTCTGAATATAATTTGTCAGATAAAATATACAATGCCCTATTCTACTCTGTTTTGGAGTATATTCACCAACTCCATATACTCTCTCAGGTAAAATACAGAAATTCTAAGTTTAAGTGAATCGAAGAAATATAAATATTATCTAGGTACCACAGTGCTAAAAGCAAAATTTCTCTGAATATAATCTGTCAGAAAAAATATACAATGCCCTTTTCTTCTCTGTTTTCGAGTATATACAACAACTCAATGTGCCCTCTTATGTAAAATACAGAAATTAAAATTTTACCCCAGTCGAAAAAATCTATATATTATCTAGGCACCCGAATGATAAACAAAAAATTGCTCTGAATATAATCTCTCAGAAAAAATATACAATGCCCTATTCTACTTAGTTTTGGAGTATATACACCAACTACATATGGTCTCTCATGTAAAATACAAAAATTCTAATTTTACGTGAATCGAAAAAAATCTAAATAATATATAGGCGCCCCAAAGTTAAAAGAAAATGGCTCTGAATATAGTCTGTTAGAAAAAATATACAATGCCCTTTTGTACCCTGTTTTGTTGTATATACACCAACTCAGTATGCTCTGTCATGTAAAATATATAAATTCTAATTTTACCCGAATAGAAAAAATCTAAATATTATATAGGCAACCCAATGTTAAAAAAAAAATTTCTCTGAATATAATCTGTCACAAAAAAATGTACAATGCACTATTCTACTCTGTTCTGGAGTATATACACTAACTCCATATGCTCTATCATGTAAAATACAAAAATTCTATATTTAAGCGAATCGAAAACAATTTAAATATTATCTAAGCACCCCAATGTCAAAAACAAAATTGTTCTGAATATACTCTGTGAGAAAAAATATACAGTGCCCTATTCTACCCTGTTTTGGAGTATATACACCAACTCCATATGCTCTCGCATGTAAAATACAGAAATTCTAATTCTACCTGAATCGAAAAAACATAAATATAGTCCTGGCACCCCAATGTTAAGAGCAAAATTGCTCTGAATATAATCAGTCAGATAAAATATACAATGCCCTTTTCTACTATGTTTTGTAGTTTATACACCTACTCAGTATGGTCTCTCATGTAAAATACAGAAATTCTAATTTTACCCGAATCGAAAAAATCTAAATATTATGTAGGCACGCCAATGTTAAAGAAAAAATTGCCCTGAATATAATCTGTCAGAAAAAAATATACAATGCCCTTTTCTACTCTGTTTTAAAGTATATACACCAACTCAGTATGCTCTCTCATGTAAAATACCGAAATTCTAATTTTACCAGAATCGAAAATATCAAAATATTATGTAGGCACCCCAATGTTAAAAACAAAATTGCTCTGAATATAATCTGTCAGAAAAAATATACAACGCCCTATTCTACTTTGTTTTGGAGTATATACACCAACTCAATATGCTCTCAAATATAAAATACCAAAATTCTAATTTGATGCGAAACGAAAAAAATCTAAATAATATCTAGGCGCCCCAAAGTAAAAAGAAAATGGTTCTAAATATAGTCTGTAAGAAAAAATATACAATGCTTTATTCTTCTCTGTTTTCGAGTACATACACCAACTCCATATGGTCTCTCAAGTAAAATACAGAAATTCTATATTTAAGCGAATTAAAAAAATTCTAGATAGTACCTAGGCACCCCAATGTGAAAAGCAAAATTGCTCCTAATATAATCTGTCAGATAAAATATACAATGCCCTTTACTTCTCTGTTTTGTAGTATATACACAAACTCAATATGCTCTCTCATGTAAAATACAAAAATTCTAATTCTACCCAAATCGAAAAAATCTAAATATTATCTAGGCAACCCAGTGTTTAAAAAAAAATTTCTCTGAATATCATCCGTCATAAAAAATATACAATGCCCTATTCTACTCTGTTTTGGAGTATATACAACAACTCAGTATGCTCTCTCATGTAAAATAACGAAATTCTAATTTTATGTGAATCAATAAATTTCTAAATATTATCTAGGCACTGCAAAGTTAAAAACAAAATTGCTCTGAAAAAATCTGTCAGAAAAAAGGTACAATGCCCTTTTCTACTCTGTTTTGTAGTATATACACCAACACAATATGCTCTGTCATGTAAAATACAGAAATTATAATTCTACCCGAATCGAATAATCTAAATATTATTTAGTCAACCCAATGTTAAAAACAAAATTGCTCTCAATATAATCTGTCAGAAATAATATACAATGCCCTATTCTACTCTGTTTTATATTATATACACCAACTCAATATGCTCTTTCATGTAAAATACAGAAATTCTAATTTTACACGAAACAAAAAAATCTAAATATTATGAAGGCACGCCAATGTTAAAACAAAATTGCTCTGAATATAAACTGTCAGAGAAAATATACAATACCCTATTCTACTCTGTTTTGGGGTATATACAACAACTGCATATGCTCTCTCATGTAAAATACAGAAATTCTATATTTAAGCGAATCGAAAGAAATCTAAATATTATCAAGGCACCCCAATGTTAAAAGCAAAATTTCTCTGAATATAATCTGTCAGAGAAAATACACAATGCCATTTTCTATTTTGTCTTGTATTATATAAACAACTCAATATGCTCTTTCATGTAAAATACAGAAACTCTAATTTTACCCGAATCAAAGAAATCTAAATATTTTTTAGGCACGCCAATGTTAAAAACAAAATTTCTCTGCATAAAATCTGTCGGAAAAAATATACAATGCTCTTTTCTACTTAGTTTTGGGGTATATACACCAACTCCATATGTTCTCTCATGTAAAATACCAAAATTATAATTTTACACAAATCGGAAAAAATCTAAATGATATCTAGACGCCCCGAAGTTAAAAGATAATGGCTCGGAATATAGTCTGTTAAAAAAAATATACAATGCCTTGTTCTACTCTGTTTTGGAGTATATAAACCAACTCAGTATGCTCTCTCATGTAAAATAGAGAAATTCTATATTTAAGCGAATCGAAAATAATTTAAATATTATCTAGGCACCCGAATGTTAAAAGAAAAATGACTCTGAATATAATCGGTCAGAAAAAATATACAATGCCCTATTCAACTCTGTTTTTAGTAAATACACCAACTCAATATGCTCTCTCATGTAAAATACAGAAATTCTAATTTTACCCAAATCGAAAGAATCAAAATATTATCTAGGCACCCCAATGTTAAAAGTAAAATTTCTCTGAATATAATCTATCAGAAAAAATATACAATGCACTATTCTACAATGTTTTGGAGTATATACACCAACTCAGTATGCTCTCTCATGTAAAATACCGAAATTCTAATTTTACATAAATCAAAAAAAATCTAAATATTATCTAGGCACCCCAATATGAAAAACAAAATTGCTCTGAATATAATCTGTCAGAAAAAATATACGAAGCCCTATTCTACTCTGTTTTGGAGTATATACACCAACTCCATATGCTCTCTCATGTAAAATACAGAAATTATATATTTAAGCGAATCAAATAAAATCGAAATATTATTTAGGCACCCCAATGTTAAACGCAAAATTGTTCTGAATATAATCTGTCAGAAAATATATACAATGCTCTTTTCTACTCTGTTATGTAGTATATACACCAACTCAATATGCTCTCTCATGTAAAAAACCGAAATTCAAATTTTATGCTAATCGAAAAAAATATAAATAATATAAAGGCACACGAAAGGTAAAAGGAAATGGCTGTGAATATAGTTTCTTAGAAAAATCAGAAGAAATATACAATAACCTATTCTACCCTGATTTAAAGTACATATACCATCTCCATATGCCCCCTCATGTAAAATACAGAAATTCTGTATTTAAGCGAACTGAAAAAATTCTAAATATTATCTAGGCACCCCAATGTTAAAAGAAAAATTGCTCTAAATATAATCTGTCAGAGGAAATATACAATGCCCTTTTCTACTCTATTTTGGAGTATATACACCAACTCAATATGCTCTCTCATGTAAAATACCAAAATTCTAATTTTACGTGAATCGAAAAAAATCTAAATTATATCTAGGCTCCCCAAAGTTAAAAGAAAATGGTTCTGAATAAAGTCTGTTAGAAAAAACATACAATGCCCTATTCTACTCTGTTTTGGAGTATATACACCAACTCAGTGTGCTCTCTCATGTAAAATACAGAAATTCTAATTTTACACGAATCGAAAAAATCTAAATATTATCTAGTCATCCGAATTTTATGAAAAAATTTGCTCTGAATATAATCTGTCGGAAAAAATATACAATGCCCTATTCTACGCTGTTTTGGAGAATATACACCGACTCAGTATGCTCTCTATGTAAAATACCGAAATTCTAAAATTACGTGAATCGAAAAATAACTAAATATTATCTGGACACCACAATGTTAAAAGCACAATTGCTGTGAATATTATCTGTCATAAAAAATATACAATGCTTTATTCTACACTATTTTAAAGTATATACAACAACACAGTATGCTCTCTCATGTAAACACCAAAATTGTAATTTTACGTGAATCGAAACCAATCTAAATATTATCTAGGCACCCCAATCTTAAAAATAAAATTGCTCTGAATATAATCTGTCAGAAAAAAAAGACTATGCGCTATTCTACTCTATTTTGGAGTATTCACCAACTCCATATGCTCTCTCATGTAAAATACAGAAATTCTATATTTACGCAAATTGAAAAAAATCTAAATTTTATCTAGGTACCCCAATGTTAAAAAAAATTGCTCTGAATATAATCTGTCATAAAAAATATACAATGCCCTATTCTACACTGTTTTAAAGTATATACACCAACCCAATATGCTCTCTCATGTAAAATACAAAATTCTAATTTTACGTGAATCGAAAAAAATCTCAATAATATCTAGGCTCTCCAAAGTTAAAAGAAAATGGCTCTGAATATAGTCTGTTAAAAAAATATACAATGCCTTATTCTACTCTGTTTTGCAGTATATACACCAACTCAGTATGCTCTCTCATGTAAAATACTGAATTTCTAATTTTACGTGAACTGAAAAAATTCTAAATAATATCTAGGCACCCCAAAGTTAAAAGAAATGACTCTGAATATCGTCTGTTAGAGAAAATATACAATGCCTTATTCTACCCTGTTTTGGAGTACATACACCAACTCAGTATGCTCTCTCATGTAAAATACCGAAATTCTAATTTTAAGCGAATCGAAAAAAATGTAAATATCTAGGCGCCCCAAATTTAAAACAAAACGGCTCTGAATATACTCTGTTAGAAAAAATATACAATGCCTTATTCTATTTTGTTTTGGAGTATAAACACTAACTCAGTATCCTCTCTCATGTAAAATACAGAAATTCTATTTTTACCCAAATCGAAAAAATCTAAATATCATCTAGGCACCCAAATGTTAAAAAAAAAATTGCTCTGAGTATAATCTGTCAGAAAAAATATACATTGCCCTATTTTACTCTTTTTTGGAGTATAAACACCAACTCCATATGCTCTCTCATGTAAAATACAGAAATTCTATATTTAAGTGAATGGAAAAAAAAACTAAATATTATCTAGGCACCCCAATGTTAAAAACAAAATTTCTCTGAATATAATCTGTCAGAAAAAATATACAATGCCCTATTCTACTCAGTTTAGGAGTATATACACCAACTCAATATGCACTCTCATGTAAAATACATAAATTCTATATTTAGGCAATTTGAAAAAAATCTAAATATCATCTAGGCACCCCAATGTTAAAAGCAAAATTGCTCTGAATATAATCTGTCAGAAAAAATATACAATACCCTTTTCTACTCTGTTTTGGAGTATATACATCAACTCAATATGGTCTCTCACGTAAAATACCGAAATTCAAATTTTACCCAAATCGAAAAAAATCTAAATATTATCTACGCCCCCAATGTTAAAAACAAAATTGCTCTGAATATAATCTGTCTGAAAAAATATACAATGCCCTATTCTCTTTTTTATAGTATATACACCAACTCAACTCAATATGCTCTCTCATGTAAAATACAGAAATTCTAATTTTACCAAAATCGAAATATTCTAAATATTATCTAGGCACTCCAATGTTAAAAGCAAAATTGCTCTAAATATAGTCTGTTATAAAAAATATACGATGCCTTATTCTACTCTGTTTTGGAGTATATACACCAACTCAGTATGCTCTCTCAAGTAAAATACAGAAATTATAATTTTACCCAAAATGTAAAAATCTAAATATTATCTAGGCACCCCAATGCTTAAAACATAATTGCTGTGAATATAATCTGTCAGAAAAAATATACAATGCCCGATTCTACACTGTTTTGGAATATAGACACCAACTCAATATGCTCTCTCATGTAAAATACCGAAATTCTAATTTTACGCGAATCTAAAAAAATGTAAATAATATCTGGGCGTCCCAAAGTTAAAATAAAATGGCTGTGAATATAGTCTGTTAGAAAAAATATTCAATTCCTTATTCTATTCTGTTTTGGAGTTTATACACCAACTCAGTATGCTCTCTCAGGTAAAATATCGAAATTCTAATTTTTCGGGAATCAAAAAAATTCTAAATACTATCTAGGCACACAATGTAAAAAACAAAGTTGCTCTGAATATAATCTGTCCAAAAAAATATACAATGCCATTTTCTACTCTGTTTTGGAGTATATACACCAACTCCGTATGCTCTCTCATGTAAAATACAGAAATTCTATATTTAAATGAATCGAAAAAATCTAAATATTATCTAGGCACCCCAATGTTAAAAGCAAAATTTCTCTGAATATAATCTATCAGAAAAAATATACAATGCCATTTTCTACTCTGTTTTGAAGTATATACAACAACTCAATATGCTCTCTCATGTAAAATACAGAAATTTTAATTTTACCCGAATTGAAAAAATCTAAATATTATCTAGGCTCTCCAATGTTAGAAAAAAAATTTCTCTGAATATAATTTTTTATAGATAACATACAATGCCGTATTCTACTCTGTTTTGGAGTATATACACCAACTCAGTATGCTCTGTCATGTAAAATACAGAAATTCTAATTTTACGTGAATCGAAAAAAATCTAAATATTATCTAGGCACCCCAATGTTAAAAGCAACATTGCACTGAATATAATCTGTCATAAAAAATATGCAATGCCCTATTCTTCTCTGTTTTGGAGTATATACACCAACTCAGTATACTCTGTCATGTAAAATACCGAAATTCTAATTTTACGCAAATTGAAAACAATCTAAATAATATCTAGGCGCCACAAAGTTAAAAGAATATGGCTCTGTATATAGTCTGTTAAAAAAATATACAATGCCTTATTCTACTCTGTTTTGGAGTATATACACCAACTCAGTGTGCTCTCTCATATAAAATACAGAAATTCTAATTTTACCCAAATTGAAAAATTCTAAATCTTATCTAGTCACCTGAATTTTAAAAAAAAATTTGCTCTGAATATAATCTGTCGGAAAAAATATAGAATCCCTTATTCTACGCTGTTTTGGAGAATATACACCAACTCAGTATGCTCTTTATGTAAAATACCGAAATTCTAATTTTACGTGAATCGAAAAATAACTAAATATTATCTGGGCACCCCAATGTTAAAAGCAAAATTGCTGTGAATATAATCTGTCAGAAAAAATATACAATGATTTATTCTACACTATTTTGGAGTATATACAAGAGCTCAGTATGCTCTCTCATGTAAAATACCGATATTCTAATTTTACGCGAATCGAAACAAATCTAAATATTATCTGGGCACTTCAATGTTAAAAACAAAATTGCTCTGAATATAATCTTTCAGAGAAAAAAGACTATGCGCTCTCCTACTCTGTTTTAGAGTATTCACCAACTCCATATGCTCTCTCATGTAAAATACAGAAATTCTATATTTAATCGAATCGAAACAAATCTAAATTTTATCTAGGCACCCCAATGTTAAAAATCAAAATTGCTCTAAATATAATCTGTCAGAACAAAAAGACTATGCGCTATTCTACTCTGTTTTGGAGTATTCACCAACACGATATTCTCTCTCATGTAAAATACAGAAATTCTATATTTACGCGAATTGAAAAAAATCTAAATTTTATCTAGGCACCTGAATGTTAAAAACAAAATTGCTCTGAATATAATCTGTCAGAAAAAATATACAATGCCCTATTCTACACTGTGTTGGAGTATATACACCAACTTTATATGCTCTCTCATGTAAAACACAGAAATTCTATATTTAAGCGAATCGAAAAAAATCTAAATATTATCAAGGCACGCCAATGTTAAAAGCAAATTTGCTCTGAATCTAATCTGTTAGAAAAAATATACAATGCTTTTTTCTACTCTGTTTTGGAGTATATAGACCACCTCAATATGCTCTCTCATGTAAAATACAGAAATTCTAATTTTACGCGAAAAAAAAAATCTAAATAATATCTAGGTTCCCTAAAGTTAAAAGAAAATGGCTCTGAATATAGTCGGTTAGAAAAAATATACAATGCCTTATTTTACTCTGTTTTGGAGTATATACACCAACTCAGTATTCTCTCTCATGTAAAATATCGAAATTCTAATTTTACCCGAATCGAAAATATCTAAATATTATCTAGGCACGCCAATGTTAAAATAAAAATTGCTCTGAATATAATGTCAGAAAAAATATACAATGCCCTATTCTACTAGGTTTTGGAGTATATACACCAACTGCATATGCTCTCTCATGTAGAACACAGAAATTGTATATTTAAGGGAATCAAAAAAAATCTAATTATCTAGGCACCCCAATGCTGAAAGAAAAATTTCTCTGAAAATAATCTGTCAAAAAAATATACAATTTTTATTCAACTTTGTTTCGTAGTATATACACCAACACGATATGTGCTCTCATGTAAAATACTGAAATTCTAAATTTATGTGAATCGAAAAAAATCTAAATATTATCTAGGCATAACAATGTTAAAAGCAAAATTGCTCTGAATATAATCTGTCAGAAAAAATATACAATGCCCTTTTCTACTCTGTTTTGCAGTATATACACCAAATCAATATGTGCTCTCGTGTAAAATAAAGAAATTCTAATTTTACCCGAATCGAAAATATCTAAATATTATTTAGACACCCCAATGTTAATAACAAAATTTCTCTGAATATAAAGTGTCAGAAAAAAAATACAATGCCCTATTCTACTCTGTTTTTGAGTATATACACCAACTCAACCTGCACTCTCATGTAAAATACAGAAATTCTATATTTAAGCGAATCGAAAAAAATATAAATATTATCTAGGCACCCCAAAGTTAACAGCAAAATGGCTCTGAATATAATAAGTCGGAAAAAATATAGAATGCCCTTTTCTACTCTGTTTTGGAGTATATACACCAAATCAATATGCTCTCTCATGTAAAATACCAAAATTCTAATTTGACGCGAATCGAAAAAAATCTAAATGATATCTATGCGCGCCAAAGTTAAAAGAAAATGGCTTTGAATATAGTCTGTTAGAGAAAATATACAATGTTTTATTCTACTCTGTTTTGGAGTATATACACCAACACAATATGTTAGCTCATGTAAAATACCGAATTTCTAATTTTACTTGAATTGAAGAAAATCTAAATATTATCTAGGCACCACAATGTTAAAAGCAAAATTGCTCTGAATATACTCTGTCAGAAACAATATACAATTACTTATTCTACTCTGTTTTGGAGTATATACACCAACTCAGTATGCTCTCTCATGTAAAATACAGAAATTATAATTTTACCTGATTCGAAAATAATCTAAATACTATCTAGGCACCCCAATGTTAAAAACAAAATTCCTCGGAATATAATCTGTCATAAAAAATATACAATGCCCTATTCTACTTTTTTCTGGAGTATATACACCAACTCCATATGCTCTCTCATGTAAAATATAGAAATTCTATATTTAAGCAAATTGAAAAAAATCTAAATACTATCTAGGCACCCCAATTTTAAAAGCAAAGTTTCTCTGAATATAATCTGTCAGAAATAATATACAATGCCCTTTTCTACTCTGTTTTAACGTATATGCAACAACTCAATATGCTCTCTCATGAAAAATAGCGAAATTCTAATTTTACGCAAATCGAAAAACATCTAAATAATATCTAGGCGCCCCAAAGTTAAAAGAAAATGGCTCTGAATATAGTCTGTTAGAAAAAATAAACAATGCCTTATTCTACTCTGTTTTGGAGTACATACACCAACTCAGTATGCTCTCTCATGTAAAATACAGGAATTCTAACTTTACGTGAATTGAAAAAAATCTAAATATTATCTAGGCACCGCAATCTTTAAAGTAAAATTGCTCTGAATATAATCTGTCATAAAAAATATACAATGCCCTTTACTACTCTGTTTTGCAGTATATACACCAACTCAATATGCTGTCTCATTTATAATACCGAAATTTTGATTTTACACGAATTGAAAAACATCTAAATAATATCTAGGCGACCCAAAGGTAAAGGAAAATGGGTTTGTGTCATTTGTAGGGACATGGAATAATCTGGAGAACATCATAGTCAGCAAACTGACACAAGAACAAAAAATGAAACACCGCATATTCTCACTCATAGGTGGGTGATGAAAAATGGGAACACATGGACACAGAAAGGGGAGTACTAAACACTGGGGTCTATTGGGGGGAAAAGGGGAGGGCCAGTGTTAGGGGGAGGTGGGGAGGGATAGCCTGGGGAGAAATGCCAAATGTGGGTGAAGGGGAGAAGAAAAGCAAAGCACACTGCCATGTGTGTACCTACGCAACTGTCTTGCATGCTATGCTCATGTACCCCAAACCTAAAATGCAATAAAAAAGTAAAAAAAAAATGAAAGAAAATGGCTCTGAATATAGTCCGTTAGAAAAAAATACAATGCCTTATTCTACTGTGTTTTGGAGTATATACACCAACTCAGTATGCTCTCACATGTAAAATACCGAAATTCTAAATTTATGTGAATCGATAAATATCTAAATATTATGTAGGCACACGAATGTTAAAAGCAAAATTTCTCTGAATATAATCTGTCAGAAAAAATATACAATGCCTTTTTATACTCTGTTTTGGACTATATACACTAACCCAATATGCTCTCTCATGTAAAATATGGAAATTATAATTTTACGCGAATCAAAAAAATCTAAATAATATCTAGGCACCATAAAGTTAAAAGAAAATGGCTCTAAATATAGTCTGTAAGAAAAAATATACAATGCCTTATTCTACTTTGTTTTGGAGTATATCCACCAAATCAATATGCTGTCTAATGCAAAATAATGAAATTCAAATTTTACACGAATCGAAAAAATCTAAATATTATCTTGACACCCCAATGTTAAAAGCAAAATTGCACTGAATATAATCTGTCTGAGAAAATATACAATGCCTTATTCTACTCTGTTTTGGAGTACATAAACCAACTCCATATGCTCTCTTCTGTAAAATACAGAAATTTTATATTTAAGCGAATCGAAAAAAATCTAAATGTTATCTAGGCACCCCAATGTTAAAACAAAATTGCTCTGAATATAATCTGTCAGAAAAAATATACAATGGCTTATTCTACTCTGTTTCGAAGTATATACACCAACTCAGTATGCTCTCTCATGTAAGATACAGAAATTCTAATTTTACGTGAATCGAAAAAATCTAAATATTACCTAGGCACCCAAATATTAAAAACAAAACTGCTCCGTATATAATCTGTCAGAGAAAATATACAATGCCCTATTCTACTCTGTTTTGTAGAATATACAACAACCCCATATGCTCTCTCATGTAAAACACCGAAATTCTAATTTTACGCGAATCGAAAAAAATATAAATAATATCTAGGTGCCCCAAAGTTAAAAGAAAATGCCTCTGAATATAGTCTGTTTGAAAAAATATACAATGCCTTATTCTACTCTGTTTTGGAGTATATACACCAACTCAGTATGCTCTCTCATGTAAAATACAGAAATTCTCATTTTACCCAATTCGAATAAATCTAAATATTTTCTAGACACCCCAATGGTAGAAACAAAATTGCTCTGAATATAATCTGTCAGAAAAAATATACAATGCCCTTTTCTCCTCTGTTTTGGAGTATATACACCAACTCCACATGCTCTCTCATATACAATACAGAAATTCTATATTTAAGAGAATTGAAAAAATATAAATATAATCTAGGCACCACTATGATAAAAGCAAAATTGCTCTGAATATTATCTCTCAGACAAAATATACAATGCCCTTTTCTACTCTCTTTTGGCGTATATACACCAACTCAATATGCACTCTCATGTAAAATAATGAAATTATAATTTTACGTGAATCGAAAAAAATCTAAATAATATATAGGTGCCACAAAGTTAAAAGAAAATGGCTCTGAATATAGTCTGTTAAAAAATATATACAATGCCCTATTCTACTCTGTTTTGGAGTATATACACCAACTCAGTATGCTCTCTCATGTAAAATACCGAAATTTTAATTTTACGTGAATCCAAAAAATCTAAATATTATCTAGGCACCCCAATGTTAAAAGCAAAATTGCTCTGAATATAATCTGTCTGAGAAATTTGCAATGGCCTTTTCTACTCTGTTTGGGAGTATCTAAACCAACTCAATATGCTCTCTCATGTAAAATACCGAAATTCTAATTTTACGGAAATCAAAAAAAATCTAAATATTACGTAGGCACCCGAATATTAAAAGGAAAATTTCTCTGAATATAATCTGTCAGAAAAAATATACGATGCCCTTTTCTTCTTTGTTTAGGAGTATATACACCAACTCAATATGGACTCTGATTTAAAATACCGAAATTCTAATTTTACGTGAATCGAAAAAAATCTAAATAGTATCTAGGCGCCCTAGAGTTAAAAGAAAATGGCTCTGAATATAGTCTGTTAGAAAAAATATACAATGCCTTATTCTAATCTTTTTTGGAGTATATGCACCAACTCAGTGTGCTCTCTCATGTAAAATACAGAAATTCTAATTTTACCTGAATCGAAAATATCTAAATTTTATCTAGGCACCCCAATGTTAAAATCAAAATTGCTCTGAATATAATCTGTCAGAAAAAATATACAATACCCTATTCTACTCTCTGTAGGAGTATATACACCAACCCCATATGCTCTCTCATGTAAAATACCAAAATTCTATATTTAAGCGAATCAAAAAAATTTAAATGCAATCTAGGCACCACAATGTTAAAAGCAAAATTGCTCTGAATATAATCTCTCAGAAAAAATATACAATGCCCTTTTCTAATCTGTTTTGGCGTATATACACCAACTCAATATGCACTCTCAGGTAAAATACCGAAATTCTAATTTTAGGTGAATCAAAAGAAATCTAAATAATATTTAGATGCCACAAAGTTAAAATAAAATAGCTCTGAATATAGTCTGTTAGAAAAAATATACAATGCCCTTTCTACTCTCTTTTGGAGTTTATACACCAACTCAGTATGCTCTCTCATGTAAAATACCGAAATTCAAATTTTACCTGAATAAAAAAATCTAAATATTATCTAGGCACCCCAATGTTAACAACAAATTTGCTCTGAATATAGTCTGTCATAAAATATATACAATGCTTTTTTCTACAATGTTTTGGAGTATATACACCATCTCCATATGCTCTCTCAAGTAAAATATTGAAAATCTATATTTAGTGAAACGAAAAAAATCTAAATACTATCTAGGCAACCCAAAGTTAAAAGCAAAATTTCTCTGAATATAGTCTGTCATTAAAAATATACAATGCCCTTTACTACTCTGTTTTGCAGTATATACACCAACTCAATATGCTCTCTCATGTAAAATACCGAAATTCTAATTTACGCGAATAGAAAAAAATCTAAATAATATCTAGGCGACCCAAAGTTAAAAGAAAATGCCTCTGAATATAGTCCGTTAGAAAAATATACAATGCCTTATTCTACTCTGTTTTGGAGTATATAAATTAACTCCATATGCTCAATAATGTAAAATACAGAAATTCTATATTAAAGCGAATTGAAAAAAAATCTAAATATTATCTAGGCTCCCCAATGTTAACAACAAAATTGCTCTGAATATAATCTGTCAGAGAAAATATACAATGCCCTTTTCTACTCTGTTTTGTAATATATACACGAACTCAATATGCTCTCTCATGAAAAATACAGAAATTCTAATTTTAAAAGAATCGAAAAACCAAAATTTATCTAGGCACCCCAATGTTGAAAACCAAATTGCTCTGAATATAATCTGTTGGAAAAAATATACCCTGCCCTATTCTACTCTGTTGTGGAGTATATATACCAACTGAGTATGCTCTCTCATGTCAAATACCGAAATACTCATTTTAGGTGAATCAAAAAAAATCTAAATATTATTTAGGCACCTTAATGGGAAAAACAAAATGGCTCTGAATATAATCTGTTAGAATAAATATACAATGCCCTATTCTACTCTGTTTTGGAGTATATACACCAACTCAGTATGCTCTCTCATGTAAAATACTAAAATTCAAATTTTACGTGAATCGAAAAAATTCTAAATATTATCTAGGCACCCCAATGTTAAAAGCAAAATTGCACTGAATATAATCTGCCATAAAAAATATACAATGCCCTTTTCTACTCTGTTTTGGAGTATATACACGAGCTCAATATGCTCTCTCATGTAAAATACTGAAATTTTAATTTTACGTGAATCGAAAAAAATCTAAATAATATCTAGGCACCACAAAGTTAAAAGAAAATGGTTCTAAATATAGTTAGTCAAATAAAATATACAAAGCCTTATTCTACTCAGTTATGGAGTATATACACCAACTCCATATGCTCTCTCATGTAAAATACCGAAATTCTAATTTTACCTGAATCGAAAGAATCTAAATATTATCTTGAAACCCCAATGTTAAAAACAAAATTGCACTGAATATAATCTGTCAGAAAAAATATACAATGCCTTATTCTACTCTGTTTTGGAGTACATACACCAACTCCATATGCTCTCTCATGTAAAATACAGAAATTCTATATTTAAGCGAATTGAAAAAATCTAAATATTATCTAGGCACCGCAATGATAAAAGCAAAATTGCTCTGAATATAACCTGTCAGAAAAAATATACAATGGCTTATTCTACTCTGTTTTGGAGTATATACACCAACTCAGTATGCTCTCTCATGTAAGATACGAAAATTCAAATTTTACGTGAATCGAAAAAAATCTAAATAATATCTAGGTGCCCCAAAGTTAAAAGAAAATGCCTCTGAATATAGTCTGTTAGAAAAAATGTACAATGCCTTATTCTACTCTGTTTTGGAGTATATACACCAACTCAATATGCTCTCTCATGTAAAATAGAGAAATTCTAATTTTACCCTATTTGAAAAAATGTAAATATTTTCTAGGCACCCCAATGTTAAAAACAAAATTGCTCTGAATATAATCTGTCAGAATAAATATACAATGCCCTATTCTCCTTTGTATTGGAGTATATACACCAACTAAATATGCTGTCTCATGTAAAATACCAAAATTCTAACTTTACGTGAATCCAAAAAATCTAAGTATTATCTAGGCAACCCAATGTTAAAAGCAAAATTGCTCTGAATATAATCTGTCTGAAAAAATATACAATGACCATTTCTACTCTATTTTGGAGTGTCTACACCAACTCAGTATTCTCTCTCGTGTTAAATACCAAAATTCTAATTTTACGCAAATCGAAAAAAATCTAAATAATATCTAGGCGCCGCAAAGTTAAAAGGAAATGGCTCTGAATATAGTCTGTTAGAAAAAATATACAATGCCTTATTCTACTCTGTATTGGAGTATATGCACCAACTCGATATGCTCTCTCATTTAAAATACAGAAATTCTATATTTAAGCAAATCAAAAAAATCTAAATATTATCTAGGCACACCAATGTTAAAAGCAAAATTGCGATGAATATATTCTGTCAGAAAAAATATACAATGCCTTATTCTACTCTGTTTCGGAGTATATACACCAACTGAGTATGCTCTCTCATGTAAAATACCGAAATTCTAATTTTACGGAAATCAAAAATAATCTAAATATTACCTAGGCACCCGATGTTAAAAGCAAAATTTCTCTGAATATAATCTGTCAGAAAACATATACGATGCCCTTTTCTCCTTTTTTTGGAGTATATACACCAACTCTATATGCACTCTCATTTAAAATAACGAAATTCTAATTTTATGTGAATCGAAAAAAATCTAAAGAGTATCTAGGCGCCCCAAAGTTAAAAGAAAATGGCTCTGAATATAGTCTGTTAGAAAAAATATACAATGCCTTATTCTAATCTTCTTTGGAGTATATGCACCAACTCAGTGTGCTCTCTCATGTAAAATACAGAAATTCTAATTTTACCTGAATCGAAAAAATCTAAATATTATCTAGGCACCTCAATGTTAAAATCAAAATTGCTCTGAATATAATCTGTCATAAAAAATATACAATACCCTATTCTACTCTGTTTAGGAGTATATACACCAACCCCATATGCTCTCTCATGTAAAATACCAAAATTCTATATTTAAGCGAATCGAAAAAATCTAAATGCAATCTAGGCACCACAATGTTAAAAGCGAAATTGCTCTGAATATAATCTCTCAGAAAAAATATACAATGCCCTTTTCTAATGTGTTTTGGCGTATATACACCATCTCAATATGAACTCTCATGTAAAATACCGAAATTCTAATTTTAGGTGAATCGAGAAAAATCTAAATAATATTTAGGAGCCACAAAGTTAAAATAAAATGGCTCTGAATATAGTGTGTTAGAAAAAATATACAATGCCCTATTCTACTCTGTTTTGGAGTATATACACCAACTCAGTATGCTCTCTCATGTAAAATACCGAAATTAAAATTTTACGTGAATAAAAAAATATAAATATTATCTAGGCACCCCAATGTTAAAACAAATTTGCTCTGAATATAGTCTGTTAGAAAAAATATACAATGCCCTTTTCTACTCTTTTTTGGAGTATATACACCAACTCAATATTCTCTCTTATGTAAAATACCGAAAATCTAAATTTATGCGAATCGAAAAAAATCTAAATAATATCTAGGCGCCCCAAAGTTAAAAGAAAATGGCTCTGAATATATTCTGTTAGAAAAAATATACATTGCCTTATTCTACTCTGTATTGGAGTGTATACACAAACTCTATGCTCTCTCATGTAAAATACAGAAATTCTAATTTTACGTGAATCGGATAAAATCTAAATATTATCTAGGCAACCCAATGTTAAAAACAAAATTACTCTGAATATAATCTGTCAGAATAAATATACAATGCCCTATTATACTCTGTTTTGGAGTATATACATTAACCATATGCTCAATCATGTAAAATACAGAAATTCTATATTAAAGCGAATTGGAAAATATCTAAATATTATCTAGGCACCCCAATGTTAACAACAAAATTGCTCTGAATATAATTTGTCAGAGAAAATATACAATGCCCTTTTCTACTTTGTTTTGTAATATATACACGAACTCAATATGCTCTCTCATGAAAAATACAGAAATTCTAATTTTATCAGAATCGAAAAACCAAAATTTATCTAGGCACCCCAATGTTGAAAACAAACTTGCTCTGAATATAATCTGTCAGAAAAAATATACAATGCCTTATTCTACTCTCTCTAAAAGTATATAAGCAAATTCAGTATGCTGTCTCATGTGAAATACCAAAATTATTATTTTAACAAAATCGAAAAAATCTAAATATTATCTAGGTACCCAAATGTTAAAAACAAAATTTCTCTGAATATAATCTCTCAGACAAAATAAACAATGCCCTATTTTACTCTATTTTGGAGTATATACACCAACTCCATATGCCCTCTCATGTAAAATAGAGAAATTCTATATTTAAGGGATGCGAAAAAATTCTAAATATTATCTAGAAACCCCAATGTTAAAAGCAAAATTGATCTGAATGTAATGTGTCAGGAAAAATATGCAATGTTTTATTGTACTCTGTTTTGGAGTATATACAACAACTCAATATGCTGTCTCATTTAATATACCTAAATTCTATAATTATGCGAATCGAAAGAAATCTAAATATTATCTAGGCACCCCAATGTTAAAAGCAAAATTGCTCTGAATATAATCTGTCAGAAATAATATACAGTGCCCTTTTCCACTTTGTTTTGGAGTATATACACCAACTGAATATGCTCTGTCATGTAAAATAACGAAATTATAATTTTAACCGAATCGAAAATATTTAATTTTGTCTAGGCACCCCAATGTTATAAACAAAATTGCTCTGAATATAATCTGTCAAAAAAATATACAATGCCCTATTCTACTCTGTATTGGAGTATATACACCAATTCAGTTTTCTCTCTCATGTAAAATACAGAAATTCTATATATAAGCGAATCGAAATAAATCTAAATATTATCTAGGCAACCCAATTTTAAAAGTGAAACTGCTCTAAATATAATCTGTCAGAAAAAATATATAATGCCCATTTCTACTCGGTTTGTAGTAAATACACCAACTCAATATGCTCTCTCATGTAAAATACCGAAATAATAATTTTGTGTGAATCAAAAAACTCTAAATAATATCTAGGCGCCACAAACTTAAAAGAAAATGGCTCTAAATAGACTCTGTCAGAGAAAATATACATTACTTATTCTACTTGTTTTGGAGTATATACACCAACTTCATATGCTCTCTCATGGAAAATATCGAAATTCTAATTTTACCCGAATCAAAAAAAACTAAATATTATCTTGACACCCCAATGTTAAAAACAAAATTGCTCTGAATATAATCTGTCAGAAAAAATATAAAATGCCTTATTCTATTCTGTTTTGGAGTATATACACCAACTCCATATGCTCTCTTATATAAAATACAGAAATTCTATATTTAAGCGAATCGAAAAAAATCTAAATATTATCTAGGCAACCCAATGTTAAAAACAAAATTGCTCTGAATATAATCTGTCAGAAAAAATATACAATGCCCTATTCTACTCTGTATTGGAGTATATACACCAACTCAATATGCTCTCTCATGTAAAATACCCAAATTAAAATTTTACGTGAATAAAAAAAATCTAAAAAATATCTAGGCTCCCCAACGTTAAAAGAAAATAGCTCTGAATATAGTCTGTTAGAACAAATATACAATGCCTTATTCTACTATGTTTTGGAGTATATACACCAACTCAGTATGCTCTCTCGTGTAAAATAGAGAAATTTTAATTTTACCCGAATCGAAAAAATCTAAATATTATCAAGGCACCCCAATGTTAAAAACAAAATTGCTCTGGATATAAACTGTCAGAAAAAATATACAATGCCCTATTCTACTCCGTTTTGGATTATATACACCAACACCATATGCTCTATTATGTAAAATACGGAAATTCTATATTTACGCGAATCGAAAATAGTCTAAATATTATCTAGGCACCCCAATGTTATAAGCAAAATTGCCCTGAATATAATCTGTTATAAAAAATATACAATGCCATATTCTACTCTGTTTTGGAGTATATACACCAACTCAGTATGGTTTCTCATGTAAAATACAGAAATTCAAATTTTACGCCAATCGAAAAATTCTAAATATTATCTAGGCACCCAAAAGTTAAAAACAGAATTGCTCTGAATATAATCTGACAGAAAAAATATACAATGCCCTATTCTACTCTGTTTTGGAGTATATACACTAACTCCATATGCTCCCTCATGTAAAATACAGAAATTCTATATTTAAGCAAATAGAAAAAAATGTAAATAATATCTATGCACCCCAAACTTAATAGAAATTGCTCTGAATATAGTCGGTTAGATCAAATATAAAATGCCTTATTCTACTCTGTTTTGGACTATATACACCAACTTAGTATGCTCTCTCATGTAAAATACCGATATCCTAAATTTACGTGAATCGAAAAAATCTAAATATTATCTAGGCAACCCAATGTTAAAAGCAAAATTGCTCTGAATATAATCTGTCAGAAAGAATATACAATGCCCTTTTCTACTCTCTTTTGTAGTATATACACAAACTCAATATGCTCTCTCATGTAAAATACCGAAATTCTAATTTGATGTGAATAGATAAAAATTTAAATATCTAGACGCCACAAAGTTAAAGGAAAATGGCTCTGAATATAGGCTGTTAGAAGAAATATACAATGCCTTATTCGACTCTGTTTTGGAGTATATACAAAAACTCAGTATGCTCTCTCATGTAAAATAACAAAATTTTAACTTTACCCCAATCGAAAAAATCTAAATATTATCTAGGCACCCCAATGTTAATAACAAAATTTCTCTGAATATAATCTGTAAGAAAAAATATACAAATATCTATTCTACTCTGTATTCGAGTATATACACCAACTCAGTATGCTCTCTCATGTAAAATACAGAAATTCTAATTTTATGTGAATTGAGAAAAATCTAAATATTATCTAGCCACCCCAATGTTAAAAGCAAAATTGCTCTGAATATAATCTGTCAGAAAAAATATTCAATTCTCTATTCTACTCTGTTTTGGAGTATATACACCAACTCCATATGCTCTCTCATGTAAAATACAAAAATTCAAATTTTACTTGAATCGAAAAAAATCTAAATAATATCTAGGCGCCCCAAAGTTAAAAGAATATGGCTCTGAATATAGTCTGTTAGAAGAAATATACAATGCCTTATTCTACTCTGTTTTGGAGTATATACACCAACTCAGTAAGCTCACTCATGTAAAATACCGAAATTGTGATTTTATGTGAATCGAAATAAATCTAAATATTATCCAGGCACCGCAATGTTAAAAGCAAAATTGCTCTTAATATAATCCATCAGAAAAATATACAATGCCCTTTTCTACTCTTTTTTGGAGTATATACACCAACTAAATATGCTCTCTCATGTAAGACACAGAAATTCTAATTTTACCCAAATCGAAAAAATCTAAATATTATCTTGGCACCCTAATGTTAACAACAATATTGCTCTGAATATAATCTGTCAGAGAAAATATACAATGCCCTATTCTACTCTGTTTTGGAGTATATTAACCAACTCAGTATGCTCTCTCATGTAAAATACAGAAATTCTAAATTTACGTAAATCCAAAAAAATCTAAATATTATCTAGGCACGACAATGTTAAAAAAAATTGCTATGAAAATAATATGTCAGAAGAAATATACAATGTCCTATTCTACTATTTTTTGGAGTATATTAACCAACTCCATATGCACTCTCATTTAAAATAGAGAAATTCTAATTTTACCGAAATCGACAAAATCTAAATATAATCTAGGCACCCCAATGTGAAAAACAAAATGGATCTGAATATAATCTGTCAAAAAAATATACAATGCCCTATTCTACTCTGTTTTGGAGTATATACAAAACTCAGTATGCTCTCTCATGAAAATTCTGAAATTCTAATTTTACCGGAATCGAAAAAATATAAATATTATCTAGGCACCCCAAAGTTAAAAGCAAAATTGCTGTAAATATAATCTGTCAGGAAAAATATACAATGCTTTGTTCTACTCTGTTTTGTAATATACACACCAACTCAATATGCTCTCTCATGTAAAATATCGAAATTCTAATTTTACGCGAATCAAAAAAAATCTAAATAATATCTAGGCGCCCCAAAGCTAAAAGAAAATGGCTCTGAATATAGTCTGTTAGAAAAAATATACAATGCCTTATTCTACTCTGTTTTAAAGTATATAAACCAATTCAGCATGCTCTCTCATGTAAAATACAGAAATTCTAATTTTACGTGAATCCAAAAAAATGTACATATTATCAAGGCACCCCAATGTTAAAAACAAAATTGCTCTGAAAATAATCTCTCAGAAAAAATATACAATGCAGTATTCTACTTTATTTTGGAGTATATAAACCAAATCCATATGCTCTCTCATGTAAAATAAATTATATATTTAAGAGAATCGAAAAAAATCTAAATATTTTGTAGGCACCCCAATGTTAAAAGGAAAGTTGCTCTTAATATCTTCTGTCAGAAAAAATATACAATGCCCTCTTCTACTCTCTTTGGAAGTATATACACCAACTCAATATGCTCTATCGTGTAAAATAGAGAAATTCTAATTTTACAGGAATCCAAAAAATCTAAATATTATCTAGGCACCCCATCTTAAAAACAAAATTGATGTGAATATAATCTGTCAGAAAAATATACAATGCCCTATTCTACTTTGTATTGGAGTATATAAAAAATTCAGTATGCTCTCTCATGAAAATTCTGAAATTCTCATTTTACCGGAATCGAAAAAAATCTAAATATTATCTCGGCACCCCAATGTGAAAAGCAAAATTGCTCTGAATATAATCTGACAGAAAAAATATACAGTGCCCTTTTCTACTCTGTTTTGGAGTATATACACCAATTCAATATGCTCTCTCATGAAAATACCGAAATTATAATTTTACGTGAATTGAAAAAAATCTAAATAATATCTAGGCTCCCCAAAATTAAAAGAAAATGTCTCTGAATATAGTCTGTTAGAAAAAATATACAATGCTTTATTCTACTTTGTTTTAAAGTATATACACCAACTCAGTATGCTCTCTTATGTAAAATACAGAAATTCTAACTTTACGTGAATTAACAAAAATCTAAATATTATCTAGGAACCTTAATGTTAAAAACAAAATTTCTCTGAAAATAATCTGTCAGTAAAATATAAAGTGCCCTATTCTACTCTGTTTTGGTTTATATACAACAACTCCATATGCTCTCTCATTTAAAATACAGAAATTCTATATTTAAGCGAATTGAAAAAATCTAAATATTATCGAGGCAACCCAATGTTAAAAGCAAATTGCTCAGAATATAGTCTGTCAAAAAAAATATACAATGCCCTTTTTTACACTCTTTTGTAGTATATACACCAACTAACTATGCTCTCTCATGTAAAATACAGAAATTCTATATTTAAGCAAATCGAAAAAATCTAAATATTATCTAGGCACCCCAATGTTAAAAACAAAATTGCTCTGAATATAATCTGTCAGAAAAAATATACAGTGCCCTTTTCTACTCTGTTTTGGAGTATATATACCAACACAATATGCTCTCTCATGTAAAATACCGAAATTCTAATTTTACGTGAATCGAAAAAAATCTGAATAATATCTAAGTACCTCGAACTTAATAGAAATTGGCTCTGAATATAGTCTGTTAGAAAAAATATAAAATGCCCTATTCTACTTTGTTTTGGAGTATATACACCAACTCAGTATGCTCTTTCATGTGAAATACCAAAATTCTAATTTTACGTGAATCGAAAAAAATCTAAATATTATCTAGGCACCACAATGTTAAAAGCAAAATTGCTCTGAATATAATGTGTCAGAGAAAATACAAAATGCCATTTTCTACTCTGTGTTGGACTATATACAGCAACTCCATATGCTCTCTCATGTAAAATACAGAAATTCTATATTTAAGCGAATCGAATAAAATCTAAATATTGTCTAGGCACCCAAATGTAAAAAGCAAATTTGCTCTGAATACAATCCGTCAGAAAAAATATAAGATGCCCTTTTCTACTCTGTTTTGTAGTACATACACCAACTCAATATGCTCTGTCATGTAAAATAACAAATTCTAATTTTATGCGAATCGAAAAAAAATCTAAATATTATCTAGGCGCCACAATGTTAAGAAAAAAATCGCTCTGAATATAATCTGTCAGAAAAAATATACAATGCCCTATTCTACTCTGTTTTGGAGTATATGCAGCACCTCAGTATGCTCTCTCATATAAAATACCAAAATTCTAATTTCACGTGAATCCAAAAAAATCTAAATATTATGTATGCACCCCAACAATAAAAGCAAAATTGCTCTCAATATATTCTGTCAGAGAAAATATGTAATGCCCTATTGTACTCTGTTTTGGAGTATATACACCAACTCAGTATGCTCTCTCATGTAAAATACCGAAATTCTAATTTTACGTGAATCAGAAAAAATCTAAATATTATCTATTCACCCCAAAGCTAAAAGAAAAATTTCTCTGAATGTAATCTTTCAGAAAAAAAGTACAATGCCCTATTTTATTCTTTTTTGGTGTATATACACCAACTCAATATGCTCCGACATGTAAAATAGCGAAATAACAATTTTACGTGAATCGAAAAAAATCTAAATAATATCTAGGCGCTTCAAAGTTAAAAGAAAATGGCACTGAATATAGTCTGTTAGAAAAAATATACAATGCCTTTTTCTACTCTTTTTTAAAGTATATACAAAAACTCAGTATGCTCTCTCAGGTTAAATACCGAAATTCTAAATTTACGTGAACCAAAACAAAATCTAAATATTTTCTAGGCACCCCAATGTTAAAACTAAAATTGCTCTTAATATAATCTGTCAGATAAAATATACAATGACTTATTCCACGCTGTTTTGGAGTATATACACCAACTCTGTATGCTCTCTCATTAAAAATACCGAAATTTTAATTGTACGTGAATCAAAAAAAAATCTAAATAATATCTAGGCGCTTAAAAGTTAAAAGAAAATGGCTGTGAATACAGTCTCTTAGAAAAAATATAAAATGCCTTATTCTACTCTGTTTTGGAGTATATACACCAACTCCATATGCTCTCTCAAGTAAAATACAGAAATTCTATATTTAAGTGAATCGAAAAAAATCTAAATATTATCTAGGCACCCCAATGTTAAAAGCAAAATTGCTCTTAATAAAATCTGTCAGAAAAATTATACAGTGCCCTTTTGTACTCTGTTTTGGAGTATATACACCAACTCAATATTCTCTCTCATATAAAATAACGAAATTCTAATTTTATGCGAATCGAAAAAAATTTAAATAATATCTAGGCACTTAAAAGTTACAAAAAATGGCTCTGAATATAGTCTGTTAGAAAAAATATACAATGCCTTATTTTACTGTGTTTTGGAGCATATACACCAACTCAGAATGCTCTCTCATGTAAAATACCGAAATTCTAATTTTACGTGAATCGAAAAAAATCTAAATAATATCTAGGCACTACAAAGTTAACAGAAAATGGCTCTGAATATAGTATATTAGATAAAATATACAATGCCTTATAGTACTCTGTTGTTTAGTATATACACCAACTCCATATGCTCTCTAATGTTAAGTACAGAAATTCTATATTTAAGCGAATTGAAAAAAATCTAAATATTATCTAGGCACCCCAATGTTAAAATAAAAATTTCTCTGAATATAATCTGTCAGAAAAAATATACAATTCCCTTTTCTACTTTGTTTTGTAGTATATACACCAACTCAGTATGCTCTCTCATGTAAAATACCGAATTTCTAATATTACGTGAATCGAAAAAAAGTCTAAATAATATCTAGGCGCCCCAAAGTTAATAGATAATGTCTATGAATATAGTCTGTTGGAAAAAATATATAATGCCTTATTCTACTCTGTTTTGCAGTATATACACCAACTCAGTATGTTCTTTCATGTAAAATACCGGAATTCAAATTTTACGTGAATCGAAAAAATCTAAACATTATCTAGGCACCCCAATGTTAAAAACGAAATTTCTCTGAATATAATCTGTCAGAAAAAATATACAATGCCCTATTCTACTCTGTTTTGGAGTATGTACACCAACTCAATATGTTCTCTCATGTAAAATACCGAAACTCTCATTTTACGCGAATTGAAAAAAATTTGAATAATATCTAGGCGCCTCAAAGTTAATAGAAAATGGCTCTGAATATAGTCTGTTACAAAAAATATACAATGCCCAATTCTACTCTGTTTTGGAGTGTATACACCAACTCAGTATGCTCTCTCAAGTTAAATACAAAAATTATAAATTTACCCGAATCGCAAAAAATCTAAATATTATCTAGGCACCCCAGTGTTAAAAGCAAAATTGCTCTGAATATAATCTGTCAGAAAACATATACAATTTCCTTTTCTACTCAGTTTTGGAGTATATACACAAACTCCATATGCTCTGTCATGTAAAATACCGAAATTCTATATTTAAGGGAATCGAAAAAAATCTAAACGTTTTCGAGGCACCCCAATGTTAAAAGAAAAATTGCTCTGAATATAATCTGTCAGAAAAAATATATAATGCACTATTGTACTTGGTTTTGAAGTATATATACCAACTCAGTATGTTCTCTCACGTAAAATACCGAAATTCAAATTTTAGGTGAATCCAAAAAAATCTAAATATTATATATGCACCCCAATGTTAATAGCAAAATTGCTCTGAATGTAATCTGTCAGACAAAATATAAAATGTCCTTCTCTACTTTGTTTTGTAGTATATACACCAACTGAATATGCTCTCTCATGTTAAATACTGGAATTCTAATTTTATGAGAATCGAAAAAAATTTAAATAATATCTAGGTGCCCCAAAGTTAAAAGAAAATGGCTTTGAATATAGTCTCTTAGAAAAAATATACAATTCCTTATTCTACTCAGTTTTGGAGTATATACACCAACTCCATATGCTCTCTCATGTAAAATACAGAAATTCTATATTTCAACGAATCGAAAAAAATCTAAACGTTCTCTAGGCACCCCAATCTTAAAAGCAAAATTGCTCTGATTATAATCTGTCAGAGAAAATATACAATGCTTTTTTCTACTCTGTGTTGTAGAATATACACCAACTCAATATGCTCTCTTCTAATTTTACCCGAATGGAAAAAATCAAAATATTATCTAGGAACCCCAATGTTAAAAACAAAATTTCTCTGAATATAATCTCTCAGAAAAAATATGTAATGCACTATTGTACTCCTTTTTGATGTATATACAGCAACTCAGTATGCTCTCTCACGTGAAATACCGAAATTCAAATTTTACGTGAATCAAAAAAAATCTAAATATTATATATGCACCCCAATGTTATAAACAAAATTTCTCTGAGTATAATCTGGTAGAAAAAATACACAATGCCCTATTCTACTCTGTTTTTGAGTATATACACCAACTCTACCTTCTATCTCATGTAAAATAAAGTAATTCTATATTTAATCAATCGAAAATAATTTAAATATTATCTAGGCACGCCAATGTTAAAATCAAAATTGCTCTGAATGTACAATGCCCTTTTCTATTCTGTTTTGGGGTATATACACAAAATCAATATGCTCTCTCATGTAAAATACCGAAATTCTAATTTTACGCAAATCGAAATAAATCTAAATATTATCTAGGTGCCCCAAAGTAAAAAGATAATGGCTCTGAATATAGTCAGTTAGAAAAAATATACAATGCCTGATTCTACTATGTTTTGGAGTATATACACCAACACAGTATGCTCTCTCGTGTAAAATACAGAAATTCTAATTTCACCCGAATCGAAAAAATCTAAATGTTATCTAGGCACCCCAATGTTAAAAGCAAAACTGCTCTGAATATAATCTGTCATAAAAAAATACAGTGCCCTATTCTACTCTGTATTGCAGTATATACACCAACTCAGTATTCTCCCTCATGTAAAATACCGAAATTGTAATTTTACGCGAATCAAAAAAACTAAATAATATCTAGGTGCCCCAAACTTAAAAGAAAATGGCTCTGAATATAGTAAGTTAGAGAAAATATACAATGCCCTATTCTACTCCCTTTTGGGGTATATACAGCAACTCAGTATGCTCTCTCATATAAAATACCGAAATTCTAATTTCACGTGAATTGAAAAAAATCTAAATATTATCTAGGCACCCGAATATTAAAATAAAATTGCTCTGCATATAATGTCTCAGAAAAAATATACAGTGCCCATTTCTACTCTGTTTTGTAGTATATACACCAACTCAATATGATCTCCCATGTAAAATACAGAGATTCTCTATTTAAGCGAATCGAAAACAATCTAAATATTATCTAGGCACTGCAATGTTAAGAACAAAATTGCTCTGAATATAATCTGTCAGAAAAAATATACAATGCCCTATTCTACTCTGTTCTGGAGTATATACACCAACTCCATATGCTCTCTCATGTAAAATACAGAAACTCCATATTTAAGCGAATTGAAAAAAATCTAAATATTATCTAGGAACCACAATGTTAAAAGCAATATTGCTCTGAATATAATCTGTCAGAAAAAATATACAATGCCCTTTTCTACTCTGTTTTGTACTATATACACCAACTCAAAATGCTCTCTTATGTAAAATACTGAAATTCTAATTCTACCCGAATCGAAAAAAATCTAAATATTATCTAGGCAACCCAATGTTAAAAGCAACATTGTTCAGAATATAATCTGTCAGAAAATATATACAATGCCCCATTCTATTCTGTTTTGGAGTATATACACCAACTTAATATGCTCTCTGATGAAAAATACAGAAATCCTATATTTAAGTGTATTGAAAAAAATCTAAATATTATCTAGGCACCCCTTGTTAAAAACAAAATTGCTCTGAATATAATCTGTCAGAGAAAATACAAAATGCCATTTTATACTTTGTGTTAGACTATATACACCAACTCCATATGCTCTCTCATGTAAAATACAGAAATCCTATATTTAAGCGAATCGAATAATATCTAAATATTATCTAGGCACCCCAATGTTAAAAGCAAATTTGCTCTGAATACAATCTGTCAGAAAAAATATAAGATGCCCTTTTCTACTCTGTTTTGTAGTACATACACCAACTCAATATGCTCTCTCATGTAAAATACCAAATTATAATTTTATGCGAATCGAAAAAAAATCTAAATAATATCGAGGCACCCCAAAGTTAAAAGAAAATGGCTCAGAATGTAGTCTGTTTTAAAAAATATACAATGCCTTATTATACTGTGTTTTGGAGTATATACACAAACTCAGTGTGCTCTCTCATGTAAAATAAAGAAATTCTAATTTTAACCGAATCTAAAAAATCTAAATATTATCTAGGCAACCCAATGTTAAAAACAAAATTTCCCTGAATATAATCTGTCAGAAAAAATATACAATGCCGTATTCTACTCTATTTTGGAGTATATACACCAACTCCATATACTCTGTCATGTAAAATACAGAAATTCTATATTTATGCGAATCGAAATAAATCTAAATATTATGTAGGCACTCCAATGTTAAAAACAAAATTTCTATGAATATAATCTGTCAGAAAAAATATGCAATGCCCTATTCTACTCTGTTTTGGAGTATATACACCAACTCCATATGCTCTCTCATGTAAAATACCAAAATTATACTTTTACGTGATTCGAAATAAAGCTAAACATTATCTAGGCACCCGAATGTTAAAAGCAAAATTGCTCTGAATATAATCTGTCAGAATAAATATAGAATGCCCTTTTCTACTCTTTTTGTAGTATATACACCAACTCAATATGCTCTCTCATGTAAAATACAGTAATTATAATTTTACCAAAATTGAAAAAATCTAAATATTATCGAGGCACACCAATGTTAAAAACAAAATTGCTCTGAATATAATTTGTCAAAAAAATATATAATGACTTATTGTACTCGGTTTTGGAGTATATACACCAACTCAGTATGTTCTCTCAGGTAAACAGAAATTCTAATTTTACTTGAATCGAAAAAAATCTAAATATTATCTACGGACCCCAATTTTGAAAGCATAATTGGTCTGAATATAATCTGCCAGAAAAAACATAGAATGCCCTTTTCTACTCTGTTTTGTAGTATATACACCAAGTCAATATGCTCTCTCATGTAACATACCGAAATTGTAATTTTACACTAATCGAAAAAAATCTAAATAATATCTAGGTGCCCCAAAGTTAAAAGAAAGTGGATCTGAATATAGTCTGTTTGAAAAAATATACAATGCCTTATTCTACTCTGTTTTGGAGTATATACACAAACTCAGTATGCTCTCTCATGTAAAATACAGAAAATCTAATTTTACCCGAATCGAAAAGATCTAAATATTATCTAGGAACCCTAATGTTAAAAACAAAATTGCTTTGAATATAATCTTTCTGATAAAATATACAATGCCCTATTCTACTCGGTTTTGGAGTATATACACCAACTCAGTATGCTCTCTCATGTAAAATGCAGAAATTCGAATTTTACATGAATCAAAAATATCCAAATATTATCTAGGTATCCAAATGTAAAAAAGAAAATTGCTCTGAATATAATCTGTCATAAAAAATACACAATGCCCTATTCTACTCTGTTTTGGAATATATACACCAATTCCATATGCTCTCTCAGGTAAAATGCAGAAATTCTATATTTAAGCAAATCGAAAAAAATCTAAATATTATCTAGGCAACCAATGTTAAAAGCAAAATTGCTCTGAATATAGTCTCTCAGAAAAAATATACAATGCTTTTTTCTACTCCCTTTTGGAGTATATACACCAACTCAATATGCTCTCTCATGTAAAATACCGAAATTCTAATTTTAGGCGAATCGAAATAAATCTAAATATTATCTAGGCACCCAAATGTTAAAAGCAAAATTGCTCTGAATATAATCTGTCAGAATAAATATACAATGCCCTTTTCTACTCTTTTTTGTAGTATATACACCAATTCAATTTGCTCTCTCATGTACAATACAGTAATTCTAATTTTACCAAAATCGAAAAATTCTAAATATTTTCGAGGCACCCCAATGTTAAAAACAAAATTGCTCTGTATATAATCTGTCAAAAAAATATATAATGACCTATTCTACTCGGTTTTTTAGTATATACACCAAATCAGTATGCTCTTTCATGTAAACCGAAATTCTAATTTTACTTGAATCGAAAAAAATCTAAATATAATCTATGCACACTAATGTTAAAAACAAAGTTGCGCTTAATGTAATCTGTCAGAGAAAATATACAATGCCCTATTCTAATCTGTTTTAAAGTATATACAACATCTCAATATGCTCTTTTATGTAAAATACAGAAATTCTACATTTAAGCGAATCTAATAAAATCTAAATATTATTTAGGCACCCCAATATTAAAAGCAAAATGGCTCTGAATATAATCTGTCAGAAAAAATATACAATGCCCTTTTCTACTCTGTTTTGTAGTATATACACCAACTCCATATTCTCTCTCATGTAAAATACAGAAATTCTAATTTTACGCGAATCGAAAATGATCTAAATAATATCTAGGTGCCCCAACGTTAAAACAAAATTGCTCTCAATATAGTCTGTTAGAATAAATATACAAAGTTATATTCTACTCTGTTTTGGAGTATATACACCAACTCAGGATGCTCTCTTATGTAAAATACAGAAATTCTAATATGATGTGAATAAAAAAAATCAAAATATTATCTATGCACCCCAATATTGAAAACAAAATTGCTCTGAATATAATCTGTCAGTAAAAATATACAATGCCCTATTCTAATCTTTTTTAAACCATATACACCAAGTCCATATGCTCTCTCATGTAAAATACAGAAATTCTATATTTAAGTGAATCGAAAAAAATCTAAATATTATCTAGGCACCCCAATGTTAAAAGCAAAATTGCACTGATTATAATCTGTCAAAAAAAATATACAAAGCCCTTTTCTACTCAGTTTTGTAGTATATACAGCAACTAAATATGCTTTGTCATGTAAAATACAGATATTCAAATTCTACCCGAATCGAAAAAATCTAAATATTATCTAGGCACCCCAATGTTAAAAGCAAAATTTCTCTGAATATAATCTGTAAGAGAAAATATACAATGCCCTTTTCCACTCTGTTTTGGAGTATATACACCAACTCAATATGCTCACTCATGTAAAATACCGAAATTCTAATTTTATGCGAATCGATATAAATCTAAATAATATCTAGGCACACCAAATATAAAAGAAAATGGCTCTGAATATAGTGTGTTAGAAAAAATATACAATGCCTTATTCTACTCTGTTCTGGAGTATATACACCTACTCAGTATGTTCTCTCATGTAAAATACAGAAAATCTAAATTTTCCCGAATCGAAAAAATCTAAACATTATCTAGGCATCCCAATGTTAAAAGCAAAATTGCTCTGAATATAATCTGTGAGAAAAAATTTACAATGCTCTTTTCTACTCTGTTTTGGAGTATATACACCAAATCAGTATGTTCTCTCATGTAATATACCAAAATTCTAATTTTACGCGAATCGAAAAAAATCTAAATAATATCTAGGCTCCCCAAAGTTAAAAGAAAATGGCTCTGAATATAGTCTGTTAGAAAAAATATACAATACCTTATTCTACTCTATTTTGGAGTATATACAAAAACTCAATATGCTCTCTCATGTACAATATCGAAATTCTAATTTTACGTGAACCGAAAAAAATCTAAATATTATCTAGGTACCCCAAAGTTAAAAGCAAAATTTCTCTGAATATAATCTGTCAGAAAAAATATACAATGTCCTTTTCTACTCTGTTGTGTAGTATATACACAAACTCAATATGCTCTCTCATGTAAAATACAGAAATTCTAATTTTACGTGAATCGAAAAAATATGAATATTATCTAGGCACCCCAATGTTTTAAAAAAAATTGCTATGAATATAATCCGTCAGAGAAAATATACAATTCCCTTTTCTACTCTGTTTTGGAGTATATACACCAACTCAGTATGCTCTCTCATGTAAAATACCAAAATTCTAATTTTATGCGAATCGAAAAAAATCTAAATAATATCTACGCACCCCAAAGTTAAAAGCAGAATTTCTCTGAATATAATCTGTCAAAAAAAATATACAATGCCCTATTCTACTCTGTTTTGGAGTATATACACCAAATCCATATGCTCTCTCATGATAAATACAGAAATTCTATATTTAAGCGAAACGAAAAAAATCTAAATATTATATAGGCACCCGAATGTTAAAAACAAAATTTCTCTGAATATAATCTGTAAGAATAAATATACAATGCCCTATTCTACTCTTTTTTGGAGTATATACAGCAACTCCATATGCTCTCTCATGTAAAATACAGAAATTCTAATTTTACTCGAATCGAAAAAATCTAAATATTATCTAGGAAACGTAATGTTAAAAGCAAAATTGCTCTGAATATAATTTGTCAGAAATAATATACAATACCTTTTTTTACTCTGTTTTGGGGTATATACACCAACTAAATATGCTGTCTAATGTAAAATACCGAAATTCTAATTTTACGCGAATCGAAAAAAACCTAACTATGATCTAGGCACCACAATGTTAAAAGCAAAATTGCTCTGAATATAACCTCTCAGAAAAAATACACAATGCCTTTTTCTACTCTGTTTTGAAGTAAATACACCAACACAATATGCTCTCTCAGGTACAATACCGAAATTGTAATTTTACACTAATCGAAAAAAATCTAAATATTATCTAGGACCCCAATGTTAAAAGAAAATGATTCTTAATATAACCTGTTAATCAAAATATACTATTCCCTTTTCTACTGTGTTTCGCAGTATATACACCAACAGAATATGCTCTCTAATGTAAAATACGGAAATTCTAATTATACGTGAATCGAAATAAATCTAAATATTAACTAGGCACTTCAATGTTAAAAGCAACATTGATCTGAATATAATCTGTCAGAAAAAATATACAATGTTCTTTTCTACTCGGTTTTGAAGTATATACACAAACTCAATATGCTCTCTCATGTAAAATACCGATATTCTAAGTTTATGTGAATCGAAAAAAATCTGAATATTATCTAGGCACCCCAATGTTAAAAGCAAAATTGCTCTGAATATAATCTTTCAGAAAAAAATATACAATACCCTATTCTACTCTGTTTTGGAGTATATACACCAACTCAATACGCTCTCTCATGTAAAATACAGAAATTCTAATTTTACCCGAATCGAAAAAGTCTAAATATAATCTAGGCACACCAATGATAAAAACAAAATTTCTCTGAATATAATCTGTCAAAAAAATATACAATGCCCTATTCTCCTCTGTTTTAAAGTATGTACACCAACTCAGTATACTCTGTCATGTAAAATACCGAAATTCTAATTTTACGTGAATCGAAAAATATCTAAATATTTTCTAGGCACCCCAATGTTAAAGCAAAATTGCTCTGAATACAGTCTGTCATAAAAATTATACAATGCTTTTATCTACACTGTACTGGAGTATATAAACCAACTCCATATGCTCTCTCATGTAAAATACTTACATTCTAATATTACCTGAATTGAAAAAACCCTAAATATTATCTAGGCGCCCCAAAGTTGAAAGAAAATGGCACTGAATATAGTCTGTTAGAAAAAATATACAATGCCTTATTCTACTATGTTTTGGAGTATATACACGAACTCAGTATGCTCTCTCGTGTAAAATAAAGATATTTTAATTTTACCCGAATCAAAAAAATCTAAATATTATCTAGGCACCCCAATGTTAAAAACAAAATTGCTCTGAATATAATCTAGCAGAAAAAATATACAATGCCCTATTCTACTCTGTTTTTGAGTATATACACCAACTCTACCTGCTCTCTCATGTAAAATACAGAAATTCTATTTTTAAGCGAATCGAAAAAAAACTAAATATTATCTAGGCACCCCAATGTTAAAAGCAAAATTGCTCAGAATATCATCTGTCAGAAAAAATATACAAGGCCCTATTCTACTCTGTTTTGGACTACATATACCAAATCAGTATGCTCTCTCATGTAATATAACAAAATTCTAATTTTACCTGAATCGAAAAAAATCTAAATAATATCTAGGTACACCAAAGTTACAAGTAAATGTCTCTAAATATAGTCTGTTAGAAAATATATACAATGCCTTATTCAACTCTGTTTTGGAGTATATACACCAACACAGTATGCTCTCTCATGTAAAATACAGAAATTCTATATTTAAGCAAATCGAAAAAAATCTAAATATTATCTATGCATCCAAATGTTGAAAGCAAAATTTTACGGAATATAATCTGTCAGAAACAATAAACAATGCCCTTTTCTACTCTGTTATGTAGTATATACACCAACTCAGGGTGCTCTCTCATGTAAAATACAGAAATTCTAATTTTACCTGAATCAAAAAAATCTAAATATTATCTAGGCACCTCAGTGTAAAAAAGAAAATTGCTCTGAATATAATCTGTCAGAAAAAATATAAAATGCCCTATTCTATTCTGTTTTGGAGTATATACACCAACTCCATATGCTCTCTCATGTAAAATACAGAAATTCTATATTTAAGCGAATCGAAAAAATCTAAATATTATATATGCACCCCAATGTTAAAAGAAAAATTGGTCTGAATATAATCTGTCAGAAAAAATATACAATGCCCTCTACTTCTGTGTTTTGTAGTATATACACCGACTCCATATGTTCTCCCATGTAAAATACAGAAATTCTATATTTAAGCAAATCAAAAAAAATCTAAATATTATCTAGGCACCCCAATGTTAAAAGAAAAATTGCTCTTAATATAATCTGTCAGAAAAAACATACAATGTACTATTCTACTCTGTTTTGGAGTATATACACAAACTTAGTATGCTCTCTCATGTAAAATACCGAAATTATAATTTTAAATGAATCGAAAAAAATGTAAATATTATCTAGGCTCCCCAATATTAAAAACAAAATCGCTCTGAATGAAATCTCTTAGAAAAAATATACAGTGCCCTTTTCTACTCTGTTTTGTAGTATATACGCCAACTCAATATGCTCTCTCATGTATAGTACCGAAATTCTAATTTTATGCGAATCGACAAAAATATAAATAATATCTAGGTGCCCCAAAGTTAAAGGAAAATGGCTCTAAATATAGTCTGTTAGAAAAAATATACAATGCCTTATTCTACTCTATTTAGGATTATATACACCAATGCAGTATGCTCTCTCATGTAAAATACAGAAATTCTAATTTTACGTGTATCAAAAGAAATCTAAATATTATCTAGGAACACCAATGTAAAAAACAAAATTGCTCTGAATATAACATGTCAGAAAAATTATACAATGACCTATTCTACTCTGTTTTGGAGTATATACACCAACTCAGTATGCTCTCTCATGTAAAATACAGAAATTCTATATTTAAAAGAATCGAAAAAAATCTAAATATTATCCAGGCACCCGAATGTTAAAAGCAAAATTGCTCTGAATATAATCTGTCAGAAGAAATATACAATGCCCCTTTTTACTCTCTTTTGGAGTATATAAACCAACTCAATATGCTCTCTCATGTAAAATACAGAAATTCTAATTTTACCCAATTCGAAAAAATCTAAATATTATCTAGGCACCCCAATGTTAAACGCAAAATTGCTCTGAATATAATCTGTCAGAAAAAATATACAATGCCCTTTTCTACACTGTTTTTTAGTAGAAACAGCAACTCAATATGCTCTGTCATGTAAAATACAGAAATTCGAATTCCACCGGAATCGAAAAAATCTAAGTATTATCAAGGTACCCCAAAATTAAAAGCAAAATTGCTCTGAATATTATCTGTCATAAAAAATATATAATGCCCTATTCTACTTTGTTTTGGAGTATATACACCAACTTCACATGCTCTCTCATGTTAAATACAGAAATTCGATATTTAAGCGAATCGAAAAAATCTAAATATTATCTAGGCACGCCAATGTTAGAAACAAAATTGCTCTGAATATAATCTGTCAGAAAAAATATACAATGTTCTATTCTACTCTGTTTTGGAGTATATACACAAACTCAGTATGCTCTTTCATGTAAAACACCCAAATTATAATTTTAAATGAATCCCCAATGTTAAAAACAAAATTGCTCTGAATGAAATCTGTCAGAAAAATATACAATACCCTTTTCTACTCTGTTTTGTACTATATACACAACTTCCATATGCTCTGTCATGTAAAATACAGAAATTCTAAATTTACGCGAATTGAAGAAAATCTAAATAATATCTAGGCGCCTCAAAGTTAAAAGAAAATGTCTCTGAATATAGTCTGTTAAAAAAAAAGAATGCCTTATTCTACTCAGTTTTGCAGTATATATACAAACTCAATATGCTCTCTCATGTAAAATACAGAAATTCTAATTCTACCCGAATCGACAAAATCTAAATATTATCTATGCACCCCAATGTTAAAAACAAAATTGCTCTGAATATAATCTGTCAGAAAAAATATACAATGCCCTATTCTAATCTGTTTTAGGGTATATACACCAACTCCATATGCTCTCTCATTTAAATACAGAAATTCTACATTTCAGCGAATCGAAAAAAATCTAAATATTAGCTAGGCACCACAATGTTAAAAGCAAAGTTGCTCTGAATATAATCTGTCAGAAAATATATACAATGATCTTTTCTACTTGGTTTTGTAGTATATACACCAAATCAATATGCTCTCTCATGTAAAATACAGAAATTCTAATTCTACTCGAATCGAAAAAAACTAAATATTATCTAGGCCCCCCAATGTTAAAAGCAAAATTGCTCTTAATATAATCTGTAAGAGAAAATATACAGTGCCCTTTTCTACTCTGTTTTAAAGTATATACACCAACTCAATATGCTCTCTCATGTAAAATAACATAATTCTAATTTTAGGCGAATCAAAAATAATCAAAATAATATCTAGGCGCCCCAAAGTTAAAATAAATTGGCTCTGAATATAGTCTGTTAGAAAAAATATACAATGCCTTATCCTACTCTGTTTTGGAGTATATAAACCAACTCAGGGTGCTCTCGCATGTAAAATACAGAAATTCGAATTTTACCCAAATCGAAAAAATCTAAATATTATCTAGGGACCCCAGTGTTAAAAAAAATTGCTCTAAATATATTCGGTCAGAAAAAATATACAATGCCCAATTCTACTCTGTTTTGGAGTAAATACACCCACTCTCTATGCTCTCTCATGTAAAATACAGAAATTCTATATTTATGCGGATCGAAAAAAATCTAAATATTATCTAGGCACCCCAATGTTAAAAGCAAAATTGCACTGATTATAATCTGTCAAAAAAAATATACAATGCCCTTTTCTACTCTGTTTTGGAGTATATACACTAACTAAATATGCTCTCTCATGTAAAATACCGAAATTCTACTTTTACCTGAATCGAAAAAAATCTAAATAATATCTAGACGCCGCAAAGTTAAAAGAAAACGGCTCTGAATATAGTCTGTTAGATAAAATATACAATACCTTATTCTACCCTTTTTTGGAGTATATACACCAACTCAGTATGCTCTCTCATGTAATTTACAGAAATTCTAATTTTACGTCAATCAAAAGAAATCTAAATATTATCTAGGCACTCCAATGTTTAAAACAAAATTGTTCTGAATATAATCTTTCAGAAAAAATATACAGTGCCCTATTCTACTCTGTTTTAAAGTATATACACCAACTCCATATGCTCTCTCATGTAAAATACGAAAATTCTATGTTTAAGCAAATCGAAAAAAATCTAAATAATATATAGGCACCCCAATTTTAAAAGCGAAATTGCGCTGGATATAATTTGTCAGAAAAAATATGCAATGCCCATTTCCACTCGGTTTTGTAGTATATACACCAACTCAATATGCTCTCTCATGTAAAATACCAAAATTATACTTTTACACGAATCGAAAAAAATCTAAAAAATATCTAGGCACCCCAAAGTTAAAAGAAAATGGCTGTGAATATAGTCTGTTAGAAAAAATATACAATACCTTATTCTACTCTGTTTCGGAGTATATACACCATCTCAGGGTGCACTCTCATGTAAAATAGAGAAATTCTAATTTTACTGGAATCGAAAAAATCTAAATATTATCTAGGCACCCGAAAGTGAAAAACAAAATCGCTCTGAATATAATCTGTCAGAAAAATATACAATGCCTTATTCTACTCTGTTTTGGAGTATATACACCAACTCCATATGCTCTCTCATGCAAAATACAGAAATTCTAATTTTACGTGAATCAAAAAAAATCTAGATATTATCTAGGCAACCCAATGTTAAAAGCAAAATTGCTCAGAATATTATCTGTCAGAAAAGATATACAATGCCCTTTTCTACTCTGTTTCGTAGTATATACACCAACTCAATATGCTCTCTCATGTAAAATACAAAAATTCTAAATTTACCCGAACCAAACTAATCCAAATATTATCTAGGCACTGCAATGTTAAAAGCAAAATTGCTAAGAATATAATCTGTCAGAAAAAATATACAATGCCCTCTTCTATTCTGTTTTGTAGTATAAACACAAACTCAATATGCTCCGTAATGCAAAATACAGAAATTCTTATTCTATCCGAATCGAAAAAAATCTAAATATTATCTAGGCACCCCAATGTTAAAACCAAAATTGCTCTAATATCATCTGTCAGAAAAAATATACAATGCTTTTTTCTACTCTGTTTTGGAGTATATACACCAACGCAATATGCTCTCTAGTGTAAAATACCGAAATTCAAATTTTAGGTGAATCAAGATAATCTAAATAATATCTAGGCGCCCCAAAGTTAAAAGAAAATGTCTCTGAATATAGTCTGTTAGAAAAAATATACAATGCCTTATTCTACTCTGTTTTGGAGTATATACACCAACTCAGTATGCTCTCTCATGTAAAATACAGAAATTCTAATTTTATGTGAATTGAAAAAAATCTAAATATTATTTAGGCACCCCAATGTTAAAAACGAAATTGCTCTGAATAAAATCTGTCAGAAAAATATATAATGCCCTTTTCTACTGTGTTTTGTAGTATATACACCAACTCAATATGCTCACTCACGTAAAATACAGAAATTCAAATTTACACGAATCGAAAAAAATGTAAACAAATTCTAGACATCCCAAAGATAAAAGAAAATGGCTCTGAATATAGTGTGTTAGAAAAAAAATACATTGCCTTATTCTACTCTTTTTTGAAGTACATACACCAACTCAGTGTGCTCTCTCATGTAAAATACAGAAATTCTAAATTTACTTGAATCAAAAATAATCTAAATATTATCTATGCACCCCAATGTTAAAAACAAAATTGCTCTGAATATAATCTGTCAGATAAAATATACAATGCCCTATTCTACTCTCTTTTAAAGTATATACACCAACTTCATATGCACTCTCATGTAAAATACAAAAATTCGATATTTAAGCGAATCGAAAAAAATCTAAATATTATCTAGGCACCCGAATGTTAAAGCAAAATTGCTCTGAATATAATCTGTCAGAAAAAATATACAATGCCCTTTTCTACTCTGTTTTGGAGTATATACACCAACTCAACATGCTCTCTCATGTAAAATACCGAAAGTCTAATCTTAGGCGAATTAAAAAAGATCTAAATAATATCTAGGCACCCCAAAGTTAAAAGAAAATGGCTCTGAATATAGTCTGTTAGAAAAAATATACAATGCCTTATTCTACTCTGTTTTTGAGTATATACAGCAACTCAGGATGTTATCTCATGTAAAATATAAAATTCTAATTTTTTCCGAATCGAAATAATCTACATATTATCTAGGCAACCCAATGTTAAACACAAAATTGCTCTGAATATAATCTGTCACAATAATTATAAAATGCCCTATTCTACTCGGTTTTAAAGTATATACAACAACTCAGTATGCTCTCTCATGGAAAATACCAAAATTCTAATTTTAAGTGAATCGATAAACTTCTAAATATTATCTAGGCACCGCAATGTTAAAAACAAAATTGCTCTGAATAAAATCTGTCACAAAAAATGTACAATGCCATTTTCTACTCGGTTTGGAGTATATACACCAACTCCATATGCTCTCTCATGTAAAATACAGAAATTCTAATTTTCCGCGAATCGAGAAAAATCTAAATATTATCTAGGCACCCCAATGTTAAAAGAAAAATTGCTCTGAATATAATATGTCAGAAAAAATATACAATGCCCTTTTCTACTCTGTTTTGTAGTATATACACCAACACAATATGCTCTGTCATGTAAAATACAGAAATTCTAATTCTACCCGAATCGGAAAAATCTAAATATTATTTAATCAACCCAACGTTAAAAACAAAATTGCTCTGAATATAATCTGTCATAAAAAATATACAATGCCCTATTCTACTATATTTTGTATTATATATACCAACTCAATATGCTCTTTCATGTAAAATACAGAAATTCTATATTTAAGCGAATCGAAAAATATCTAAATATTATCTAGGCACCCCAATGTTAAAAGCACAATTGCTCTGAATATAATCTGTAAGAGAAAATACACAATGCCATTTTCTACTCTGTTTTGTAGTATATACACCAACACAATATGCTCTGTCATGTAAAATACAGAAATACCAATTTTACCCGAATCGAAAAAATCTAAATATTATGAAGGCACGCCAATGATAAAAACAAAATTGCTCTAAATATAATCTGTCAGAAAAAATATACAATGCCCTATTCTACTCTCTTTTGGAGAATATACACCAACTTAGTATGCTCTGTCATGTAAAATACCGAAATTCTAATTTTACGTGAATCGAAAATAATCTAAATATTATCTAGGCACTCTAATGTTTAAAACAAAATTGCTCTGAATATAATCTGTCAGAAAAATTATATAAAGCCCTATTCTACTCTGTTTTCGAGTATATACACCAACTCCATATGCTCCCTCATGTAAAATACAGAAATTCTATAATTAAGCGAATCGAAAATAATCTAAATATTATCTAGGCACCTCAATTTTAACAGCAAAATTTCTCTGAATATAATCTGTCAGAAAAAATATACAATGCCCTATTCTACTCTGTTTTAGTGTATATAAAGCAACTCAGTATGCTCTCTCATGTAAAATACAGAAATTCAATATTTAAGTGAATCGAAAAAATTTAAATATTATCTAGGCACCCGAATGTTAAAAGCAAAATTGCTCTAAATATAATCTGTCAGAAAAAATATACAATGCCCTTTTCTACACTGTTTTTAGTATATACACCAATTCAATATGCTCTCTCATGTAAAATACAGAAATTCAAATTTTACCCGAATCGAAAATATCAAAATATTATGTAGGCACCCCAATGTTTAAAACAAAATTGCTTTGAATATAATCTGTCAGAAAAAATATAAAATGCCCTATTCTACTCTGTTTTGGAGAATATACATCAACTCCATATGCTCTTTCATGTAAAACACAGAAATTCTATATTTAAGAGAATTGAATAAAACGTAAATATTATCTAGGCACCCCACGTTAAAAAAAAATTGCTCTGAATATAATCTGTCAGTGAAAATACACAATGCCATTTTCTACTCTGTTTTGCATTATATAAACCAACTCAATATGCTCTTTAATGTAAAATACAGAAACTCTAACTTTACCCGAATTGAAAGAATCTAAATATTATGTAGGCACGCCAATGTTAAAAACAAAATTGCTCTGAATATAATCTGTCAGAAAAAATATACAATTCTTTATTCTACTCTGTTTTGGAGTATATAGACCAACTCAGTATGCTCTCTCATGTAAAATATTGAAATTCTAAGTTTATGTGAATCGAAAAAAAATCTAAATATTATCTACACACCCCAATGTTAAAAACAATATTGCTCTGAATATAATCCGTCAGAAAAACTATACAATGCCCTATTCTACTTTGTTTTTGAGTATATACACCAACTCCATATGCTTTCTCATGTAAAATACAGAAATTCTACATTTAAGCCAATCGAAAAAAATCTAAATATAATCTAGGCACCTCAATGTTAAAAGCAAAATTTCTCTGAATACAATCTGTCAGAAAAAATATACAATGCCTTATTCTACTCTGTTTTGGAGTATATACACCAACTCCATATGCTCTCTTATGTAAAATACAGAAATTCTAAAGTTAAGGAAAACAAAATATATCTAAATATTATCTAGGCAACCCAATGTAAATAGCAAAATTTATCTGAATATCATCTGTCAGAAAAAATACACAATTGCATTTTCTACTTTGTTTTGTAGTATATACACCAACTCAATATGCTCTCTCATGTAAAATTTCAAAATTCTAATTTTACACGAATCAAAAAAAATCTAAATAATATTTAGGCGCCCAAAAGTTTAAAGAAAATGGCTCTTAATATAGTCTGTTAGAAAAAATATACAATGCCTTATTCTACTCTGTTTTGGAGTATATACACCAACTCAGTATGCTCTCTCATGTAAAATACAGAAATTCTAATACTACCCAAATCGAAAAAATCTAAATATTATCTAGGCACCCCAATGTTAAAAGCAAAATTTCTCTTAATGAAATCTGTCATAAAAAATATAGAATGCCCTGTTCTACTTTGTTTTGGAGTATACACACCAACTCCATATGCTCTCTTATGTAAAATACCGAAATTCTAATTTTAGGCGAATCAAAAAAAATCTAAATAATATCTAGGCGCTCCAAAGTAAAAAGAAAATGGCTCTGAATATAATCTGTTAGAAAAAATATACAATGCCTTATTCTACTTTGTTTTGGAGTATATACACGAACTCAGGATGCTCTCTCATGTAAAATACAGAAATTCTAATTTTACCCGAATCGAAGAAATCTAAATATTATCTAGGCACCTCAATGTTAAAAACAAAATTGCTCTGAATATAATCTGTCAGAAAAAATATACAATGCCCTATTCTACTCTGTTTTAGAGTATATACACCAACTCAGTATGCTCTCTCATGTAAAATACAAAAATTCTACGTTTAAACGAATCGAAACAAATCTAAATATTATCTAGGCACTCCAATGTTAAAAGAAAATAGCTCTGAATATAATCTGTCATAAAAAATATACAATACCCTTTTCTACTCTGTTTTGTAATATATACACCAATTCCATATGCTCCATTATGTAAAACACAGAAATACTATATTTAAGCGAATCGAAAGAAATCTAAATATTATCTAGGCACCCCAATGTTATAAGCAAAATTGCTCTGAATATAATCTGTCAGAGAATATACACAATGCCCTTTTCTACTCTGTTTTGTAGTATGTACACCAACTCAATATGCTCTCTCATATAAAATTCCGAAATTCTAATTTTACGTGAATCGGAAAGAATCTAAATAATATCTAGGCTCCCCAAAGTTAAAAGAAAATGGCTCTGAATATATTCTGTTAGAAAAAATATACAATGCCTTATTCTACTCTGTTCTGGAGTATATACACCAACTCAGGATGCTCTGTCATATAAAATAGAGAAATTCTAATTTTACCCAAATCGCAAAAATCTAAATATTATCTAGGCACCCCAATGTTAAAAACAAAATTGCTCTGAATATAATCTGTCAGAAAAAATATAAGATGCCCTATTCTAATCTGTTTTAAAGAATATACACCAACTCCATATGCTCTCTCTTGTAAAATACAGAAATTCTATATTTCAGCGAATCGAAAGAAATCTAAATATTATCTAGGCACACCTATGTTAAAAGCAAAGTTGCTCTGAACATAATCTGTCAGAAAAAATATACAATGCTCTTTTCTACTCGGTTTTGTAGTATATACACCAACTCAATATGCTCTGTCATGTAAAATACAGAAATTCTAATTCTACTCGTATCGAAAAAAACTAAATATTATCTAGGCCCCCTGATGTTAAAAGCAAAATTTCTCTGAATATAATCTGTAAGAGAAAATATGCAATGCCCTTTTCTACTCTGTTTTGGAGTATATACACTAACTCAATATGCTCTCTCATGTAAAATACCAAAATTCTAATTTTAGGCGAATAAAAAAAAATCAAAATAATATATAGGTGCCCCAAAGTTAAAATAAAATGGATCCGAATATAGTCTGTTAGAAACAATACACAATGCCTTATTCTACTCTGTTTTGGAGTATATACACCAAGTCAGGTTGCTCTCGAATGTAAAATACAGAAATTCTAATTTTACCCAAATCGAAAAAATCTAAATATTATCTAGGCACCCCAGTGTTAAAAAAAATTGCTCGAAATAGAATCCGTCAGAAAAAATATACAATGCCCTATTCTACTCTGTTTTGGAGTAAATACACCCACTCCATATGCTCTTTCATGTAAAATACAGAAATTCTATATTTATGTGAATCGAAAAAATCTAAATATATTCTACGCACCCCAATGTTAAACACGAAATTGCTCTGAATACAATCTGTGATAAAAAATATACAATACACTACTCTACTCTGTTTTGGAGTATACACACCAACTCAATATGCGCTCTCATGTAAAATACAGAAATTACATATTTAAGCGAATCGAAAAATATCTAAATATTATCTAGGCACCCCAATGTTAAAAGAAAAATTGGCCTGAATATAATCTGTCAGAGAAAATACAAAATGCCATTTTCTACTCTGTTTTGTTTATATACACCAACTCAATATGCTCTTTCATGTAAAATACAGTAACTCTAATTTTACCCGAATCGAAAAAATCTAAATATTATGTAGGCACGCCAATGTTAAAAACAAAATTGCTCTGAATATAATGTGTCAGAAAAAATATACAATGCCCTATTCTACTTTGTTTTGGAGTATATACACCAACTCAGTATGCTCTCTCATGTTATATACCGAAATTCTCATTTTACGTGAATCAAAAAAAATCTAAATATTATCTAGGCTCCCCAATGTTAAAAACAATATTGCTCTGAATATAATCTGTCAGAAAACTTTTACAATGCCCTATTCTGCTCTTTATTGGAGTATATACACCAACTTCATATGCTCTCTCATGTAAAATAAGAAATTCTATATTTAAGCGTATCGAAAAAAATCTAAATATTATCTAGGCTCCTCAATGTTGAAAGCAAAATTTCTGTGAATATAATCTGTCAGAAAAAATATACAAAGCCCAATTCGACTCTGTTTTGGAGTACATACACCCACTCAGTGTGCTCTCTCAAGTAAAATACAAAAATGCAAATTTTACGCAAATCGAAAAAACGCTAAATAAAATCTAGAAGCCCCAAAGATTAAAGAAAATGGCTCTGAATATAGTCTGTTAGAAAAAGAAATACATCGCCTTATTCTACTCTTTGTTGTAGTACATACACCACCTACGTGTGCTCTCTCATGTAAAATACAGAAATTGTAATTTTACTTGAATCAAAAATAATCTAAATATTATCTAGGCATCCCCATGTTAAAAAAAATTGCTCTGAATATAATCTGTCATATCAAATATACAATGCCCTTTTCTACTCTGTTTTGTAATATATACACCAACTCAATATGCTCTCTCATGTAAAATACAGAAATTCTAATTTTACCCAATTCGAAAAAATCTAAATATTATCTAGGCACCTCAGTGATAAAAAGAAACTTGCTCTGAATATAATCTGTCAGAAAAAATATACAATGCCCTATTCTACTCTGTTTTGGAGTATATACACCAACTCCATATGCTCTCTCACGTAAAATAGAGAAATTCTATATTTAAGCGAATCGAGAAAAATTTAAATATCATCTAGGCACCCCAATGTTAAAAGAAAAATTGCTCTGAATATAATCTGTCAGAAAAAATATACAATGCCCTTTACTTCTTTATTTGCTAGTATATTCACCAACTCAATATGCTGTCTCATGTAAAATACAGAAATTCTATATTTAAGCGAATCAAAACAAATCTAAAAATTATCTAGGTAACCCAATGTTAAAAGAAAAATTGCTCTGAATATAATCTGTCAGAAAATATATACAGTGCCCTTTTCTACTCTGTTTTGTAGTATATACACCAACTCAATATGCTCTCTCATGTAAAATACCGAAATTCTAATTTTACGTGAATCGAAAAAAATCAAAATAATATCTAGGCACCCCAAAGTTAAAAGAAAATGGCTATGAATATAGTCTGTTAGAAAAAATATAAAATGCCTTATTCTACTCTGTTTTGGAGTACATACACCAACTTAGTATGCTCTCTCATTTAAAATACAGAAATTCTAATTTTACGTGTATCGAAAAAATTCTAAATATTATCTAGGCACCCCAATGTTAAAAGCAAAATTGCTCTGAATATAATCTGTCAGAATAAATGTACAATGCACTTTTCTACTTTGTATTGTAGTATATACCCCAACCCAATATGCTCTCTCATGTTAAATACAGAAATTCTAATTTTACCCGAATCAAAAAATTCTAAATATTATCTAGGCACCCCAATGTTAAACGCAAAAGTGCTCTGAATACAATCTGTCAGTAAAAATATACAATGTTCTTTTCTACTCTGTTTTGTAGTATAAACACCAACACAATATGCTCTGTCATGTAAAATACAGAAATTCGAATTCCACCGGATACGAAAAAATCTAAATATTATCTAGGCACCATAATGTTAAAAGCAATATTGCTCTGAATATAATCTGTCAGAAAAAATATACAATGCCCTATTCTACTCTGTTTTAAAGTATATAAACCAACTCCATATGCTCTCTCATGTAAAATACAGAAATTCTAATTCTACCCGAATTGAAATAATGTAAATATTATCTAGGCACCCCAATGTTAAAAACAAAATTGCTCTGAATATCATCTGGGAGAAAAAATATACAATGCCCTATTCTACTCTGTTTTGGAGTATGTATACCAACTCAGTAGCTCTGTCATGTAAAATACAGAAATTCTAAATTTACGTGAATCGAAAAAAATCTAAATATTATCCAGGCACCCCAATGTTAAAAGCAAAATTGCTCTGAATATAATCTCTCAGAAAAAATATACAATGCCCAATTCTACTCTGTTTTAGGGTATATACACCAACTCCACATGCTCTCTCATGTAAAATACCAAAATTCTAATTTTACGAGAATCAAAAAAAGTCTAAATAATATCTAGGCACCTCAAAGTTCAAAGAAAATGAGTCTGAATATAGTCTGTTAGAAAAAATATACAATGCCCTATTCTACTCTGTTTTAAAGTATATAAACCAACTCCACATGCTCACTCATTTAGAATAGAGAAATACAAATTTTAACTGAATCGAAATAATCTAAATATTATCTAGGCAACCCAATGTTAAAAGCAGCATTGCTCTGAATATAATCAGTTAGAAAAAGTATACAATGCCCCATTCTACTCTGTTTTGGAGTATATACACCAACTCAATATGCTCTCTCATATAAAATACAGAAATTCTATATTTAAGCGTATTGAAAAAAATCTAAATATTATCTATGTACCCCTTGTTAAAAACAAAATTTCTCTGAATATAATCTGTCAGAAAAAATATACAATACCCTATTCTACTCTGTTTTGGAGTATATACACCAACTCAATATGTTCTCTCATGTAAAATACAGAAATTCTAATTTCACGTGAATCGAAATAAATCTAAAGGATATCTATGCGCCCCAAAGTTAAAAGAAAATGTCTCTGAATATATTCTGTTAGAAAAAATACACAATGTCTTATTCTACTCTGTTTTGGAGTATACACACCAACTCAGTATGCTCTCTCATGTAAAATACAGAAATTCTAATTTTACCAGAATCGAAAAAATCTAAATATTATCTAGGCACCCCAATGTTAATAACAAAATTGCTCGTAATATAATCTATCAGAAAAAATATACAATGCTTTATTCTACTTTGTTTTAAAGTATCTACACCAACTCCATATGCTCTCTCATGTAAAATACAGAAATTCTGTATTTAAGCAAATCGAATATAATCTAAATATTATCTAGGCAACCCAATGTTAAAAGCAAAATTGCTCTGAATATAATCTGTCAGAAAAAATATACAATGCCCTTTTCTACTCTATTTTGGAGTATATACGCCAATTCCATATGCTCTCTCATGTAAAATACAGAAATTCTACTTTTAAGCGAATCGAAAAAAATCTAAATAATATCTAGGCGCCCCAAAGTTAAAAGAAAATGGCTCTGAATAATATGTTAGAAAAAATATACAATGCCTTATTCTACTATATTTTGGAGTATATACACAAACTCACTCTGGTCTCTCGTGTAAAATACAGAAACTAATTTTACCGGAATCGAAAAAATCTAAATATTATCAAGGCACCCCAATGTTAAAAACAAAATTTAGCTGCATATAAACGCTCAGAAAAAATATACAATGCCTTATTCTACTCTTTTTTTGAGTATATACACCAACTCTACATGCTCTCTCATGAAAAATACAGAAATTCTATATTTAAGCAAATCAAAAAAAAATCTAAATAATATCTAGGCGCCCCAAAGTTAAAAGAAAATGGCTCTGAATATAGTATGTTAGAAAAAATATACAATACCTTATTCTACTATGTTTTGGAGTATATACACCAACTCAGTATGCTCTCTCGTGTAAAATAGAGAAATTCTAATTTTACCCGAATCAAAAAAATCTGAATATTATCAAGGCACCCCAATGTTAAAAACAAAATTGCTCTGGATATAAACTCTAAGAGAAAATATACAATACCCTATTCTACTCTGTTTTGCGTATATACACCAACTCTACATGCTCACTCATGTAAACTACAGAAATTCTATATTTAAGCGAATAGATAAAAATCTAAATATTATGTAGGCACCCTAATGTTAAAAACAAAATTGCTCTCAATATAATCTGTCAGAAAAAATATACAATGCCCTTTTCTACTCTGTTTTGGAGTGTATACACCAACTCAGTATGCTCTTTCATGTAAAATACCGAAATTCTAATTTTACGTGAATCGAAAAAAATCTAAATATTATCTAGGCACCCCAATGTCTAAAGCAAAATTGCTCTTAATATAATCTGTCTGACAAAATATACAATCTTTTTTTCTACTTTGTTTTAAAGTGTATACACCAACTCAATATGCTCTCTCATGTAAAATACCGAAATTCTTACTTTATGCGAATCGAAAAAAATCTAAATAATATTTAGGCACCACAATGATGAAAACAAAATTTCTCTGAATATAATCTGTCAGAAAAAATATACAATGCCCTATTCTACTCTATTTTGTAATATATACACCAACTCCATATGCTGTCTTATGTAAAATACAGAAATTCTAATTTTAGCAGAATCGAAATAATCTAAATATTATCTAGGCATCCCAATGTTAAAAACAAAAATGCTCTGAATTTAATCAGTTAGAGAAAATATACAATGCCCTATTTTACTCTGTTTTGGAGTATGTACACAAACTCAATATGCTCTCTTAAGTAAAATAACGAAAATCTAATTTTACGCGAATAGAAACAAATCTGAATAATAACAAGGCGTTCCAAAGTTAAAAGAAAATGGGTCTGAATATAGTCTGTTAGAAATAATATACAATGCCTTATTCTACTCTGTTTTGGAGTATATACACCAGTTCACTATGCTCTCTCATGTAAAATACAAAAATTCTATATTTAAGCGAATCGGAAAAAATCTAAATATTATCTAGGCACCCCAATGTTAAAAGCAAAATTGCTCTGAATATAGTCTGTCAGAAAAAAATATACAATGCCATTTTCTACTCTGTTTTGTAGTATATACATCAACTCAATATGCTCTCTCATGTAAAATACAGAAATTCTAATTTTACCCGAAGCGAAAAAATCTAAATATAATCTAGGCACCCCATGTGAAAAACAAAATTGCGTTGAATATAATCTGTCAGAAAAAATATAGAATGTCCTATTCTACTCTGTTTTGGAGTATATACACCAACTCCATATGCTCTCTCATGTAAAATACAGAAATTCTATATTTAAGCTAATCGAAAGAAATCTAAATATTATCTAGGCACCCCAATGTTAAAAACAAAATAGCTCTGAATATAATCTGTCAGATAAAATATACAATGCCCTATTCTACTCTGTTTTGGAGTATATACACGAACTCCATATGCTCTCTCATGTAAAATACAAAAATTCTATGTTTAAGTGAATCGAAAAAAATCTAAATATTATCTAGGGACCCCATTGTTAAAAGCAAAATTGCTCTGAATATAATCTGTCAGAAAAAATATACAATGCCCTTTTCTACTCTGTTTTCGAGTATACACACCAACTCAATATGCTCTCTCATGTAAAATACAGAAATTCAAATTTTACCACAGTCGAAAAAATCTACATATTATCTAGGCAACCGAATGATAAAAAAAAAAATTGCTCTGAATATAATCTCTCATAAAAAATATACAATGCCCTATTCTACTTAGTTTTGGAGTATATACACCAACTACATCTTGTCTCTCATGTAAAATACAAAAATTCTAATTTTACGCAAATCGAAAAAAATCTAAATAATATCTAGGCGCCCCAAAGTTAAAAGAAAATGGCTCTGAATATAGTCTGTTAGAAAAAATATACAATGCCTTATTCTACTCTGTTTTGGAGTATATAAACCAACTCAGTATGCTATCTCATGTAAAATACGGAAATTTTAATTTTACGCGAATCGAAAAAAATCTAAATAATATCTAGGCGCCCCAAACTTAAAAGAAAATGGTTCTGAATATAGTCTGTTAGAAAAAATGTAAATTGCCTTATTCTACTCTGTTTTGGAGTATATACACCAACTCAGTATGCTCTCTCATGTAAAATACAGAAATTCTAATTGTACCCGAATCGAATAAATCTAAATATTATCTATACACCAAAATGTTGAAAACAAAATTGCTCAGAATATCGTCTGTCAGAAAAAATATACAATGCCCTATTCTACTCTGTTTTGGAATATATACACCAAGTCAGTATGCTCTCTCATGTAAAATACAGAAATTCTAATTTTATGAGAATCGAAAAAAATTTAAATATTATCCAGGCAACCCATGTTAAAAACAAAATTTCTCTTAATATAATCTGTGAGAAAAAATATACAATGCCCTATTCTACTCTGTTTTGGAGTATATACACCAACTCCATATGCTCTCTTATGTAAAATACAGAAATTCTATATTTAAGCGAATCTAAAATAATCTAAATATTATCTGGGCATCTCAATATTAAAAAAAATTGCTCTGAATATAATCTGTCAGGGAAAATATACAATGCCCTATTCTACTCTGTTTTGAAGTATATACATTAACTCCATATGCTCTGTCATGTAAAATACAGCAATTCTATATTTAAGCGAAACAAAAATAATCTAAATAATATCTAGGCACCCCAATGTTAAAAACAAAATTGCTCTGAATATAATGTGTCAGAAAAAATATACAATTCCCTATTCTACTCTGCTTTGGAGTATATACACCAACTCCATATCCTCTCTTATGTAAAATACAGAAATCCTATATTTAAGCGAATCGAAAAAAATCTGAGTATTATCTATGCAACCCAATGTCAAAAGCAATATAGCTCTGAATATAATCTGTCAGAAAAATATACAATGCCCTACTCTACTTAGTTTTAGAGTATATACACCAACTCAATATGCTCTCTCATGTAAAATACCGAAATTCTAAATTTACTGAAATCGAAAAAAATCTAAATAATATGTAGGCGACAAAAAGTTAAAAGAAAATGGCTCAGTATACAGTCTGTTTCAAGAAATGTAGAATGCCTTATTCTACTCTTTTTTGGAGTATATACACCAACTCAGTTTGCTCTCTCATGTAAAATACCGAAATTCTAATTGTACCCGAATCGAAAAAAATCTAAATATTATCTAGGCAACCCAATGTTAAAAACAAAATTGCTCTGAATATACTCTGTCAGAAAAAATATACAATGCCCTATTCTACTGTATTTTGGAGTATATACACCGACTCCATATGTTCTCTCATGTAAAATACAGAAAATCTACCTTTAAGCGTATCGAAAAAATCTAAGTATTATCTAGGCACGCCAATGTTAAAAACAAAATTGCTCTGAATATAATCTGTCCGAAAAAATATACATTACCCTTTTCTACTCTGTTTTGGAATATATACACCAACTCCATATGCTCTCTCATGTAAAATACAGAAATTCTAATTTAACGCGAATCGAAAAAAATCTAAATAATATCTAGGCGCCCCAAAGTTAAAAGAAAATTGCTCTGAATATAGTCTGTTAGAAAAAATGTACAATGCCTTATTGTACTCTGTTGTGGAGTATATAAACCAACTCAGTATGCTCTATCATTTAAAACACTGAAATTCTAATTTTCCATGAATTGAAAAAATCTAAATAATATCTAGTCACCCCAATGTTAAAAACAAAATTCCTCTGAATATACTCTGTCAGAAAAAATATTCAATGCTCCATTCCACTTAGTTTTGTAGTAAATACACCAACTACCTATGCTCTCTCATGGAAAATTAAAAAATTCTATATTTAGGAAAATCAAAAAAAATCTAAATATTATCTAGGCACCCAAATGTTAAAAGCAAAATTGCTCTGAATATAATCTGTAAGAAAAAATATACAATGCCCTTTTCTACTCTGTTTCGGAGTATATACACCAACTCTATAGGATCTCTCATGTAAAATATTTACTTCTAATTTTACCAGATTCGAATAAAATCTAAATAATATCTAGGCGCCCCAATGTTAAAAGAAAATGGCTCTGAATATAGTCTGTTAGAAAAAACATACATTGCCCTATTCTACTCTGTTTTGGAGTATATACACCAACTAAGTGTGCTCTCTCATGTAAAATATTGAAATTCTAATTTCAAAAGAATCGAAAAAAATCAAAATATTATCAAGGCACCCCGTGTTAAAAACAAAATTTCTCTGAATATAATCTGGCAGAGAAAATATACAATGCCCTATTCTACTCTTTTTTGGAGTATATACACCAACTCCATATGCTCTCTCATGTAAAATACAAAAATTCTATATTTAAGAGAATCGAAAAAATTGAAATATTATCTTGGCACACCAATGATAAAAACAAAATTGCTCTGAATATAATCTCTAAGAAAAAATATACAATGCCTATTCTACTCTGTTTTGGAGTATATACTCAAACTCCATATGCTCTCTCAAGTAAAATACAGAAATTCTATATTTAAGCGAATCAAATAAAACCTAATTATTATTTATGCACCCCAAAGTTAAATGCAAAATTGCTCTGAATATAATCTGTCAGAAAAAATATACAATGCCCTTTTCTACTCTGTTTTGGAGTATATACATTAAATATGCTCTCTCATGTAAAATACAGAAATTCTAATTTTACACGAGTCGAAAATATCTAAATATTATTTAGGCACTTGAATGTTAAAAACAAAATTGCTCTGAATATAATCTGTCAGAAAAAATATACAATGAACTCTTCTACTTACTTTTGGAGTATATACACCAACTAAATATGCTCTCTCATGTAAAATACAGTAATTCTATATTTAAGCGAATCAAGAAAAATCTATGTATTATCTAGGCACCCCACTGTTGCAAGCAAAATTGCTCTGAAAATAATCTGTCAAAAAACTATACAATGCCGTTTACGACTCTGTTTTGTAGAATATACACCAAGTCCATATGCTCTCTCATGTAAAATACCGAAATTGTAATTTTACGCCAATCGAAAAAAATCTAAATAATATCTAGGCGCCCCAAAGTTAAAGGAAAATGGCTCTGAATATAGTCTGTTAGAAAAAATATACAATGCCTTATTCTACCCTGTTTTGGAGTATATACACCAACTCCATATGCTCTCTCATATAAAGTACCAGAATTCTAATTTTACGTGAATCGAAAAAAATCTAAATATTATCTAGGCACCCCTATGTTAAAACCAAAATTGCTCTCCATATAATCTGTCAGAAAAAATATACAATGCACTTTTCTACTCTGTTTTGGAGTGTATACACCAACTCAATATGCTCTCTCATATAAAATACCGAAATTGTAATTTTACGAGAATGGAAAAAAATCTAAATATCTAACCACCCGAAAGTTAAAATAAAATGGCTCTAAATATAGTCTGTTAGGAAAACATACAATGCCTAGTTCTACTCCGTTTTGGAGTATATACACCAACTCACTATGCTCTCTCATGTAAAATACAGGAATTCGAATTTTACCCGAATCGAAAAAATCTAACTATTATCTAGGCACCCCAATGTTAAAAACAAAATTGCTCTGAATATAATCTGTCAGATAAAATATACAATGCCTTTTTCTACTCTGTTTTGAAGTATATAAACCAACTATATATGCTCTCTCATGTAAAATACGGAAATTCTAATTTTACAAGAATAGAAAAAAATCTAAACAATAACTAGGCGCCCATAAGTTAAAAGAAAATGGCTCTGAATATAGTCTGTTAGAAAAAATATACACAACATATATACAACTATACAATCTTTGATAAACCTGACAAAAACAAGCAATGGGGCAAGGATTCCATGTTTAACAAATGGTGTTGGGAAAACTGGCTAGCCATGTGCAGAAAGCAGAAACTGGACCCCTTCCTGACACCTTACACTAAAATTAACTCCAGATGGATTAAAGACTTAAACATAAGACCTGGCACCATAAAAACCCTAGAAGAAAATCTAGGCATAAGTATCCAGGACATAGGAGTAGGCAAGGACTTCATGAACAAAACACCAAGAGCATTGGCAACAAAAGCCAAAATAGACAAATGGGACCTAATGAAACTCCACAGCTTCTGCACGGCAAAAGAAACAGTCACTAGAGTGGATCGGCAACCAACAGAATGGGAAAAAATTTTTGCAGTTTACCCATCTGACAAAGGGCTGATATCCAGAATTTACAAAGAACTCAAACAGATTTACAGGAAAAAAACAAACGAGCCCATTCAAAAGTGGGCAAAGGATATGAACAGACACTTTACGAAAGAAGACATATATGAGGCCAACAATCATATGAAAAAATGCTCATCGTCACTGGTCATCAGAGAGATGCAAATCAAAACCACATTGAGATACCATCTCACGCCAGTTAGAATGACGATCATTAAAAAATCTGGAGACAACAGATGCTGGAGAGGATGTGGAGAAAAAGGAACACTTTTACACTGTTGGTGGGAGTGTAAATTAGTTCAACCATTGTGGAAGACAGTGTGGCGATTCCTCAAGGCCTTAGAAATAGAAATTCCATTTGACCCAGCAATCCCATTACTGGGTATATATCCAAAAGACTATAAATCGTTCTACTATAAGGACACATGTACACGAATGTTCATTGCAGCACTGTTTACAATAGCAAAGACCTGGAATCAACCCAAATGCCCATTGATAATAGACTGGATTGGAAAAATGTGGCACATATACACCATGGAATATTATGCAGCAATCAGAAATGATGAGTTTGTGTCGTTTGTAGGGACATGGATGAATCTGGAGAACATCATCCTCAGCAAACTGACACAAGAACAGAAAATGAAACACCGCATATTCTCACTCATAGGCGGGTGATGAAAAATGAGAACACATGGACACAGAAAGGGGAGTACTAAACACTGGGGTCTATTGGGGGGAAAATGGGAGGGCCAGTGGGAGGGGGAGGTGGGGAGGAATAGCCTGGGGAGAAAAGCCAAATGTGGGTGAAGAAGAGAAGAAAAGAAAGCACACTGCCATGTGTGTACCTACGCAACTGTCTTGCATGCTCTGCTCATGCACCCCAAAACCTATAATCCAATAAAAAATTTTAAAAAAAAGAAAAAAAAAAGAAAAAATATACAATGCCTTATTCTACTCTGTTTTGGAGTATATACACCGAGTTTGCTCTCAGATGTAAAATACCGAAATTCTAATTTTACGTGAATCAAAAAAAATCTAAATAATATCTAGGCTCCCCACAGTTAAAAGAAATTGGCTGTGAATATAGTCTGTTAGAAAAAATATACAATGCGTTATTCTACTCTTTTTGGGAGTATATACACCAACTCAGTATGCTCTATCATGTGAAATACCGAAATAATAATTTTACGTGAATCGAAAAAATCTTAATATTGTCTAGGCACCCCAATGTTAAAAACATAATTGCTCTGAATATAATCTGTCAGAAAAAATATACAATGCCCTTTTCTACTGTGTTATGTAGTATATACACCAACTCAATATGCTCTCTCATGTAAAATAACGAAATTCTAATTTTACGCGAATCGAAGAAAATCTAAATAATATCTAGTCGCCCCAAAGTTAAAAGACAATAGCTCTGAATGTAGTTTCTTATAATAAATATACAATGACTTATTCTACTTTGTTTTGGAGTATATACACAAACTCAGTATGCTCTCTCATGTAAAATACCGAAATTCTAATTTTACACGAATCAAAAAAAATCTAAATAATATCTAGGCGCCCCAAAGTTAAAGGAAAATGGCTCTGAATATAGTCTGTTAGAAAAAATATACAATGCCTTATTCTACCCTGTTTTGGAGTATATACACCAACTCCATATGCTCTCTCATATAAAGTATAGAAATTCTAATTTACGTGAATCAAAAAAAATCTAAATATTATCTAGGCACCCCTATGTTAAAACCAAAATTGCTCTCCATATAATCTGTCAGAAAAAATACACAATGTTCTGTTCTACTCTGTTTTGTAGTATATACAGCAACTCAATATGCTCTCTCATTTAAAACATCGAAATTCTAATTTTATGCCAATCAAAAAAAATCTAAATAATATCTAGGCGCCCAAAAGTTAAAAGAAAATGGCTCTGAATATAGTCTGTTAGAAACAATATACAATGCCTTATTCTACTTCGTTTTGGAGTATATACACCAACTGAGTTTGCTCTCAGATGTAAAATACCGAAATTCTAATTTTACACGAATCAAAAAAAATCTAAATAATATTTAGGCTCCCCACAGTTAAAAGAAAACGGCTGTGAATATAGTCTGTTAGAAAAAGTATACAATGCGTTATTCTACTCTGTTTGAAAGTATATACACCAACTCAGTATGCTCTATCATGTAAAATACCGAAATTCTAATTATACGTGAATCGAAAAAATCTTAATATTATCTAGGCACTCCAATGTTAAAAACATAATTGCTCTGAATATAATCTGTCAGAAAAAATATACATTGCCCTTTTCTACTGTGTTATGTAGTATATACACCAACTCAATATGCTCTCTCATGTAAAATAACGAAATTCTAATTTTACGCGAATCGAAGAAAATCTAAATAATATCTAGTCACCCCAAAGTTAAAAGACAATAGCTCTGAACGTAGTTTGTTATAACAAATATACAATGACTTATTCTACTTTGTTTTGGAGTATATACACAAACTCAGTATGCTCTCTCATGTAAAATACCGAAATTCTAATTTTACACAAATCAAAAAAATCTAAATAATATCTAGGAGCCCCAAAGGTAAAAGAAAATGGCTCTGAATATAGTCTGTTAGAAAAAATATACAATGCCTGATTCTACGCTGTTTTGGAGTATATACACCAACTCACTATGCTCTCTCATGTAAAATACAGAAATTCTAATTTTTCCCGAATCGACAATATATACATATTATCTAGGCACCCCAATGCTAAAAACAAAATTGCTCTGAATATAATCTGTCAAAAATAATATACAATGCCGTATTCTACTTTTTTTTGGAGTATATACACCAACTCCATATGCTCTCTCATTTAAAATACAGATATTCTAATTTTACCCGAATCGAAAACATCTAAATAATATCTAGGCACCCCAATGTTAAAATCAAAATTGCTCTGAATATAATCTGTCAGAAAAAATATACAATGCCCTATTTTACTCTGTTTTGGAGTATATACACCAACTCCATATGCTCTCTCATGTAAAATACAGAAATTCTATATTTAAGCAAATTGAAAAAAATCTAAATATCATGTAGGCACCCCAATGTTAAAAACAAAATTGCTCTGAATATAATCTGTGAGAAAAAATATACAATGCACTATTCTACTTTATTTTGGAGTATATACATTAACTCAATATGCTCTCTCATGTAAAATACAGAAATTCCATATTTAAGCGAATCGAAAAAATTCTAAATAATATCTAGGCACCCCAGTGTTAAAAGAAAAATTGCTCTTAAAATAATCTGTCAGAAAAAAATATACAATGCCCTATTCTACTCTGTTTTGGAGTATATACGGCAACTCAGTATGCTCTTTCATGTAAAATACCGAAATTCTAATTTTACGAAAATCGAATAAAATATAAATATTATCTAGGCACCCCAATGTTAAAAGCAAAATTGCTCTGAATATAATCTGTCAGAAAAAATATACAATTCGGTTTTCTACTCTGTTTTGTAGTATATACACCAACTCCATATTCTGTGTCATGTAAAATACAGAAATTCTAATTTTACCCACATCGAAAAAATCTAAATATTATCTAGGCACCCCAATGTTAAAAAAAAAATTGGTCTGAATATAATCTGTCAGAAAAAATATACAATGCCGTATTCTATGCTGTTTTGGAGTATATACACCACGTCCATAAGCTCTCTCATGTAAAATACAGAAATTCTATATTTAAGCGAATCGAAAAAAATCTAAATATTATCTATGCATCCAAATGTTTAAAGCAAAATTGTACTGAATATAATCTGTCAGAAAAAATAAACAATGCCCTTTTCTACTCTGTTATGTAGTATATACACCAACTCCATATGCTCTCTTATGTAAAATACGGAAATTCTAATTTTAGGCGAATCAAAAAATATCTAAATCATATCTAGGCGCTCCAAAGTTAAAAGAAAATGGCTCTGAATATAATCTGTTACAAGAAATATACAATGCCTTATTCTACTTTGGTTTGGAGTATATACACCAACTCAGGATGCTCTCTCATGTAAAATACAGAAATTCTAATTTTACCCGAATCGAAAAAATCTAAATATTATCCAGGCATCTCAATGTTAAAAACAAAATTGCTCTGAATATAATCTGTCAGAAAAAATCTACAATGCCCTATTCTACTCTGATTTGGAGTATATACACCAACTCAGTATGCTCTCTCATTTAAAATACAAAAATTCCATGTTTAAGCTAATCGAAAAAAATCTAAATATCATCTAGGCACTCCAATGTTAAAAGCAAAATAGCTCTGAATATAATCTGTCAGAAAAAATATACAATACCCTTTTCTACTCGGTTTTGTAGTATATACACCAATTCCATATGCTCTATTATGTAAAACAAAGAAATACTATATTTAAGCGAATAGAAAGAAATCTAAATATTATCTAGGCACCCCAATATTAAAAGCAAAATTGCTCTGAATATAATCTGTCAGAGAAAATATTCAATGCCCTTTTCTACTCTGTTTTGTAGTATGTACACCAACTCAATATGCTATCTCATATAAAATACCGATATTCTAATTTTACGTGAATCGAAAAAAATCTAAATAATATCTAGGCGCACCAAAGTTAAAAGAAAATATCTCTGAATATATTGTGTTAGAAAAAATATACAATGCCTAATTCTACTTTGTTCTGGACTTTATGAACCAACTCAGGATGCTCTGTCATATAAAATACAGAAATTCTAATTTTACCCAAATCGAAAAAATCTAAATATTATCTAGGCACCTCAATGTTAAAAACAAAATTTCTCTGAATATAATCTGTTATAAAAAATATACAATGCCCTATTCTACTCTGTTTTGGAGTATATACACCAACGCTATATGCTCTCTAATTTAAAATACAGAAATTCAAATTGTACGCGAATCGAAAAATATATAAATAATATCTAGGCGCCCCAAAGTTAAAAGAAATTGGCTCTGAATATAGTCTGTTAGAAAAAATATACAACGCCTTATTCTACTCTGTTTCGGAGTACATACACCATCTCAGGGTGCACTCTCCTATAAAATACAGAAATTCTAATTTTACCGTAATTGAAAAAATCTAAATATTATCTAGGCACCTCAGTGTTAAAAAAAACTTGCGCTGAATATAGTCTGTCAGAAAAAATATACAATGCCCTATTCTACTCTGTTTTGGAGTATATACAGCAACTCAAAATGCTCTCTCATGTAAAATACAAAAATTATATATTTAAGCGAATCCAAAAAAATCTAAATATTATCTAGTCACCCCAAAGTAAAAAGCAAAATCGCTCTGAATATAATCGGTCAGAAAAAATATACATTGCCCTATTGTACTCTGTTTTGGAGTATATACACCAACTCCATATGCTCTCTCATGTAAAATACAGAAATACTATTTTTAAGCGAATCGAAAAAAATCTATATATATCTAGATGCCCCAAAGTTAAAAGAAAATAACTCTGAATAAAGTCTGTTAGATAAAATTTACAATGCCTTATTCTACTCTTTTTTGGAGTATATACACCAACTCAGAATACTCTCTTATGTAAAATACAGAAATTCTATATTTAAGCGAATCGAAGAAAATCTAAATATTATTTAGGCACCCCAATGTTAAAAACAAAAATGCTCTGAATATAATTTGTCAGAAAAAATATAAAATGCCATTTTATACTCTGTTTTGTAGTATATACACCAACTTAATATGCTCTCTCTTATAAAATACCGAAATTCTAATTTTACGTGAATTGAAAAAAATCTAAATAATATCAAGGCGCCCCAAAGTTAAAAGAAAATGGTTCTAAATATAGTCTGATAGAACAAATATAGAATGCTTTATTCTTCTCTGTTTTGGGGTATATACACCAACAGAGTATGCTCTCTCATGTAAAATACTGAAATTCTAATTTTACGTGAATCAAAAAAAATCTAAATATTATCTAGGCACCCCAATGTTAAAAAAAAAATTGCTCTGAATGTAATCTCTCAGAAAAAATATACAATGCATTATTCTACTCTGTTTTAAAGTATGTACACCAACTCCATATGCTCTCTCATGTAAAATATAGAAATTCTAATTCTACCCGAATCGCAAAAATCTTAATATTATATAGGCACCCCAATGTTAAAAACAAAATTGCTCTGAATATAATCTGTCAGAGAAAATATACAATGCCCTATTCTACTCTGTTTTGGAGTATATACACCAACTCAATATGCTCTCTCATGTAAAATACCGAAATTCTAATTTTAGGCGAATCAAAAAAATCTAAATAATGTCTAGGCGCCCCAAAGTTAAAAGAAAATGGCTCTGAATATAGTCTGTTAAAAAAAAATATACAATGCCCTATTCTACTCTGTTTTGGAATATATACACCAACTCAGTATGCACTCTCATGTACAATACAGAAATTCAAATTTTACGTGAATCAAAGCAAATCTAAATATTATTTAGGCACCCCAATATTAAAAACAAAATTTCTCTGAATAAAATCTGTCAGAAAAAATATACAATGCCCTTTTCTACTCTGTTTCGTAGTATATACACCAACTCAATATGCTCACTCACGTAAAATACAGAAATTCTAATTTTACACAAATCGAAAAAAATCTAAATAAAATCTAGACGCCCCAAAGATAAAAGAAAATGGCTCTGAATATAGTCTGTTTGAAAAAAAAATACATCGCCTTATTCTACTCTTTTTTAAGCACATACACCAACTCAGTGTGCTCTCTCATGTAAAATACAGAAATTCTAATTTTACCTGAATCAAAAATAATCTAAATATTATCTAGGCACCCCAATGTTAAAAACAAAATTGCTCTGAATGTAATCTGTCACATAAAATATACAATGCCCTATTCTACTCTGTTTTAAAGTAAATACACCAACTTCATATGCACTCTCATGTAAAATACAGAAATTCGGTATTTAAGCGAATCGAAAAAAATCTAAATATTATCTAGGCACCCCAATGTTAAAGCAAAATTGCTCTGAATATAATCTGTCAGAAAAAATATACAATGCCCTATTCTACTCTCTTCTGGGATATATACACCAACTCAATATGCTGTCTTATGTAAAATAACGCAAGTTTAATTTTAGGCGAATCAAAAAAGATCTAAATAATATCTAGGCGCCCCAAAGTTAAAAGAAAATGGCTCTGAATATAGTCTGTTAAAAAAAAAATACAATGCCTTATTCTACTCTGTTTTGGAGTATATACAGCAACTCAGGGTGTTCTCTGATGTAAAATAAAAAATTCTAATTTTACCCGAATCGAAAAAATCTAAATATTATCTAGGCACCTCAATGTTAAAAACAAAATTTCTCTGAATATAATCTGTCGGAAAAAATATACAATGCCCTATTCTACTCTATTTTCGAGTATATACAACAACTCCCTATACTCTCTCAGGTAAAATACAGAAATTCTATATTTAAGCGAATTGAGAAAAATTTAAATATTATCTAGGCACCCCAATGTTAAAAGAAAAATTGCTCTGAATATAATCTGTCAGAAAAAATATACAATGCCCTTTACTTCTGTTTTTTGTAGTATATACACCAACTCCATATGCTCTCTCATGTAAAATACAGAAATTCTATATTTAAGAGAATCAAAAAAAATCTAAAAATTATCTGCGTATTCCAATGATAAAAGAAAAATTGCTCTGAATATAATCTTTCAGAAAAAATATACAGTGCCCTTTTCTACTCTCTTTTCTAGTATATACACCAACTCAATATGCTCTCTCATGTAAAATACCTAAATTCTAATTTTACGCAAATCGATAAAAATGTAAATAATATCTAGGCACTCCAAAGTTAAAAGAAAATGGCTCTGAATATAGTCTGTTAGAAAAAATATAAAATGCCTTATTCTACTCTGTTTTGGAGTACATACACCAACTTAGTATGCTCTCTCATGTAAAATACCAAAATTCTAATTTTACGTGTATGGAAAAAAATCTAAATATTATCTAGGCACCCCAATGTTAAAAGCAAAATTGCTCTGAATATAATCTGTCAGAATAAATGTACAATGCACTTTTCTACTTTTTATTGTAGTATATACACCAACCCAATATGCTCTCTCATGTTAAATACAGAAATTCTAATTTTACCCGAATCGAAAAATTCTAAATGTTATCTAGGCACACCAATGTTCAACGCTAAATTGCTCTGAATACAATCTGTCAGTAAAAATATACAATGTTCTTTTCTACTCTGTTTTGTAGTATAAAATCCAACACAATATACTCTTTCATGTAAAATACAGAAATTCGAATTCCACCGGATACGAAAAAATCTAAATATTATCTAGGCACCATAATGTTAAAAGCAATATTGCTCTGAATATAATCTGTCAGAAAAAATATACAATGCCCTATTCTACTCTGTTTTAAAGTATATACACCAACTCCATATGCTCTCTCATGTAAAATACAGAAATTCTAATTCTACCCGAATTGACATAATGTAAATATTATCTAGGCAACCCAATGTTAAAAACACAATTGCTCTGAATATAATCTGGCAGAAAAAATATACAATGCCCTATTCTACTCTGTTTTGGAGTATGTACACCAACTCAGTATGCTCCGTCATGTAAAATACAGAAATTCTAAATTTACGTGAATCAAAAAAAATCTAAATATAATCTAGGCACCCCAATGTTAAAAGCAAAATTTCTCTGTATATAATCTGTCAGAAAAAACATACAATGCCCGATTCTACTCTGTTTTAGAGTATATACACCAACTCCATATGCTCTCTCATGTAAAATACCAAAATTCTAATTTTACGTGAATCGAAAAAAATCTAAATAATATCTAGGCGCCTCAAAGTTAAAATAAAATGACTCTGAATATAGTCTGTTAGAGAAAATATACAATGTTTTATTCTACTCTGTTTTGGAGTATATACACCAACTCAGGATGGTCTCTCATGTAAAATAGAGAAATTCTAATTTTACCTGAATCGAAAAAATCTAAATATTATCTAAGCAACCCAATGTTAAAAGCAGCATTGCTCTGAATATAATCAGTCAGAAAAAGTATACAATGCCCCATTCTACTCTGTTTTGGAGTATATACACCAACTCAATATGCTCTCTCATGTAAAATTCAGAAATTCTATATTTAAGCGTATTGAAAAAACTCTAAATATTATCTAGGCACCTCTTGTTAAAAACAAAATTGCTCTGAATATAATCTGTCAGAAAAAATATACAATATTCTGTTCTACTCTGTTTTGGAGTATATACACCAAAACGAACTCCATATGCTCCCTCATGTAAAATACAGAAATTCTAAATTTAAGCGAATCGTAAAATATCTAAATATTATCTAGGCACCCCAATGTTAAAAGCAAATTTGCTCTGAATATAATCTGTCAGAGAAAATACACAATGCCATTTTCTACTCTGTGTTGGACTATATACACCAACTCCATACGCTCTCTCATGTAAAATACAGAAGTACTATATTTAAGCGAATCGAATAAAATCTAAATATTATCTGTGCACCCCAATGTTAAAAGCAAATTTGCTCTGAATAGAATCTGTCAGAAAAAATATAAGATGCCCTTTTATACTCTGTTTTGTAGTACATACACAAATTCAGTATGCTCTCTCATGTAAAATACAGAAATTCTAATTTTACCCGAATCAAAAAAATCTAAATATTATCTAGGAACACTAATGTTAAAAACAAAATTTCTCTGAATATAATCTTTCTGAAAAAATATACAATGCCCTATTCTACTCTGTTTTGGAATATATACACCAACTCAGTATGCTCTCTCATGTAAAATACAGAAATCCTAATTTTACACGAATCAAAAATATCTAAATATTATCTAGCTACCCCAATGTTAAAAAGAAAATTTCTCTAAATATAATCTGTCATAACAAATACACAATGCCCTATTCTACTCTGTTTTGGAGTATATACACCAATTCCATATACTCTCTCATGTAAAATGAAGAAATTCTATATTTAAGCAAATCGAAAAAATCTAAATATTATCTAGCAACCAATGTTAAAAGCAAAATTGCTCTGAATATCATCTGTCAGAAAAAATATACAATGCCCTTTTCTACTCCCTTTTGGAGTATATACACCAACTCAATATGCTCTCTCATGTAAAATACCGATATTCTAATTTTAGGCGAATTGAAAAAAGTCTAAATAAAATCTACGCGCACCAAAGATAAAAGAAAATGACTCTGAATAGAGTGTGTTAGAAAAAATATACAATGCCTTATTCTACTCTGTTTTGGAGTGTATACACCAACTCAGTATGCTCTTCCATGTAAAATATCGAAATTCTATATTTACGCGAATCGAAAAAAATCTAAATATTATCTCGGCACCCCAATGTTAAAAGCAAAATTCCTCTGAATATAAATTGTCAGGATAAATATACAATTCCCATTTCTACTTTGTTTTGGAGTATATACAGCAACTCAATATGCTGTCTCATGTAAAATACCGAAATTCTAATTTTATGTGAATCGAAGAAAATCTAAATAATATCTAGGGGCCTCAAAGTTAAAAGAAAATGGCTCTGAATATAGTCTGTTAGAAAAATATACAATGCCTTATTCTACTCTGTTTTGGAGTATATACACCAACTCAGTATGCTCTTTCATGTAAAATAAAGAAATAGTAAGTTAACCGGAATCAAAAAAATCTAAATATTATCTAGGCATTCCAATGTTAAAAACCAAATTCCTCTGAATATAATCTCTCAGAAAAAATATACACTGCCCTTTTCTACTCTGTTTTGGAGTAAATAATCGAACTCCATATGCTCTCTTATCAAATACAGAAATTCTATATTTAAGCGAATCAAAAAAAATCTAAATATTATGTAGACACCCCAATGTTAAAAGCAAAATTGCTCTGAATATAATCTGTCAGAAAAAATATACAATACCCTTTTCTACTTCGTTTTAGAGTACATACACCAACTCAGTATGCTCTCTCATATAAAATACCGAAATTCTAATTTTACGCGAATCGAAAAAATCTAAATATTATCTAGGCACCCCAATGTTAAAAAAAAATTGCTCTGAAAATAATCTGTCAGAAAAAAAAGACTATGCGCTATTCTACTCTGTTTTGGAGTATTCACCAACTCCATATGCTCTCTCATGTAAAATATAAAAATTCTGTATTTACGCGAATTGAAAAAAATCTAAATTTTATCTAGGCAACCCAATGTTAAAAGGAAAATTGCTCTGAATATAATCTGTCCAAAAAAATATACAATGGCCTTTTCTACTTTGTTTTGGAGTATATACACCAACTCAATATGCTCTCTCATATAAAATACCGAAATTCTAATTTTACGCGAATCAAAAAAATCTAAATAATATCTAGGCTCTCCAAAGTTAAAAGAAAATGGCTCTGAATATAGTCTGTTAAAAAAAAATATACAATGCCTTATTCTACTCTGTTTTGCAGTATATAAACCAACTCAGTATGCTCTCTCATGTAAAATACCGAAATCCTAATTTAAAGCGAATTGAAAAAAATGTAAATATCTAGGCCCCCTCCAAATTTTAAACAAAATGGCTCTGAATATAGTCTTTTAGAAAAAATATACAATACCTTATTCTATTTTGTTTTGGAGTATATACACTATCTCAGTATCCTCTCTCATGTAAAATAAAGAAATTCTAATTTTACCTGAACTGATAAAATCTAAATATTATCTAGGCATTCCAATGTTGAAAACAAAATTGCTCTGAGTATAATCTGTCAGAAAAAATATACAATGCCCTATTCTACTCTTTTTTGAAGTATAAATACCCACTCCATATTCTCTCTCATGAAAAATACAGAAATTCAATATTTAAGTCAATCGAAAAAATCCTAAACATTATCGAGGCACTCCAATGTTAAAAACAAAATTGATCTGAATATAATCTGTCAGAAAAAAATCTACAATGCCCTATTCTACTCTGTTTTGGACTATATACACCAACTCCATATGCTCTCTCATGTAAAATACAGAAATTCTGTATTTAAGTAAATTCAAAAAAAAATCTAAATATCATCTAGGCACCGCAATGTTAAAAGCAAAATTGCTCTGAATATCATCGGTCAGAAAAAATATACAATGCCGTTTTCTACTCTGTTTTGCAGTATATACACCAACTCAATATGCTCTCTCATGTAAAATAGCGAAATTCTAATGTTACGCAAATCGAAAAAAATCTAAACAATATCTAGGTGCCCCAAAGTTAAAAGAAAATGGCTCTGAATATAGTCTGTTATAAAAAATATACAACGCCTTATTCTACTCTGTTATGAAGTGTATACAGCAACTCAGTATGCTCTCTCATGTAAAATACCGAAATTCTAATTATACCCGAATCGAAAAAATCTAAATATTATTTAGGCACCCCAATGTTGAAAACAAAATTGCTCAGAATATAATCTGTCAGCAAAAATATACAATGCCCTATTCTCTGTTTTGTAGTATATACACCAACTCCACTCAATATGCTCTCTCATGTAAAATAATGAAATTTTAATTTTATGTGAATCGAAGAAAATCTAAATAATATCTAGGTGCCCGAAAAATAAAAGAAAAAGGCGCTGAATATAGTATGTTAGAAAAAATATCCAATGCCTTATTCTACTCTGTTTTGGAGTATATACACCAAATCAGTATGCTCTCTCATATAAAATACAGAAATTCTAATTTTATCCGAATTGAAAATGTCTAAATATTATCTAGGCACCCAAATGTTAAAAACCAAATTGCTCTGAATATAATCTGTCAGAGAAAATATACAATGCCCTATTCTACTCTGTTTTGGAGTATATAAAAAAACTCAATATGCCCTCTCATGTAAAATACAGAAATTCTATATTTAGGTGAATCGAAAAAAAACCTAAATATTATCTAGGCACCCCAGTGTTAAAAGCAAAATTGCTCTGAAAATAATCTGCCAGAAAAAATATACAGTGCCCTATTCTACTCTGTTTTGGAGTATATACACCAACTCAATATACTCTCTCATGTAAAATATCGAAAATCTAATTTTACGCGAATCGAAAAAAATCTAAATAATATCTAGGTGCCCCAAAGCTAAAAGAAAATGGCTCTGAATATAATCTGTCAGAAAATATTTACAATGCCTTATTCTACTCTGTTATGGAGTATATACACCAACTCAGTATGCTCTCTCATGTAAAATTGAGAAATTCTAATTTTACCTGAATTGGAAAAAATTAAATATTATCTAGGAACCCCAATGTTAAAAACAAAATTGCTCTGAATATAATCTGTCAGAAAAAATATGCAATGCCTTATTCTCTGTTATGTACTATATACTCCAATTCAACTCAATATGCTCTCTCATGTAAAATACAGAAATTCTAATTTTACCCGAATTTAAAAAATCTAAATATTATCTAGGCCCCCCAATGTTAAAAACAAAATTGCTCTGAATATATTCTGTCACAAAAAATATACAATGCCCTATTCTACTCTGTTTTGGAGTATATAAACCAACTCAGTATGCTCTCTCAGGTAAAATACAGAAATTCTAACTTTACAGGAATTGAAAAAATCAAAATATTATGTATGCACCCCAATGCTAAAAACAAAATTGATCTGAATATAATCTGTCATAAAAAATATACAATGCCCTATTGTACTCTTCCTTCGAGTATATACACCAACTCGATATGCTCTCTCATGTAAATTACAGAAATTCTATATTTATGCGAATCGAAAAAAACCTAAATAATATCTAGGCACCCCAATGTTAAAAACAAAATTGCTCTGAATATAATCTGTCTGAAAAAATATACAATGCCCTATTCTACTCTGTTTTGGAGTATATACACCAACTCCATATGCTCTCTCATGTAAAATACAGAAAATCGAATTTTACCCAAATCGAAAAAAATCTAAATAATATCTATGCGCCCCAAAGTTAAAAGAAACTGGCTCTGACTATAGTCTGTTAGAAAAAATAAACAATGCCTTATTCTACTCTGTTTTGGAGTAAATACACCAGCTTAGTATGCTCTCTCATGTAAAATTCCGAAATTCTAATTTTACGTGAATCGAAAAAAAAATCTAAATATTATCTAGGCAACCCAATGTTAAAAGCAAAATTGCTCTGAATATCATCTGTCCTAAAAAATATACAATTCCCTTTTCTACTTTGTTTTGGGGTATATACACCAACTCAGTATGCTCTCTCATGTAAAATACAGAAATTCTAATTTTACACGAATCGAATAATTCTAAATATAATCTAGGCACCCCAATGTTAAAAACAAAATTGCTCTGAATATAATCTGTCTGAGAAAATATACAATGCCCAATTCTACTCTGTTTTCGAGTATATACACCAATTCCATATGCTCTCTCATATAAAATACAGAAATTCTATATTTAAGAGTATCAAAAAAAATCTAAATATTATCTAGGCACCCCAACGTTAAATGCAAAATTGCTCTGAATATAGTCTGTCAGAAAAAATATACAATGCCCTTTTCTAGTCTGTTTTGTAGTATATACACCAACTCAATATGCTCTCTCATGTAAAATACAGAAACTCTAATTTTACCCGAATCGAAAATATCTAAATATTTTCTAGGCAACCCAATGTTAAAAACAAAATTCATCAAAATATAATCTTTCATAAAATATATAAAATGCCCTATTCTACTCTTTTTTGGACTATATACACCAACTCAGTATGCTCTCTCATGGAAAATACACTAATTCTAACATTACGCGAATTGAAAAAAATCTAAATATTATTTGGCACCCCAACGTTAAAAGCAAAATGGCTGTGAGTATAATTTTTTGGAACAAATATACAATGCCTTATTCTACTATGTTTTCGAGTATATACAACAGCTCAATATGCTCTCTCATGTAAAATACAGACATTCTAATTTTAACCGAATCGAAAATATCTAAATATAATCTAGGCACTCCAATGTTAAAAACAAAATTACTCTGAATAGAATCTGCCAGAAAAAATATACAATGCCCTATTCTACTCTGTTTTGGAGTATATACACCAACTCCATTGGCTCTCTCATGTAAAATACAGAAATTCTATATTTAAGCGAAGCGAAAATAATCTAAATATTATCTGCGCACCCCAATGTTAAAACCAAAATTGCTCTGAATATAATCTGTCAGAAAAAATATACAATGCCCTTTTCTACTCTGTTTCAGTAGCATAAACACCAACTCAATATGCTCTCTCATTTAAAATACCGAAATTCTAATTTTACGCGAATAGAAAAAAATCTAAATAATATCTAGGCACCCCAAATTTAAAAGAAAATAACTATGAATATAGTCTGTTAGGAAAAATATACAATGCCTTATTCTACTCTGTTTTGGAGTAAATACAAAAACTCCGTATGCTCTCTCAAATAAAATACAGAAATTTAATTTAGCAGAATCGAAAAAAATCTAAATATTATCTAGGCACCCGAATGTTAAAAACAAATTTCTCTGAATATAATCTGTCAGAAAAAGTATACAATGCCCTTTTCTACTTTGTTTTGGAGTATGTACACCAACTCAATATGCTCTCTCATGTAAAATACTGAAATTCTAATTTTACGCGAATCGAAATAAATCTAAATAATACCTAGGCACCAAAAAGTTAAACGAAAATGTCTCTGAATATGGTCAGTTAGACAAAATATAGCATGCTTTATTCTACTCTGTTTTGGAGTATATAGACCAACTCCATAAGCTCTCTCATGTAAAATACAGAAATTCTATGTTTAAGCGAATCGAAAAAAATCTAAATATTATCTAGGTACCCCAATGTTATAAACAAAATTGCTCTAAATATAATCTGTCAGAAAAAATATACAATTCCCTATTCTACTCTGTTTTGAAGTATATACACCAACTCCATATGCTCTCTCATTTAAAATTCAGGAATTCTATATTTAAGCAAATCGAAAAAGTTCTAAATATTATCTAGGCACCCCAATGTTAATAGCAAAATTGCTATGAATATAGTCTGTCTCACAAAATATGAAATGCCGTTGTCTACTCTGTTTTGGAGTATATACAGCAACTCAATATGCTCTCTCATGTAAAATACCGAAATTCTAATTTTACGTGAATCGAAAAAAATCTAAATAATATCTAGGTGCCCCAATGTTAAAAGAAAATTGCTCTGAATATAGTCTGTTAGAAAAAATATACAATACCTTATTCTACTATGTTTTGGAGTATATACACCAACTCAGTGTGCTCTCTCGTGTAGAATACAGAAATTCTATATTTAAACGAATCGAAAAATATCTAAATATTATCTAGGCACCCCAATGTTAAAAACAAAATTTCTCTGAATATAATCTGTCAGGAAAAATATACAATGCCTTGTTCTACTCTGTTTTGGAGTATATACACCAACTCAATTTGCTCTCTTATGTAAAATACAGAAATTCTATATTTAAGAGAATCGAAAAAACTCTAAATATTATCTAGGCACCCCAATGTTAAAAACAAAATTGCTCTGAGTATAATCTGCCAGAAAAAATATCCAATGCCCTATTATACTCTGTTTTGGAGTATATACACCAACTGCATATGCTCTCTCATATAAAATAGAGAAATTATATATTTAAGCAAATCGAAAAAAATCTAAATATTCTAGGCATCCCTATGTTAAAAGCAAAATTTTTCTGAATATAATCAGTCAGTAAAAATATACAATGCCCTTTTCTACTCTATTTTGGAGTATATACACCAATTCCATATGCTCTCTCATGTAAAATACAGAAATTCTACTTTTAAGCGAATCGAAAAAAATCTAAATAATATCTAGGCACCCCAAAGTTAAAAGAAAATGGCTCTGAATAATATCTTAGAAAAAATATACAATGTAATATTCTACTATATTTTGGAGTATATACACCAACTCACGATGCTCTCTCATGTATAATACAGAAACTTTAATTTTCCCCGAATCGACAAAATATAAATATTATCAAGTCACCCAATGTTAAAAACAAAATTTCTCTGAATATAAACTTTCAGAAAAACTATACAATGCCTTAGTCTACTCTTTTTTTGAGCATATACACCAACTCTACATGCTCTCTCATGAAAAATACAGAAATTCAATATTTAAGCAAATCAAAAAAATCTAAATAATATCTAGGTGCCCCAAAGTTAAAAAAAAATGGCTCTGAATATAGTATGTTAGAAAAAATATACAATGCCTTATTCTACTATGTTTTGGAGTATGTACACCAACTCAGTATGCTCTCTCGTGTAAAATAGAGAAATTCTAATTTTACCCGAATCGAAAAAATCTAAATATTATCAAGGCACCCCAATGTTAAAAACAAAATTTCTCTGGATATAAACTCTAAGAGAAAATATACAATGCCCTATTCTACTCTGTTTTTGAGTGTATACACCAACTCTACATGCTCTCTCATGTAAATTACAGAAATTCTATATTTAAGCAAATCGAAAAAAATCTAAATATTATCTAGGCACCCTAATGTTAAAAACAAAATTGCTCTCAATATAATCTGTCAGAAAATATATACAATGCCCTTTTCTACTCTGTTTTGGAGTAATATACACCAACTCAGTATGCTCTCTCATATAAAATACCGAAATTCTAATTTTACGTGAATCGAAAAAAATCTAAATATTATCTAGGCACCCCAATGTATAAAGCAAAATCGATCTGAATATAATCTGTCTGACAAAATATACAATGTTTCTGTCTACTTTGTTTTGGAGTGTATACACAAACTCAATATGCTCTCTCATGTAAAATACCGAAATTCTTATTTTATGCAAATCGAAAAAAATCTAAGTAATATCTAGGCACCACAATGATAAAAACAAAATTGCTCTGAATATAATCTGTCAGAAAAAATATACAATGATCTATTCTACTCTGTTTTGGAATATATAAAACAACCCCATATGCTCTCTCATATAAAATACAGAAATTCTATATTTAAGCGAATCGAAAACAATCTAAATATTATCTAGGCACCCTAATGCTGAAAGCAAAATTGCTCTGAATATAATCTGTCAGAAAAAAGATACAATGCCCTATTCTACTCTATTTTGTAATATATACACCAACTCCATATGCTGTCTTATGTAAAATACAGAAATTCTAATTTTACCCGAATCGAAAAAATCAAAATATTATGTAGGCACCCCATGTTAAAAACAAAATTGCTCTGAATATAATCTGTCATAAAAAATATACAATGCCCTATTCTACTCTGTTTTGGAGTATATACACCAACTCCGTATGCTCTCTCACGTAAAATAAAGAAATTCTATATTTAAGCTAATCGAAAGAAATCTAAATATTATCTAGGCACCCCAATGTTAAAAGCAAAATTGCTCTGAATATAATCTGTCAGAAAAAATATACAATGCCCTATTCTACTCTGTTTTGGAGTATGTACACCAAGTTAATATGCTCTCTTATGTAAAATAACGAAATTCTAATTTTATGTGAATTGAAACAAATCTAAATTATATCCAGGGGGCCCAAAGTTAAAAGAAAATGGCTCTGAACATACTCTGTTAGAAAAATTATACAACGCCTTATTCTACATTTTTTTGGAGTATATACACCAACTCAGTATGCTCTCTTATGTAAAATACCGAAATTCTAATTTTACGTGAATCGAAAAAAACCTAAATATTATCTAGGCACCCGAATGTTAAAAGCAAAATTTCTCTGAATATAATCTTTCATAAAAAATATACAATGACCTAATCTAGTCTGTTTTGGAGTATATAGACCAACTCAATATATTCTCTCATGTAAAATACCAATATTCTAATTTTACGTGAATCGAAATCAATCTAAAGGATATCTATGCGCCCCAAAGTTAAAAGAAAATGGCTCTGAATATAGTCTGTTAGAAAAAATACACAATGCCTTATTCTACTCTGTTTTGGAGTATACACACCAACTCAGTATGCTCTCTCATGTAAAATACAGAAATTCAAATTTTTCCAGAATCGAAAAAATCTAAATATTATCTAGGCAACCCAATGTTAAAAACAAAATTACTCGTAATATAATCTGTCAGAAAAAATATACAATGCCCTATTCTACTTTGTTTTAAAGTATATACACCAACTCCATATGCTCTCTCATGTAAAATACAGAAATTCTGTATTTAAGAATATCGAATATAATCTAAATATTATCTAGGCACCCGAATGTTAAAAGCAAAATTGCTCTGAATGTAATCTGTTAGAGAAAATAAACAACGCCGTTTTCTACTATGTTCTGGAGTATATACAACAACTCAATATGATCTCTCATATAAAATACAGATATTCTAATTTTACGTGAATCGAAAAAAATCTAAATAATATCTAAGCGCCCCAAAGTTAAAAGAAAATGGCTCTGAATATAGTCTCTTAGAAATAATATACAATGCCTTATTCTACTCTGTTTGGGAGTATATACTCCAACTCAGTATGCTCTCTCATGTAAAATACAGAAATTCTAATTTTACCCATATCGAAAAAATCTAAAAATTATCTAGGCACCCCAATGTTAAAAACAAAATTGCTCTGAATATAATCTGTCAGAAAAAATATACAATGCCCTGTTCTACTCTGTTTTGGAGTATCTACACCAACTCAATATGCTCTCTCATGTAAAATACAGAAATTCTATATTTGAGCGAATCGAAAAAAATCTCAATATTATCTAGGCACCCCAATGTTAAAAGCAAAATTACTCTGAATATGATCTGTCAGAAAAAATATACAATGCCTTTTTGTACTCTGTTTTGTAGTACATACACCAACTCAATACGCTCTCTCATGTAAAATACAGAAATTCTAATTTTACGCAAATCAAAATAATCTAAATAATATCTATGCGTTCCAAAGTTAAAAGAAAATGGCTCTGAATATAGTCTGTTACAAAAAATATACAATTCCTTATTCTACTCTGTTTTGCAGTATATACACCAACTCGATATGCTCTCTAAAATAAAATACAGAAATTTTATATTTACGCGAATCAAAAAAAATCTATATATTATATAGGCAACCCAATGTTAAAAGCAAAATTTCTCTGAATATAATCTTTCAGAAAAAATATACAATGCCCTTTACTTCTGTGTTCTGCAGTATATTCACCAACTCAATATGCTCTCTCAGGTAAAATACAGAAATTATAATTTACATGAAATGAAAAAAATCTAAAAAATATCTAGGCGACCCAAACGTAAAAGAAAATGCCTCTGAATATAGTCTGTTAGAAAAATGTACAATGCCTTATTCTACTCTGTTTTGGAGTATATAAACCAACTCAGTATGCTCTCTCATGTAAAATACCGAAATTCTAATTTTGCGTGAATCGAAAACTATCTAAATATTATCAAGGCACCCCAATGTTAAAAACAAAATTGCTCTGAATATAATCTGTCAGAAAAAATATACAATGCCCTATTCTACTCTGTTTTGCAGTATATATATTAACTCTATATGCTCTTTCATGTAAAATACAGAAATTCTCTATTTAAGCGAATAGAAAAAATTCTAAATATTATCTAGGCACCCCAATGTTAAAAGCAAAATTGCTCTTAATATAATCTTTCAGAAAAAATATACAATGCCCTATTCAACTCTGTTTTGGAGTATATACACCAACTCAGTATGCTATCTCATGTAAAATACCGAAATTCTAATTTACGCGAATCGAAATAAATCTAAATAATATCTAGGCGACCCAAAGTTAAAAGAAAATGTCTCTGAATATACTCTGTTAGAAAAATATACATTGCCTTATTCTACTCTGTTTTGGAGTATATACACCAACTCAGTATGCTCTCTCATGTAAAATACCGAAATTCTAATTTTATGTGAATCGAAATAAATCTAAATATTATCTAGGCAACCCAATGATAAAAGCAAAATTTCTCTGAATATAATCTATGAGAAAAAATATACAATGCTTTTTTCTACTCTGTTTTGGAGTATATACACCAACTCAACATGGTCTCTCATGTAAAATACCGAAATTCTAATTTTACGTGAATCGTAACAAATCTAAATAATATCTAGGCGCCCCAAAGTTAAAAGAAAATGGCTCTGAATGTAGTCTGTTAGAAAAAGTATACAATGCCTTATTCTACTTTGTTTTGGAGTGTATACAACAACTCAGTATGCTCTCTCATGTAAAATACCGAAATTCTAATTTTATGTGAATCGAAATAAATCTAAATATTATCTAGGCAACCCAATGATAAAAGCAAAATTTCTCTGAATATAATCTATGAGAAAAAATATACAATGCTTTTTTCTACTCTGTTTTTGAGTATATACACCAACTCAACATGGTCTCTCATGTAAAATACCGAAATTCTAATTTTACGTGAATCGTAACAAATCTAAATAATATCTAGGCGCCCCAAAGTTAAAAGAAAATGGCTCTGAATGTAGTCTGTTAGAAAAAATATACAATGCCTTATTCTACTTTGTTTTGGAGTGTATACAACAACTCAGTATGCTCTCTCATGTAAAATACCGAAATTCTAAATTTACATGAATCGATAAAAATCTAAATATTATCTAGGCACCCGAATGTTAAAAGAAAAATTACTCTGAATATAATCTGTCAGAAAATATATACAATGCCCTTTTCTACTCGGTTTTAAATTAAATACACCAACTCTATATGCTCTCTCATGTAATACCGAAATTCTAATTTTACGCGAATCGAAAAAAATCTAAATAATATCTAGGTGCCAGAAACTTAAAAGAAAATGGCTCTAAACATAGTCTGTCAGAGAAACTATAAAATGACTTATTCTACTCTGTTTTGGAGTATATACACCAACTCAGTATGCTCTCTCATGTAAAATATAGAAATTCTAATTTTACACTAATCGAAAAAATCTAAAAATTATCTAGGCACACCAAAGTAAAAAAATAAAATTGCTCTGAATGTAATCTGACAGAATAAATATACAATGCCCTATTCTACACTGTTTTGGAGTATATACACCAACTCCATGTGCTCTCTCATGTAAAATACAGAAATTCTATATTTGAGAGAATCGAAAAAAATCTCAATATTATCTAGGTACCCCAATGTTAAAAGCAAAATTGCTCTGAATATAATCTGGCAGAGAAAATATACAATGCCCTTTTGTCCTCTGTTTTATAATATATACACCTACTAAATATGCTCTCTCAGGTAAAATACAGAAATTCTAACTTTACCAGAATGAAAACCATAATTTATCTAGGCACCCCAATGTTAAAAACAAAATTGCTCTGAATTTAATCTGTCATAAAAAATATACAGCCCTATTCTACTCTGTTTTGGAGTATATACACCAACTCAGTATGCTCTCTCATGTAAAATACAAAAATTCTATATATAAGTGAAAAGAAATAAATCTAAATATTATCTAGGCAACCCAATTTTAAAAGCGAAATTGCTCTAAATGTAATCTGTCAGAAAAAATATATAATGCCCATTTCTACCCGGTTTCTAGTATATACACACACTCAATATGCTCTCTCATGTAAAATACCGAAATTCTAATTTTACGTGAATAGAAAAAAATCTAAATAATATCTAGGCGCCAGAAATTTAAACGAAAATGGCTCTAAATATAGTCTGTTAGAGAAAATATCCAATAACTTATTCTACTCTCTTTTGGAGTATATACACCAACTTCATATGCTCTCTCATGTAAACTATCGAAATTCTAATTTTACCCGAATCGAAAAGATCTAAATATTATCTTGACACCCTAATGTTAAAAATAAATTTGCTCCGAATATAATCTGTCAGAAAAAATATAAAATGCCTTATTCTACTCTGTTTTGGAGTATATACACCAACTCCATATGCTCTCTTACGTAAAATACAGAAATTCTATATTTAAGCGAATCGGAAAAAATCTAAATAATATCTAGGCACCTCAATGACAAAAAAAAATTGCTCTGAATATAATCTGTCAGAAAAAATATACAATGCCCTATTCTACTCTGTTTGAAGTATATAAACCAACTCCATATGCTCTCTCATGTAAAATACAAAAATACTGTATTTAAGCGAATGGAAAAAAATCTAAAAATTGTCTAGGCATCCC